>NC_039358.1:27190418-27512738 GCF_003573695.1 Papaver somniferum | reverse complement strand
GTAGAAATCAACCGGAAAGATTAACTGATTCACTTGAACTAATATGTCCTCCACGATTCCCTTAGGATATATATTGGACTTGTTTGCCAATTGAATAGTAATCTTCGCCTCTTTCAAAGGTCCAAGATTCAAAGAATCATAAACATCGGCTGACATAACACTTATGGATGCTCCCAAATCAAGCAAAGCACGCTCAAGTCGCCGTTTACCAATAGTAATTGGCACTGTGAAGCCACCCGGATCTTCACACTTTGCAGGCATCTTCTTTAGTAATATGGCTGTAGCACTTTCTCCTACCTGAGTAATTTGATTAACAATCAACCTATCCTTCTTTGTACACAAATCCTTCAAAACCTTGGCATACCTGGGTACGGTTTTGATGGCCTCAATAAATGGAATGTTGATTTGTATCTTGATGAAAATGTCCATAATTTCCTTGTCTTGAGCTTTCTTCTTTGACTTGGCAAAACGACTAGGGAAAGGAGGTGGTGTGGTAAAAGTGGGAACCGTGTCCTTAGGTTGGTCGGTTGAGGTTGGCTTTTCCTTAAGGACGGTTTACTCCTCTACTTCCTTTTCGATGTCGTTATGAACCACTTGTTGTTGCTTTGGCTCTTCAGTTTGTTTCCCACTTCTTAGAGTTACTGCATTAACATGCTCTCTTGGGTTCACAAAAGGTTGTGATAGCAACTTTGTTGAAGGTTGCGCTTTCATTTGATTCATATCTGTCGCATTTGCCCCATCTGAGTTTGTAAATCTCTAATGGTGTTATTGGTTTTTAACTGATTCTGTTCGACATTGTGTATGAATTGATCAGTTTTCTGTTGACCCTGTTTGATTATGGAGATGAGTGCTTCAAACTTGGATTCATCATTCTGAGGTTGTTGTTGTTGGAAACCACCTTGTCGCCCATACGGATTAGGTATTGCTGCTTGCTTGTTGGCATAACTGAAATTAGGGTGATCTTTCCAACCAGATTATAAGTATTAGAATAGGGATCATACCTTTATCTCTGATTAGGAAATATAGCATTTACCTCGGCATCCTCTTCATATGAAGGAACAACTGTAGATGATATAAGTTGTACCATTTTTTCCATATAACTCATTCGTTGCTCCATGTGTGAGGAATCTCCCATATCGCTAACTCTTCTAACTGTTGAAGAATCTCGAGTGTAAAATTGTTGAGTGTTTGCATCCATGCTTTCAATCAAACTAGTAGCTTCCTCGATAGTTTTATTAGCCAATGCACCACTGCTAGCCGCATCAATCAAGTGTCTCTCATGCGGTAGTAACCCCTCATAGAAGTGTGTAATGATAAGTTGTGGTTGTATTTGATGGTGTGGGAAACTCGTCAACAATTTCTTGTACCTCTCCCAGTCTTCGTACATAGATTCTCCAGTAATCTGCACAATTCCACTGATTTCCTTACGAATAGCTGCAACTTTAGAAGCAGCAAAATACTTCTCTAAAAATAGCTTTTTCATTCCGGTCTATGTGGTAATACTTCCGGAAGGGAGATAATATAACCATGATTCTGCTTGGTCCGTTAATGAAAACAGAAAAGCTTGTAGAAAAGCCGTATCATCATCATCATCATCGCTCTTTTTCATACTTTTTACTGTATTCTGAAACTGCTGCAGGTGTCAATTAGGATCTTCTCCCGGTAGTCCCTTGAACTTTGGAACCCAATGAAGAAGGCTTGACTTAAGTTCCACCGTGTCAGTTAGAGTAATACACAGTGGTTGAGATTCTAAGCATGGTGATGTTAAATCTCTCAACGTCCTCCTCGTTGGAGGTGGAGGTTGATCATTCGCGCCGCCCACCATCGCTGTTGTAGACGGTTCTGGTTGCAACTGCTGACGTGCTTGAAGTACCGTTCCTTTACGGGTTTGAATACCGCACCTATGGTATTCCCAGTCTTTCGGTGCCAGATATTAAGTACCTAAAGGAAAAAAAATATAGAAAAAAAAGTTAAAAACTAAAAAGAAATCTAAAAACAAAAAGAAACAACTAAAGCTAACGACTGCTCCCGGAAACGGCGCCAAAATTTGATGCGCGTCGTTTACACAACAAATTAATTATCTTCTTTCCACACTATTAACTGGTAATATAATGGCAAGGAGTTCGTTCCCACGAAGAGCAGGGAGTTTATAGTTGTTAAAAGTAACCGAAAGGGGGGTTTTTAGATTTTAATCAAAGTAATTGACAAAAGGAAATATAAAAGATTTGTTGTAAATAATAAGAAGAAAGATGACTAGGGAATCCATCGCCACAACTGAACTGAAACTTAATTGAATACAAGTTTATCTATTGTTGAATTTATATTGTTACCAACCGTAGAATAGCAATAAGCTCTGTTATCCCCCGGATTCCTGTTGTCACTGGATACGGAAGTGCTCGACTACCAGTTTTTATCCAACTAACCCACCAAGAATAAGCTCTCAAGGTGTAGATTAACCGAATGCTTTACACTCTGTGAATCAGGTTGATCCCAGCATTAGACGCATAGGATCGGCCCACTTACTAGTGTTATCTTTATACACAATTGCTTAACAGAATCTCTCTATCATCTCTTGCGATTTACTACTTGTGTAAAGAGTTGATGTGGCAATTACACGTATCACACAACCCTAAACTAGTAGAAGAAATATTGATTGGTTAATTTAATTGATTACTTTAAATAACCCTTCAATATTCTTAGACTTTAAAAATAATAAAGATAATTAACAAATAAATAAAACTTCAAATAAACTTGGTTTAAGAAATTAAAGCTTCATTATCAGGACTTTGAAATCATCCCTAATCAATAAGGAGTTTAGCTACTCATAGCTAATTAGTACTAAGAAATAAAGAAATTGAAACTAAAAATAAAAGCTCACAGGAAAAGCCAGGGAGCAAAACTTTCTTTCTCTCTCTATTTTTATCTCTAGCTACAAAGGAAATTATAAAAGAAGAAGTGATTTTCTCTCAAGTTTTTGGCTGCTATTTATAGCTATCAAATACCCTAGATGATCCACAAAACTCGTACATGATAGGTAACGAAAGTCGGTGGAGTTTATCCTGCTGATACTTTAGTGCATCGCGGTGTATTCTAGTAACGTACATATGGCTTCTAATCCGTCCGATCCTCTGAGGAACCATTTGTATCTTCATCTGCACCGTCGAACTATCCATCCTCGATGATGACGGGTACACATAATCATCACTAATCCTCAAAACGCGTCAAAGTTATCCACCACGTGCTCTGTCTGTTCCCTCCTCTGACTTGTACGAGTTTATCACAACAGAAGTGGGTCCTTGGATGACGTCACTTATTCTATCACCGTTAATGGCAGCAACATCCACGACCATGTTGTTTCAGCGAGTAACCATAACTCCGCAAACTCGAGAACCGACAAACCCCCTTCATCATTGCCATGCTTATTCCCTGGTCGACCCATCTCCCATCAAGCACCATCGTCTCTGCTATGCTAGCAAACTTTATCGAGCTGCAATCATCCAGAACGACTTCCTGCTTCAACTCGAGCATCAGTCATGATCAATCTCTGATCAACACAGCAGTAACTAATACTCGAGCTTTGCTGACTTCAATCCCTTCACTAAGCTCGATACTCTTCTCTGCATCTCCTTCTCGATTCATTTCGTCATCCCAGCCAATAGCTCCATCAATCGCCGGTGATGATAGCAGCAGCCATGTTCCACTGCCACGCTATAGTTTCGCTGATTTATCGAAATCAGGTTAATACCCATGATTTCTATCATCCAAAGAAATACAATGGTTCCATTCAAATCCAAAAACCCTTCTTCTGAAATCCATCGCAATCATGATCATCATGATGACCACCATTAAGAACAACTCATGTTCTTAATGTTCATATTAAGGAAGAGGAAGAGGTGCCCTAAGTAATTTGGTGTCTGCCTTAATCATATTTAAATTCCTCCCTTCCCCTTTGTAGAATTCCAAACTGCCTTTAGCAGTTCCTTTGAACTTGACTGCCCCTTAACAGAATGACTACCCCTTAACGTATTGTGGGGGTGCCAATAGCATTTGGTCCTGTAAAATGACTTTTTTTTTTCCTTTTTAGTCTTCTAAGTTCTTGTTTTGCTAATACGAACTCAGAATGACTTCGTTCTTTCGCCATTGCCTTGGTCTTCTCGTCCTCTACACAATGAAAAGTAGAAATCTTGTACTTGAGCGATTTCCAATAATTGGTCTTTGGCCTTTCTCCACTTGTATATAGCTTCTTTCCTTGCACAATTAAGTGCAAATTCACTTCTTTTGGATGATTTACCTAACAAAACACAAAATAAGAGAAAACAAGCGTAATATACAATAATTTGCAAGAAAACCAACAAATACTAGCATGGAATTGACACCAAATATACATGAAATATGCACTTATCATCTCAATAACAATTTCTTTGACAAAATACTCCTATTTTACTCAAAACAGTTTCGAACTCAATCTCATGCTTTGGAAGATATAACGTTACAAGCTCTTTTTTTCTGAATTTCGTAGCTATTCTAAGGCCTAATTTTCCTTCGCTTATAAAAGAACAATATCTAAACTACCCAAAATAATTTTCACGAAGCATATAAAGAAGAGAAATTTTTTAATAATTTAAAAGCACAAAAATGGAAGATAATTACTAAAATTCACTCATTAAAAATAGCTTCTTCCAAAACCCTAGAAAAGAAATTTATCTACTCATGAATCGAGAATTGGAGAAAAATTGCTTAATCATTGTATTTAAAAAGATATAAATATGCTTACAACGATTTATAGTTTCTACAGGTATTCAGCAACCAAAACTGCTCAGCTGCTACTGTTGCTAAAGTTGTATCGTTACAGAACAATATAGGATATTTAGATTCTGTCGTTGATGATACCTATATGCGATTATCTTGAGCGTACCTTGTTCTTCGTGTTCTTGGGTTGCAGCAGCAAAAAACTTTGCCTGCAACTCGTAATTTCTCGATTCCTAGCTCTCTATTCTATTCCAGACTCTCCGTATGTCTTCTCTAGGGTTCGACCATCTCATTTATACTCAACAAGACCTTGTAATCTCTCGCAATAACTCCGTTGACCTTCTTTCCTTATTTTTGAGGTCACGGGAATATTTTTCCTTCTTTATCTACTTTTCAGCCAATCACGGTTGTAATTCATCTCTGAACGCGTCTTCTGGTGGAGTACATAGTCCGATCACGTTGCCAACACGATTTGGTCCGAGTGAAAACTCTTTATCACACGCAATCCTACCCAAAATAACTCGGAAAATACCCGAGAATATTCACTTCCCCCGTCTTGCTTCAATCCACGTAACCTTCCTCTTTACTCGAATCCAAGTCATATACCAGCCTTATTAAGTCGTAAAAGGGTAATCCCAACCCATTTCATCGATTTAATCACCTTTGAAAACTTCCAAATCCAAACAACATCTCTCGGGTCTTCAAACTCCCTGATTTGATTCAAATAACCAATCCAGCCCAAAACAGTCCGTTCAATCACCCATACCGAGCCTGTTTAATCCATTCAAGTCCATCCCAACAAAATCTAGCGATTGAATCTCCTCCAAACTCTTTAGAGTATCTCAGTCATATTGCCTCCACTGTTTTACTTCAAACCGAATTATCCATCCAATTCTAGCCAAATCCAACACCTATAACAACCCTGTTATGCTCAAAGAAAGATATCCAACGAGTTTCAGCGATTAAGTCTCATTAAAACTCAACCAATTGACGAACCCTAATTCTCTTCATTCAGACCAAAGTTTCCTGCCAAAACTTGAATCCAAATTGTTGAAGATAACTGCCCCTTATCCAGCCCGGGGGCGTCTTTAGTAAATGGGGTGTATTTAGCAAATTTTAGGGTGTGAATAGGAATTTATGGACTACAAGTAGTAATTTGGGTTGTGAATAGTAAATCTCTTGGGGTGTCCTTATCAAGTCCTCTGGGTGTGTTTCCAACATGCTTCCAGGGTGCCTTTAACGCATTTCCAACACCACTTTTCGAATTCTTCCACCAACAACACCCGTCTTTTACCTCTCAGATCCACTTCTTTTCTTCAATTTCTTTTCATCACTAAAGCTGCCATACTTTTCAGACATAACTTGCATCACTAAAGCCGACATGCTTTTCAGATAGAGACGAAAAAATAAAAGCAAATAATGAGAAATAATTCGCCTCCAACAGTAGTTGCACATGAAATGACACTTTAGCTCTTTTAAGCGGCGTTTCTTCTTCTTTTGATCCAAAGTACCTAAAACTCAAAATTAAACATAAAATACATAATTTACAAGAAAACTTAGCCAAGAAAGCATAAACAATAGATAAATATCAAGGTGTTTTAGACACCTATCAA
Organism: Papaver somniferum; assembly: GCF_003573695.1. NCBI lineage: Eukaryota > Viridiplantae > Streptophyta > Magnoliopsida > Ranunculales > Papaveraceae > Papaver > Papaver somniferum. The sequence goes on along the minus strand of NC_039358.1, from coordinate 27,506,376 downwards.
ATTTCCCTAAACTTAGACTTTGCTAGTCCTCGAGCAAAGCAAACTAAATTAATTTTAAAATATACAACTCCCTGTCGTTGAGGATACAGTCATACTTAGCATGTATAACAAGCCTTTAAACCCCTAGGTGGCCCTAGTGGCCGAGTTATAGTCTCGGGAGGGCTTACAAGAGGTATACCCACAAAACCTTTATTCCAAACTCTAGCTATCTGTGAAGAATTCAGGAATGACACTAAAGAATCTCCTTGGTTGGCATACTCTCATTGATCACAAGAGAAAGTACCCTGATGCGAATCATATTCATATATATATATATAAGTGACAGATTTCTATTCAGATAGTCGCACTATGGACATCAATAATCGGAATCACACAAATGAATAGATTAACAAAATGGATTGTAGAGATAGATAGTTCAAAACAATGTTGTCTAGGTGAACGATGTTTCCCATATCTGTCTGAAGGCCTCCGCCAAGATGAACCTATGAATCCTAATGGATTGAGATACTGGTATGGACCAATATCAACACTTCTTCGCATATACAAGGTAACCAGCGGTCGATAATCTTAATTCTAGATAAACTCAACTGGCATATACAAGGGAACCAACAATCGATTTTATTGCACAATAATAAACTTTTCAATTTTTTTTAACTGCATGATTTGATCTTTCGGATCCAAGCACATGCTTCTTGTTAGCAGATTACATGATAGTTCCCATGGATCTTGCGTTCCACGCTTGTTTAGGCGACGGAGACAGGAAAAACACACACATATTGCTATCCAAGTGTTAATCATTTTTATTTATTTATTTATTTTTATTTTTTGATTATTCCGTTTGGTCTGATTGGTCTGGTCTATTTATTATTCAGTAACTCAATCACTCTATTCCATCCGGCGGTGGTAACAATTCGATGTGTGGGCCCCACCAAATCACTTAAAGAAACATACAATTTTTCAAATAAAATAAAAACAGAACGTAGTGTGATGATTCCATTCTAACACCTGAACTCTGTCTTTTTATGAATAAACTCTGTTATTGGGTTCCTTAACTCCTACAACCAAGATGTTTCCATTCACTTAGACCGGTTAGTGTCATCCTGATTTCACACAAATTTCTAGGCTCTGAAGTTTAATTTTTTTTAATTTTTTTTTTAATTTTTTTTTTAAATTTTTATACTTTATTTAATTTTTTTATTATATTAAAAACTAACTAAAAGTTTTTCCCTCACCCCCAAACTTAAACCTAACATTGTCCTCAATTTTTCAAATTAAAGTGCAGTACCAAAAATATAAGTAACAAGAGGAATAAAGAGGTAAGTCAGAAAGATAGTACCTGGATGAAGCGTAGCAATCCTTCCATGAGAGAAAGAAAGAAAGAAAACAAAAACAAAAATAAAACCAGTGTACAACAACAACAGGGTCCTCCAGAGGGACCTTAATATCACCATGTATGGGTTCCCTCCCAATAAGCGCTAAGTTTAGTGTCTTCAACCAGACTTTGTTACCCGTTAAAATTAATCCTGGTAGACAGGATCTCTCAGCTTCGATTCTTCTATTGCATGACTGGGTAACTCCAAGAATGGTTTCAGTCGTTGACCGTGAACTTTGAAAGTTTATATGTTCTTAGGATTTTCAACTTCAACTGCACCATGAGGAAAAACAATTTTGACAAAATATGGTCCGGACCACCGAGACCTCAATTTACCAGGGAAAAGATGTAGACGAGAATTGTAAAGGAGAACTTTTTGACATGGTTCAAATGTCTTTCGAATAATCGATTTATCATGAAATGTTTTTGTTTTCTCCTTGTAAATTTTCGGACTCTCGTAAGAATCATTACGAATTTCTTCTAACTCATTGAGTTGCAGTCTACGGTGATCACCAGCAGTAGATAAGTCAAAGTTTAGTTGTTTAGTGGCCCAATAAGCTCGGTGTTCTAATTCTATAGGCAAGTGACAAGCTTTACCGAAGACAAGTCTGTACGGAGACATCCCTAATGGAGTCTTAAAAGCGGTTCGGTAAGCCCACAATGCTTCTATTAAGCGTAAAGACCAATCCTTTCGGGTAGGGTTTACGGTCTTTTCTAAAATCTGTTTAATCTTCCTATTAGATACTTCAACTTGGCCACAAGTTTATGGGTGGTAAGGTGTAGAAACCTTATGGGTAATGGAGTATTTCTTCATGAGCATCTCAAAAGACCGTTTACAAAAATGGGAACCTCCATCACTAATGATTGCTCTAGGCATACCAAATCGAGAGAAAATGTTGTCTCTAACAAACTTGATCACAACGTGGCGATCATTTGTCTTGGTAGCGATTGCTTCTACCCACTTAGACACATAGTCAACAACTAATAAGATGTAAAAGTTGCCATAGGAATTGACAAAAGGACCCATAAAATCTATACCCCACACATCAAATATTTCTATTATTAGTATGGGACTAAGTGGCATCATATTACGTCGGGTCATCTTTCCTAACTTTTGACATCTATCACAACTTTGACAAAATAGGTGGGAGTCCTTAAACAGTGTTGGCCAATAAATACCGGATTGCAAAACCTTCGCAGCTGTTTTCTTAGAACTAAAGTGACCCCCACAAGCTCCAGAATGACAAAAAGTCAGGACACTGGAGATTTCGTTGTCAGGAATACAACGACGAATGATCTGATCAGGGCAATATTTGAATAAGTACGGATCATCCCAGAAAAAAGTATTTAACCTCAGACAAGAATTTAGCTCTATCCTGTTTAGACCAATGGTCGGGCATTTGACCAGTTACCAAATAATTGACAATGTCAGCAAACCAGGGTAACACAGAGAAGGAAAATAATTGTTCATCAGGGAACGTGTCATGGATCGGTCTCTCATCATCTCTAGTCTCATCAAGGATACAGGATAAATGGTCAGCTACTACATTTTCAGACCCTTTCTTATCACGAATATCTAGAGTAAATTCTTGGAATAACAATGCCCATCTAATCAGCCGTGGTTTGGAGTCTTTCTTTGAAAGGAGATATTTAAGTGCGGCATGATCAGAATAGACTATGACCTTAGACCCTAGGAGATATGATCTAAATTTCTCCAAAGCAAAAACGATGGCTAACATTTCTTTCTCAGTGGTAGCGTAATTCAGCTGGGCATCGTTTAAGGTCCTACTCGCATAATAAATAACACTAGGTACTTTATCACGTCGTTGGCAAGGACAACACCAACCGCATAATCAGACGCATCACACATAAGTTCAAATGGGAGGTTCCAATCGGGTGGTCGGATAATAGGGGCAGAAGTCAACAACGATTTTAGCTTCTCAAAAGCTGTAACACAGGCTTCATCAAATACAAAGGTAGTATCTTTAGCAAGTAGGTTTGACAGAGGTAAGGCAATCTTTCCAAAGTCTTTGATGAAACGACGATAAAATCCAACATGACCAAGGAAAGATCTAACATCTGTTACATTCTTAGGTGGTCTTAATTTTGAAATTAGTTCAACCTTGGCTTTATCAACTTCTATTCCCTTAGAGGACACCACATGTCCTAACACTATTCCAGATTTAACCATAAAATGACACTTTTCCCAATTAAGGACTAAGTTCTTTTCTTTACAACGTTCTATAACTAGTGTAAGGTGGTGCAAGCATTCATCGAAAGAGGATCCAAAAACCGAAAAACCGTCCATAAAGACCTCGAGAAATCGCTCAACCATGTCGAAAAGATACTTAGCATGCAACGTTGGAATGTTGCGGGTGCATTACACAACCCAAAAGGCATACTCCTGTAAGCAAAAGTACCAAATGTACATGTGAAGGTTGTTTTCTCTTGGTCCTCTGGTGCTATAGGGTTTTGGTTATAACCAGAGTAACCATCTAGGAAATAATAATGGATGTGGCCAGCTAATCTTTCTAACATCTGGTCGATGAATGGTAGACGAAAGTGGTCTTTCCTAGTTGTTGAGTTCAGCTTACGGTAGTCTATACAAGCTCTCCACCCGGTAGTTACACGGGTAGGGATCAATTCATTATTCTCATTCGCAACTACAGTAATCCCAGACTTCTTTGGGACAACCTGGACAAGACTGACCCATTTACTATCAGAGATGGGGTATATGATACCTGCATGAGCACCTCAGTGCGAACAACTTCCTTCATATTAGGATTTAAACGTCTCTGCATTTCTCTTGAGGTTTTGGCACCTTCTTCTAGGTAGATGTGGTGCATACAATCAGCATGACTAGTTTCTTTCAAATATGCTATACTCCATGCTATTTCGGTCTCGTGCTCTTGGAGAACACTAACTAGTCTACTTTCCTGATCGGTATCTAAGTCAGAGGTAATTATGGCAGGAAGAGTATTCTCATTACCAAGAAATACATATTTCAGTGTATCTGGTAGCGGCTTTAATTCAATGGTGGGTGCCTTAACTGATGGTGGGAGGGGTTTATCTATGGTCGGCGGAAGAGGTTCTGGTTTACACTGCCATTTTCCATAATTCATTACTGGTGCAGAGTCTAACAACGCATTAACTTCTTTAAAATGACTATCCTCGTCATAGTATGCTCCAAAGTGGGTCAAGAAGGCCTCTAAAGGATCGCTAACACTATTAGTGGTAAAGTATTGTCAACTAGAGAGTCAATCATGCATATAAACTCATAGTGTTCAGGGTCCGGTGGGGCTTGTAACGCCTTAAAAACGTTCACTGAGATTTTCTGATTCCCAAATGAAAATTCTACTAGGACAGTTTGACAATGTACGACTGCATTCGCAGTGGCTAGAAACAGACGACCTAGAATTATTGGGATATTGATATCTTGACTAGAGACAGGTTGAGTGTCCAAAATCACAAAGTCAACTGGATAGATAAATTTTTCTACCTGAACCAAAACGTCTTCAATAATTCCACGTGGGATTTTGACTGGCCTATCGGCTAACTGTAGTGTTATCCTAGTTGGTTTCATCTCCCCTAGTCCAAGTTGTTCGTATACCGAGAATGGTAAAAGATTCACACTAGACCCAAGATCTAACAAAGCATTTTCTATCTTTTGGCTACCTATGACACATGTGACAGTAGGACAACCAGGATCTTTAAATTTGACTGGGTACTTTTGTGAGATTATGGAGCTAACTTGTTGGGTCAAAAATGCCTTTTTTATGGACACTCGCGTCTCTCTTGACAATGCACATCTCTTTTAGGAACTTGGCCATAGCAGGTACATGTTTTATTGCATCTAATAAAGGGAGGTTGATCTTAACTTGCTTAAAGATGTCTAGGATTTCAACATATGTACTAGGCTTTTTCTTAGCGAGTCTCTGAGGAAATGGAGCGGGTGGTATGTACACTCTCTCAGGGATATCTTCCTCACTTGGACTCTTAGCATTCTCAGGCCCATTAAGGTCTTTAGACGAAGTTTGGTCAACTTCAGCCTCCTTTTCAGCTAGACTACTGTCCTTAGGTGGTTCTACCGAGTTCTCTAGAGTTTTACCACTCCTAAGGGTGATAACTGATTTGACGTGTTCATTGTGGTTATAACTACCCAATCCATTAACCTGGTTAACTCCTTTAGGATTTGGAGTCGTTTGGCTAGGAAATGTCCCGTTCTCCCTATCATTTAGCCGGTTTGAAAGTTGACTTATTTGAGTCTCTAAGTTACTAATAGCTTGGGAATTATTTTGCTGGTTACGCTGACTCATTATAGGACAAAGTCATCGAACTTTTGGTTGCTTTGGACAACACTTTGAGCTAAAAGTTTCAGGGATTCTTCTAAAGATGTCAACTTATGATAAACTGGGCTTGGTTCTTGGAATTGATTTTGATTCCTATGAAAACCTGGTGGTGGGTTGCTAGATGGGCCACCCTATTGGGCACCTTTAGACCACGAAAAATTAGGGTTATGTCTTCAACCAGGGTTATATTATTAGAATAGGGATCAAACTTGAGTCTACCCTCAAATTTAGAGTTCATACCACCATGTAGGACACTAACCTAGTCATGGGTAGTTTCAGTTGGGTAAAACAGGGAGCACTGAGCTCCAGTATGACTTTGGTCACCACAAATGGTACATGGATAAGTTTTGGGCTCACTGTTAGAACTCATAGTCTGGGTAGACCTTTGGTTCATTTCTAAGTCCTCTAGACGCCTAAGGATATCAGACCCATTATCAACTCTATTGACCCTATGGATAGGGTTCCTAGTTATTTCGGGCTCCCTCATTTAAGTCCATTGAAGAGTCTTTTCAGCTAACTCGATGAACTCGTCAAAACATCCATCTGGGTCTTGATGGGTAAATTCCCCACCACTCATTGTTTCTACCTGCATTCGGGTTTCACTATCAAGGCCCTCATATAAGATTTGGGCCATGTGGGCTTTCTCAAAGCCATGGTGCGGGCATTGGTATAACAATTCATTAAACCTTTCTATGTAATCATGTAAGGTCTCACCTATTTTCTGCTTAAAGGTTTGGATTGACTATCGAATAGCAGCAGTCTTGTGGTGTGGGTAGAACTTCTTAACAAAGGCTTCTACAAGGCCATCCCAAGTGGTGATTGTTTTAGAGGGAATCAAATGGTACCACTCATTGGCTCTCTCTTTTACGGAAAAAGAAAACAAACGCAACCTAAGCACATCTTTTTTGACGTTCGGATAATTCATTGTGTCACAGATCATTTCAAAGTCTCTCACGTGGGTATACGTGTTTTCATTCTCTATTCCCCTAAATTTTCTAAGCATGCTAAATGTCCCAGGTTTAATATCAAACTTAACGGTAGTGGCTGGTAAAACAACCCCAGGTTCACGTATTACTCTAGACGGGTTCAAACGGTCCCTAAGGGTTTTGGTTGGCGGGACTTCACCATCATTTTCATTAACCATCTTGGAAAAAATCGAAGTACCACCTATATCCGTGTAGCGGGTCGGAGTCAAATTAAAAATGTTGTTTTCCTCAAGTCTATTTCCTACTCGTTTCCAACGTCGCATACACAAGCAAGAATACTAGTGAAGCAAGAAAATCGTGCACATGCAAATGCAGGGTTTACTAAATTAGGTAAGCTTGGGCTATCTCAGCAAAATATACCTAACGGTACGAGGCTGAGGCTTGAGGAATTTCAGCTGGTAACTTCCATAAGGCCCAAGGCACGGGTTCAGCGTACTTTTCCACAGGTTTTCCTAAATTCGGTAATTCTGACGATGCAATTGGTGTGTGCAACTTTCTAATTTTTTTTAATAAAAGAAATATATACAAAAGGAAATAAAATCAAAAAGAATAAAAATTGTTTTTTTTACTTACCTCATTTGGTAGGCAATTTCACAATAAATGTTGAATATTACCTGCACAAGAAAAACAAGAAAATACCTAAGTAAAATCAAAGAAAATAAAAAAAATGAACTAAAAAGAAAATAAAATAATAAAATAAAAATCTAAAACCTAAACTAAAGGCAAGTCCCCGGCAGCGACGCCAAAAACTGATGTAGTTTTTACAAGTGGTAAGAAAGATTCGTTGTTCGGACGCTTTTTTAAAGATTTGATTTTTGATTATTAAAAGAGAAAATACTAAGACAGACTAATTAAAATTGATTTTTGGTTACCAAGGAGAGAAGATTCTAGGTTTTTGGATTCCACTACTTCCAATATTTGTAAACTCAATAACAATTTCTTTGACAAAATACTCTTATTTTACTCAAAACAGTTTCGAACCCAATCTCATGCTTTGGAAGATATAACGTTACAAGCTTTTTTTTTTCTGACTTTCGTCGCTATTCTAAGTCCTAATTTTCCTTCGCTTATAAAAGAACAGTATCTAAACTACCCAAAACAATTTTCATGAAGCATATAAAGAAGAGAAAATTTTTAATAATTTAAAAGCACAATAATGGAGTAGTTATGTCAAAGAAGATAATTACTAAAATTCACTCATTGAAAATAGCTTCTTCCAAAACCCTAGAAAAGAAATTTAGCTACTCATGAATCGAGAATTGGAGAAAATTTCTTAATCATTGTATTCAAAAAGATATAAATATGCTTACAACGATTTATAGTCGCTACAGGTATTCAACAACCAAAACTGCGCAGCTGCTACTGTTGCTAAAGGTGTATCGTTACAGAGCAGTATAAGATATTTAACTTCTGTCGTTGATGAACGATACTGTCATGTGCCTAGTATTGTTGGATGCCTGTACTGTGGATGCCCCAATAATTCCTTTTCTGCCTTTATCCTAAGCCCTGATTGGCAGTTGATAATTGTGGGCGTTAGTGTTAGTGGACAGGTGTTGAGTCCTCATTTGTTCTATCTTAGGATTCCATTTCTTTTCTGTTTTGCTTTATAAGCTGTAATGAGCTTCCTGTGAGAGGCGGAGATGAATTTATTGAAGTAAATAGAGGCTGCTACGGCAGAGTTACTTAGTTCGATCAATTTCCGGTTCTCTGAATTATTAATCGTACTAGTACAGTACAATTGGTATCAGAGCCGTTCTTTCCTATCAATTACAATGGTTGCTCCGACGTGCAAAGATTTACAGGATACTAACAATAGACAACAGGTAGAAATCGATTCCTTACATCTAAAGGTTAATCAGCTAGCCTTACAAATCACTGCAACATCGACTAAGGAGGATGTACAAACAGTGAAGATGGAGGTTGAAAATAGTATACAGTCTCTTCGATCTGAATTCGAGAAGACTTTGAAATCTCAGCTAGCAAAATTTTTTTCTAACAATCCAGATCCGGGGGAAGCAGAAGGTTCTACGGGTGGTTTTACTCATACTGAAGGTAACAATTTGTTTGCTCACACCAACATTCGTAACCCTCATTCATTTAATCGTATCCCTAAGCTCGATTTCCCTAGATTCGACGGAGATAACCCAAAAAGTTGGATACAGAAATGTGAGTATTATTTTCAGATGCAAGGCGTTCCAGACGTCAATCGAACACGAATGGCTGCTATTCATCTGGATGGCAAAGCAACTAAGTGGTATGCCAATCTCTGTATTACCCAACCTCATATTTCTTGGACTTGCTTTTGTGAAAATCTTTGTGCTCGTTTTGAGAACCCAGCTCATGATAATATTGTGGGTTTATTCAATAAGTTGGTTCAGTTGACTACAGTTGAGGCTTATTTTGAAGAATTTGAATATTTGAAGGCATTGTTATTGAGTGTTCACCCACACTTCCCTGAAACTTACTTTATAGCTAGTTTCATTGGTGTCCTAAAGGAAGAACTAAGGGGTTCAGTACTCATGTTTAACCCACAGACATTGTTAAATGCTTTTTCCCTTGCTAGAATGCAAGAACAAACACTGAGCTTACAGCATAGGGTGACCAAGTACCCACAAAAACAAATTCATACACCCACTAACTCTAGCAGGCCCTTCAATTCAGCCTCCTTCACCTCAACACCCCCTCCTCAACCATCTCCTACTCCACCAGTTCCAAAGTCTAATACCACCATTCCACTTAAAAAACTTACACCTGAACAAGTGCAAGCCAGGAAAGCCCAAGGCTTATGTTTCAATTGTGATGATTATTATAGACGAGGTCACATTTGCAAGAAACAATATCTTTGTGTTTTGATTGGTGAAGAACCTTCAGGCAGTTCAGAGCAAGAGGATGGGTTAATTATGGACACAGAGGAAGCACCTGTTGTAGAAAGTGATATGGAGATTTCTTTGCATGCCTTGACAGGGACTGTATCGGCTGATACCATTAGAATTCATGGTATACTGCACAAGAAGCCCATCTCTATCCTCATTGATACAGGTAGCACTAACAGTTTCATTGACAGTACTCTGGCAAAGGAACTCAAATGTCCAGTGACCCACACTGCTAGCTTACTAGTGACTGTGGCCAATGGAGAGAAAACAATAAGCTCAGGTATCTGTTCTCAACTTAATTGGTCAATGCAGGGACATAAATTTTGTGGGGACTTAAGACTAATTCCATTGGGGGGTTGTGACATTGTTTTGGGGGCTGACTGGCTCAGAAATTTGGGTGATGTATTATTCAATCTTTCCAAGCTATGCATTACATTCAAATACAAGGGTAGGAAGATCACTCTTACTGGAGCTCCACAAAAATCTTCACTTAGCATGATGAGTGGTTCAGTAGTGATGAAATTCCTTCAAAAACACTCACATGGGTTGGTAGGCCAACTATTCTCCATCTCTTCCCAACCTCCTCCTTCACCACCACCCCAAATTTCTTCCTTGTTAACTCAATACAAGGATGTCTTTGATGTGCCAAGAAAACTTCCTCCTACAAGGGCCCTAGACCATAAAATACCATTGAAACCAAACTCAGAACCAGTTAACCTCAGGCCTTACAGGTCCCCCTATTTGCAGAAGGAAGTGGTAGAGAGCTTAATCAAGGAAATGTTGCAGACTGGTATAATTCAACCAAGTAACAGCCCTTTTGCCTCTCCTATTCTCCTTGTCAAGAAGATAGACAACTCTTGGAGGTTCTGTGTAGACTATAGGAAACTCAACAGTCTCACCATCAAGGATAAATTTCCCATTCCAGTCATTGATGAGCTCCTAGATGAACTGCATGGTTCCAAATTTTTTACCAAGCTTGATCTTAAGTCAGGTTACCATCAAATTAGAGTCTCCCCTTATGATATACACAAGACTGCCTTCAGGACTCACCATGGGCATTTTGAATTCAAGGTTATGCCATTTGGCCTCACTAATGCTCCTGCTACATTTCAAGCTCTCATGAATCACATTTTTCAAGATCACCTCAGATCATTTATACTTGTGTTTTTTGATGATATATTGGTTTACAGTCCAACCATGGATTCTCACTTAATTCACCTCCAAACCACATTGGACATTCTCAGGGCCAACCAATTAACTGCCAACATTTCTAAATGCTCATTTGGGCAGTCTGAGATTGAATACTTAGGCCACATCATTACAGGCAATGGAGTTATGGCTGACCCAACCAAAATCTCAGCCATGGTGGATTGGCCTGTGCCCACCAACATTACAGGGCTGAGAGGGTTTTTAGGTCTTACTGGATACTATAGGAAGTTTGTGAAGAATTATGGTATCATCAGCAAACCCTTAACTGATTTACTGAGGAAGAACTCCTTTCATTGGTCTCCTGCTGCCACGACTGCTTTTAATACTCTCAAATTGGCTATGACCACTACACCTGTACTTGCACTACCTGATTTCAACAAACAGTTTACCTTGGAAACTGATGCATGTGACTCAGGGATTGGAGCTGTACTCATGCAAGATCAGAGAGCTATTGCCTTTTACAGCAAACCCCTTGGTCCAAGAGCTGCAGCCTTATCTACTTATGAAAAAGAGCTCTTGGCAATTGTGCAGCCTGTTACAAGATGGAAACAATATCTTCAGGGCTCCCAATTTATCATCAAAACTGATCACCAGAGTATACAATATCTTTTGGAGCAGAAAATTTCCACCATGCTACAACAAAAATGGATCATCAAGTTATTGGGCTTTGACTATGTAATCCACTACAAAAAGGGTTCGGAAAACAGAGTGGCTGATGCACTTTCAAGGAGACAACACGACACTTTACAATGCCAATCCCTTACAGCATCCACTCCAACATGGACTCAGGACATTCTTGCAAGCTATGTCTCTGACCACAAGGTACAAAATATTATTACTCAGCTGCTTCTCACCCCTGAGGCACATCCTAACTACTCTTACAAGGACGGCATCTTGAGATACAAAGCAAGATTATATGTGGGCAGCTCAACCAACACACGGTCTCACATTTTGGAGTCTCTGCATGCCTCAGCTGTGGGAGGTCACTCAGGTATGCAAGCCACTTACAATAGAGCTAAAGCTCATTTCTTCTGGCCTGCTATGAAGAGGGAGATTTTGTCCTTTGTTTCCTCCTGTGATATATGTCAAAGACACAAGGTGGATCACAATTTCAATGCTGGACTACTCCAACCCTTACCAATTCCAGATCATGCCTGGCAGCATATATCAATGGATTTCATTGAGGGTCTACCAATGAGTGAAGGGAAGTCTGTCATATTAGTGGTTGTTGACAGATTGACCAAGTACAGCCATTTCATTGGTCTGCATCACCCCTACACAGCTTCTTCTGTAGCTAGAGAGTTCATCTCCACTGTGTTCAAGCTCCATGGCTTACCAGCTTCCATTACATCCGATAGAGACAAGATCTTCACAAGTCACTTTTGGCAGGACCTCTTCAAAGCTTTAGGGACTCAGCTGAATTTGAGTACGGCTTATCACCCCCAAACTGATGGGCATACTGAGCGGGTCAACTTTTGTCTGGAAACATACTTAAGGTGCATGTGCAGTCACCAACCCAAAAAATGGCACAGCTGGCTTCCCTTGGCAGAATGGTGGTACAACTCCACATTCCACACAAGCTTGAAAATGAGTCCCTTCCAGGCTCTGTATGGATATGTAGCTCCACACTTGGCTTTTCCTTCTTCTGTCACTTCTACAATCACTGATGTAGCAGATTACATGAAGCAACGAGCTGCTATTCTTTCACTTCTCAAGGAAAACCTCCACAATGCTCAAGAAAGAATGAAGTTTTTTGCTGACTTGAAGAGGACTGAAAGAGTGTTTCAGGTAGGAGACAAGGTTTACCTCAAGCTGCAACCGTATAGGCAAGCTTCTGTAGCCCTCAGAAGGAACTTGAAGCTAGCGGCGAGGTTTTATGGTCCCTTCACCATCCTACAGAGAATTGGCACTGTGGCATACAAGCTAGCTCTTCCACCTGAAGCAAGAATCCATCCTGTCTTTCATGTATCCCAACTTAAGAAGCAACTAGGTAACTCCACAACTAATCTCCCTACACTGCCTACTCTTGACACAGATGGCCAAATTCTGGTAATACCTGCAGCTGTTTTAGACAAAAGGACTATCCTCAGAGGAGGTGTTTATGTTCCACAACTGTTGATCAAATGGACAAATGCTACTGAGGAGGATGCTACTTGGGAGGACTCTAAGCACATAGCTCATCATTTTCCAAAGTTCAAACCTTGAGGACAAGGTTTTTCTCATGGGGGGGGGGGGGGGGTGTTTGTCATGTGCCTAGTATTGTTGGATGCCTGTACTGTGGATGCCCCAATAATTCCTTGTCTGCCTTTATCCTAAGCCCTGATTGGCAGTTGATAATTGTGGGCGTTAGTGTTAGTGGACAGATGTTGATTCCTCATTTGTTCTAGCTCAGGATTCCATTTCTTTTCTGTTTTGCTTTATAAGCTGTAATGAGCTTCCTGTGAGAGGCGGAGATGAATTTATTGAAGTAAATAGAGGCTGCTACGGCAGAGTTACTTAGTTCGATCAATTCCCGGTTCTCTGAATTATTAATCGTACCAGTACAGTACAGATACCTATATGCGATTGTCTTGAGCGTACCTTGTTCTTCGTGTTCTTGGGTTGCAGCAGCAGAAAACTTTGCCTGCAACTCGTAATTTCTCGATCCCTAGCTCTCTATTCTATTCCAGACTCTCCGTATGTCTTCTTTAGGGTTCGACCATCTCATTTATACTCAACAGGACCTTGTAATCTCTCGCAATAACTCCGTTGATCTTCTTTCCTTATTTTTGAGGTCACGGGAATATTTTTCCTTCTTTATCTACTTTTCAGCCAATCACGGTTGTAATTCATCTCTGAACGCGTCTTCTGGTGGAGTACATAGATCACGTTGCCAACACGATTTGGCCCGAGTGAAAACTCTTTATCAACGCAATCCTACCCAAAATAACTCGGAAAATACCCGAGAATATTTACTTCCGCTGTCTTGCTTCAATCCACGTAACCTTCCTCTTTACTCGAATCCAAGTCATCTACCAGCCTTGTTAAGTCGTAAAAGGGTAATCCCAACCCATATTCATCGATTTAATCTCCTTTGAAAACTTCCAAATCCAAACAACATCTCTCGGGTCTTCAAACTCCCTGATTTGATTCAAATAACCAATCCAGCCCAAAACAGTCCGTTCAATCACCCATACCGAGCCTGTTTAATCCATTCAAGTCCATCCCAACAAAATCTGGCGATTGAATCTCCTTCAAACTCTTCAGAGTATCTCAGTCATCTTCCCGCCACTGTTTTACTTCAACCCGAATTATCCATCCAATTATAGCCAAATCGAACACCTATAACAACCCTGTTATGCCCAAAGGAAGATATCCAACGAGTTTCAGCGATTAAGTCTCATTAAAACTCAACCAACTGACGAACCCTAATTCTGTTCATTTCAGACCAAAGTTTCCCGCCAAAACTTGAATTCAAACTGTTGAAGATGACTGCCCCTTATCCAGTCCGGGGTGTCTTTAGTAAATGGGGTGTATTTAGCAAATTTTGGGGTGCGAATAGCAATTTATGGGCTACAAGTAGTAATTTGGGCTGTGAATAGTAAAACTCTTGGGGTGTCCTTATCAAGTCCTCTGGGTGTGTTTCCAACATGCTTCCAGGGTGCCTTTAACACATTTCTCCGGAGGTTCAAACACCACTTTTCGAATTCTTCCACCAACAGCAGCCGTCTTTTACCTCTCAGATCCACTTCTTTTCTTCAATTTCTTTTCTTTAATTTCTTTTCATCACTAAAGTTGTCATGCTTTTCAGACATAACTTGCATCACTAAAGCTGACATGCTTTTCAGATAGAGATGAAGAAATAAAAACAAATAATGAGAAATAATTCGCCTCCAACAGTAGTTGCACATGAAATGACATTTTAGCTCTTTTAAGCGACGTTTCTTCTTCTTTTGCTCCAAAGTAACTAAAACTCAAAATTAAACATAAAATACATAATTTACAAGAAAACTTAGCCAAAAAAACATAAACAATAGATAAATATCAAGGTGTTTTAAACACCTATCAATATATACACTTCCATGTGCCAGGTTTAAAGAAACTAAAGTTTCAAAGTTAACTATTTTTGTGTCTAATGGGACAAGGCATACCACATAACTCTTTTACATGGTGTATATATAATTCTATAATCAAAATATCACTCACCGTATATGTAAAGAGAGTTCCCATTATGCAAGTGATTCAAATGTTGCAATTCAAAGCACTCCGCCAAAAATCAAACAACAACACCAAATAAGATAGTAAAAATAGAAGGGACCTACCTGGTTTGTAGCCAAGAGATCTAGCCATCAGTACCTCTCTTAAAAATTAATCCAAAACTAGTGGAAATCCTATTGAGGGTCAAATATTTTGACAACACGCTTTAGAAACGTAACTGGACTACATAACGACAATCCTTAGAATAAGCATCTCACAATCTATAACTCAAAATGAGACACCTGATATCAATTCAGAAACGTTATTCCGAGGAGTATATTTCATTACAAGACACCCAAGGCTAGTCCAGACTCAGAATGATTCGAGAACACATAAGAATATGGCCAGGATAATATATATATAACGAGACTTCTATTTCAGAATTTCATTTCAGACCAATAGTGTTCAAAAACCCCTACAGGATTCATTACTCAATGAAAGTAAGCGAATGATATCTCGTTGGAAACTAGAGAAGTCCACCTACAACTTCTTAGAAGACTCCCAAGTCTAATTCAGAGTCTACCTGCTCCTAAATTGACCGGCAAAACTCTACCAGGTGCTTCCATCCGAGAATTTCTAGTTCTGACCACTTGTACATTCTATGTCATAACTTCCGGGTGACAAGCCTATACATCTTTCATCTCTAAATAAGAATATATAGTGGACACTTAGACAACAATTCCTATGCATGAACCATCTGCTAAATATTCACCAATATATTTAACATGAAGCACATTCCATTGGCCTTACGTCAGCTATAAAGACGCTAGTTATATACTAAAGCGTACACAAGCCTTGACTATTTTTACCAATTACAAGTACAGAGAAAAACCAACAAAATGATATCCATGATAATCATCATTAAGGACATTGTGAACAACACATCCGACTATACTTATAAAGGTCCATAAAAGATTCAATAACTTAGTGTGCTTAAGATTCACTTTGAATCACTAGTCAACGATGCGTTCTCATTTTATTTTATTTTAAATCCATTACTTTAGATAGACATATTAACCACGTCTGGTTAGTGAGTAACTAACTGTTCAAGCATGTTGTATCAATATAAATAAAATCATCAAATCAAGCTTATAAGCAATAAATTTAGCAATCAACTTAAAAGCAGCTGAATCCAAAACGTGGCTTATTGGGTCAATTCAATACAAGCATAAAAATCAGTACATAGTAGCACAGATCGAGTCTTATTAATAACCATGCATATTTCCTACTAGCTATATAGAACTAGATACCAAAAATCTACGTACGTACATGCATCTTTTCCTGAGTACCAAATACATCATACTAAAATTCATAAGAACATGTAAGAGAAGCAATAAGGAACTCTTAACCTTTTTATTATTATTTGAGGCTTTTCCCCAAACACTTGATGTGCATTTTAGGTTGTAGTCGAGAGGTCCCTTTGCCCTGTAGATTTGAACTCTCTTAATAACTCCCTTAACCTGCAAACTCAAATTCTACAAGAACCTCAATAATTCTGGTCTTAGTAAAAATCTAAAACATTCATTAATTTACCCCATACATCACCCAAAATACGATCATGGTTAATTAATAAATTGGGTTAAGCTAACACTACCCATATTCAATAATAAGCAAGAAAGGAAAAATTGAAAACCTCAATCAACAATCTGAGAGATATATATTGTACCCATACAAGAAAAAGAGACCGAATTTAATAACAAGACTCCATTTCTCTTCCTCCTTTATCTAATTTCCATTACCGCTCTTGGTTCATTTTCCGAAGCTACTCGTCAACACCGCATCTTATTCTATCCGACTGATCTCTGTTAACCATTGATACTGCCATACACTCAACCATTATGAAGCGTACCCGCTAATAGTAAAGGAGTTTACTGAACTCTTTACTAAAAACCTAACTCTAGGCTTTCTTTTCTCTGCATAACTAGAATTCTTCTTCAATTAGCTTTTTATAATAAAACCAATCCCAATTTCCTTGTAATAAAATGTGCAAATGTTGAAAAGGAGATGATATAAATTTTTGAAACAAAAATAACTCACTTTCTTCCTTCTTAGATCATTTCTTCTTTTACTGCCAAAGCAGTCTCAATTCAATTCTATTGGCGGGCAGAAAACCAACCGTTAACAGATTTATATATTAGTCTCTTTTTCATTTTTTAATTTAATTGAAATCTAAAAAAGGCCAAAATATATCTCATGTCCTAAATTATAGAGATATCAAAACAGAAAATAGGTAATTTTTTGAATTGGTCTAACTTTGTTGTAGTTTCTTTCTCTTTTTTTTTCACGCCTATCCTGGATTGCCTTAGCAACAAATTCTCGAAACACAAGCCTTCACCATGACCGAGAAAAACTTAGTTCATCTGCTTTGGCTAAACAAAATATGAATGATTAGATGAATAATTGCCTACAATCTAGCAGTAGCACTTCCTATTGTTTTCATCTATGTTTGGATGAGACTTGTCTCATGTTACGAAAATCGAACACTGTGTCTTTCATGGTAATCCACCTACAACCGGATTCTTTCCTCACCGCTTCTCTTCATCATAAATACGGTTTAGTCCAAAATCCAATCAAAATATACTAGTTAGTCCACGCCCATTCAACTAGGTACAAATTAGTCCAAATATATGGAAAGTATATTAATAACCCTTAATATTACAATTTAGTCCAAATATTTTCAGTTTAGTCCATATTGATTTATGATGATGTCACCGGTTTTAAATAATATAAAAATAATTTCAAAACGATTTATCTTTCAAACCCCTCGTCTAAAATTCACAAACTTTATATATTCGGGAAGCTCTTTTCGATAGCTACAAAAAGAGTACCCATATAACTATATAATATTCACTTTTAAAAAAAAAATAATTTTCAATCCATTATTTGATGTGTACAAAAAAAAAAGTGCACCTGGAAGAAACTTTTAAAAGTTTATGCAATCAGTTTTTCACATGTCCACCACTTTGTATACACCAAAAAAACATGGATGAAATTGGTAATTCATGTCCACTCTCAAACCAATTTTTTCAAGGAAATTATACTGGTGCATCAATATGCACACCCCTACAAAACATCCATGAAACTGTTTATTCATAACCACATACAAATTTATTTTTTCGTAGAAAAATACACTTGTGCATCATTATGTACACCCCTGCAGAACACGCATAAAAATGATCATTCATGACCACACCTAACCTTCTTTTTCATCGAAATTACATGCGCGTACATATTTGTACACCTCTCCATGCATGCATAAAATTGATCACACATAACCACACACAAACTTACTTTTTCACTGGAATTACATAGATGCACCCCACATAACATTCACAGACAAAATCGACCATTCATACCCACACATCGACATATATTTCATGGAAAATACACTTGTGCACATATATGTACACCCATACAAAACATAGAACAAACAACAATATTCGCATACAAACTAATCTATTTCATTGGATTTACACAGGTGCACTAGTATGTACACAACTACCCATATTGTATAAACATAATATATGGAAACTCAGATGGATTTGAACCATCAACCTCCAAAAACCTTGCAATAGGCTTAGGCGCTCTACCATTTTGAGCTTGTGAGTCCCTAAATGAAATGCATAAAAATAAAAAATAATTGATGCCAAAGTGCACAAGGATATGATATAATCAGCACGTGTACAACTACGTACACATCAACAATCTACATTGTATAATTATGTACGTATTAACAATCAACAGGTGTACAACTATGTACACTTTAATATGTGTATAAGTATATATACATTAAAAATCAACATGTGTATAACTCTGTGACCCTGGTTACTCTCACCAACAATGCGACAAACATTTAAATATCCACAAAATAATATAAGCGAAAACACTATTAAGAACCTCCATAACCAACTACGTGTCATTTTCTCACATGTGCACAACTTCGTACACCCTAGTTACGGATTAAAAAAAGAAGACATACTCGCCTAGATCAATGATTTTTCATGTCGTTCGTTGCACATCTTGAGTAACGTCTGCGACTTTCTCTTTACAAGTATAGAGCGCACAGTAATATACACCTGCTATATAAAGATCAACCATCTTAATCACAAATTCACGAAATCAATCACTACATAGATGAAAAACCTAAGATCTAAATTACATGTATAGTGTACGATAAAGTGCACATGCATGCTATATGAACTGAAGTTGGAAAATACGTACATGGTGTACAAAAAAGTACACATGTATAAATTGAGGATTGCAAACTACATGGACGGTGTACATCAGAGTGCACATCTTTCAGTTATGTAATTTCTGACCATATAGCTTCGTATAGGGTCATTTACATAGTAGTAATCTTGTGTAATTAAGAATAACAAGCTTTTTGCATACCGTTACATATTTTCTCACATGAGCCAAGATCTCTAGAACACTCAAGCTCTTAAAGTGTTCAAAAGAAACCTCGAGAAGGTAAAGCTTTGTCGCCAAACTCAAATTAACGGCTGAGACTCTCTCCATTGGCAAAGGGACCTTGAAAAAAATAGAACACAATAAAAAATTATCAACAATACAGCTACAATCAAACAAAAAATAAGTACATGTAAAACAGAACAAGCACATATAGACAGAGAGAAACACATACAATAGGTGTACAATTATGTACGCATTAAGGATTAACATGTGTACAATTATGTACACCTTCATTATTTACATGTGCACTGCTTTGTACACCCTGGTTTCATGGGTGCCTATACTCAGTAACAACCAACAAAGACAATATGCATAGCCATAAGGACAAATTTAACAAGTCCACAGATAGTGACCTATATAAAATCTCGTCTACCGCCCGAGGTGTTACATGAACGATAATATGATTTAATAGGATCTAGTAAAAAAAATTCGTCACTTTAATTTATCAAAGAAGTATGATGCGGATACAAGGAGGTTACTCTCTTGACCTTGAAAACGAGCTTCACTACTGGTAAGAAACATTTGGAACCCCGACATATGACAACTAATAACAAGTATATTTTGAACT
The DNA here is from genome assembly GCF_003573695.1 of Papaver somniferum. Classification (NCBI taxonomy): domain Eukaryota; kingdom Viridiplantae; phylum Streptophyta; class Magnoliopsida; order Ranunculales; family Papaveraceae; genus Papaver; species Papaver somniferum. The sequence continues at coordinate 27,486,313 of NC_039358.1, read as the reverse complement.
TGTCACTTTAAACCACGGATGCGCCTAAGAATATTCAACATCAACCGTACAATATTCAGCATTCCAAGCATTTTACCAATAAAATTTAAAAAAATTAAAAAAATACATAAAAATGCGAACTTTAATTTCATAAGCCCCTTTAATCTACCGTATAATGTCATATTGAAAACAAAATGTGTCTAATTATTTGGTTTTGAACAATAAAATACGCTCACAGTACAAATGTCAGTGCTCGTCGTTTAAAATACATAAAAGTGTACCACAAGATTGGAATATGAATGTAATAAGAATAACAAAAACTATACTTTGGAACCGATAAAAAACTATGCATGTTGGATGAAAGTATATATTACTAATACTAATATTAAAGTGGATCTCTTCCTCTCCATCATATATCAGATGGTGAAGCTAATGTTTTCTTATTTATCAACCTCGCCGGTAACCTCTGTATTATGAAAGCATTATTTATGCATAAAGAAATCACAATAACAAGAAACCTATTCTACTGATCACTCCAACTAAACCAACAAAACAGTATAGTCTTCCAATATCTTAACACTTGATTGGAATGTCAATTATCTAAAATTTCTTAACCACATTTCCACCTTGATAACTTATTATGTATGCACTAACACTGTGATGGAGTCCCCACCATTGGATCCCAGTTTCAAGACTCAATTGGTCAAAATTAAATGTTGCTTGTGATTTGTCATTTCATATAAACTTAATTATATACAGATCCATACAAGATGCAGTTGCAAACAAATTCATATTCACTCCTCCAAATCTATCTATATATATAATAAAATCATGTCTCGATTCATGAATCAACGACACTTAACAGTCATGACCAATAAATTCTCTACAAAAATTCAATAAACCTCGAACATAACTCATGCGAATCAAGAATTTCCAAAAGCATGTTATAAATCTAATGGATCGAGACTTAAAAAAAAACCACAAATATAACATCTACTGATTAGAATAACATCTAATAACCAAGTATGCTTCAAAAAAAAATCTAATAACCAAGCAAAATAAAATTAATACCTAAATCATCACAAATGAACAAACTGTTGATCTAAAATTAAACGAATTTCGAATAAGATTTTGATGAAATTATACCAGCTCTGTTTTTTTTTAGCTCTTCATACTGCAAGTGGAGAGAGAGGGGAAAGTTAGATATGCATAAAATGATCTACACCACACCTGATCATGAATCGAATCCGACTTGTAATTTTATCAACATCTTATAACGTCGCCATTAACATGATTGGAGAGCTCTTCGAGTTTCGACATATGAGAATGAAACTGATTATGAAGAAAAAATATCTTATTTGGTTGATGGGTATTTTAGGCATCAAAAGAATTCATTTTGGACTGAATCATTTATAAAAGGACTGACTCGTCCAGAAATAGGTAAATTTGGATGTCCTAGTACTAGGCTTGAGAGGGCTGAACTAGAGCGTCCAAAACCCAACATATTTGGGACTAAATGTTAATATCTACAACTCCAGAAGCATGTATAAAGAAGCACATAGTTTTCAGCATTTTGAGGATTTTAGTTTGGACGGATTTTCAAATACTCATGTTTTCTAATGTATCATTAATTAAAAAATCTGAATCATATATGCCTTCTATTTGTTAGATTTCAGCATGAATTATTGTTATGCTATAGTTTTTATCATGCTGATCAACAACCGACAACAAAGCAAAAGTTAGTACTATAATTTTACCCATTTTTAGAACCCCTAGTTTTTAGGTTGTATTAGATATTGCATATATATACTCCCTCCGTCCCTAATTAGATGACCTACTTGGTTTTAAGTTTTGTCCCATAAATAGATGACCTATTTTTGTTACTATAAAAAATATGTATAATTTGATAGTTATGTTTATATTCGTTACGTAGGTGTTTTAAAATGCTTTTCAACGGTATAAAGTTTACGAAAAATCGTGATATAGTTTAAGAGATAAATCATTTCTAAGTTTTACTAATATCATTGTCTTAAAAATTGTGCAAACTACAACTAGGTCATCTAATTAGTGACGTAGGGAGTATTTCTTTCCATTTCTGAATTATAATAAATGAAAAATAAAAGACAAACTCATTTTATTATATACTTAACGATTTGTTAATTTTAGCCAATAGAATTGATTTGTTTCGTGCACACTCTTTAAAGGAATCCAACCCCCGAACAAATAAAAAAGGAAGAAATAGAAAAGCCTCCCTCGTTTTCTCCAACTCATTGTGACACGTGCTTAGTTGCATGTGTCACTATTATAACACCCAGACTTTGGTTAAGGCAGACTCTCTATTTAGACAATAACACCCCCTCCGTCCCACTATTAAGTGACATACTTTATAACTAAATTTTAATTATAAAGTAGGTCACTTAATAGTGGGACGGAGGTAGTATTATTTAGGCAACCTAAAAAGTGTTAGAGACACTTGAGTATTAGAGAGTTAGGCACTCTAAGTGTGAAAATCACTAATGGATACAGTTAAACCCGAGAAAATGGTTTGGATTGTCACAACATGCACGTACGAGACTCAATAGGTTTGGTATTTAAATGGTTTCTTAGGGAAGGTAGCTTTTAGGGCTTCCAAGGATAGTCCGTGACAAGATGGGTGCTCGCACGAACATAATCAGAAACCAAAATAAAAAAATACACAAAAGAAAACGAACCATACCCTTTTTACAAGGTAAGACAAAACGTTTAAACTTTTTTCCATGTGAACATATTCTTTCACAAACTACCGGCTCAATAAATTTTATATCTCCACGGAGAAACAATTTAGAACGCAAGAATGGTAGGCAACTTAGTTCCAATGAAACCTTCTTCGAAATGAAAAAGAAAAACAAAGAAGACCTTGAGACACTACCAATACTTAAGCAAAGCTGTCTGCCGACAATAATTTAGCTATGGACGATGAGAAAATAATTCAACTAAATATAAGGTATTTTTGCCAAAAGTATACCTGATTATTAACACAACTTACTCAACAGGATTTTTATGAGTAAGCACTCAACCCTTGTGATTAATTAGTACAAGTATGAGCCCTAAGCTCATTGAATGAACGGTGTTCATGGTTGAGTCTCTTTTTCCTTTCAGTTCTTGGAAAGAAAACTTTTTGATGTGAAAAGTTATCATAACACTTACTATCATCAAAATACGAGACATAGTTTGACTTCTTACCGAAGGATTTTTGACTAGATTGAATTGACAACATGTTGATGCTCTCTTTATATCCTTCAATTATCACGTTTAAGTTGTTTTTCATATCATCATTTTTGCTTCCTTCACCGTTTTTTTTTGCTTAATCATAAGAATTTTATTACTAAAGCCCAACACCAAAGTTTTTACAAAAGGACTATTTGTCTAGACAAGCCCGGGCAATACAAAAAAAGCATCAAAAAGTAAAAACAGACTAGACAAGCCCAGACTGTCTCATCCAAATTAAATCAGAGATTTTTTTTTAACAAAACTAAAATCTGAAGTAGGAACCATCTTCACTTTCTAATGCACCTAAGAAGGCAGGTTTATTATTATAATATATACACTCTCCTGTTCTCAGTAAAGCTCCCTTCTTGGCCAAATTGTCAGCTGAGAAATTTATTTCTCTATATGAATGTCTAAAAGATATACTGTCCAGATTCTTCTTTATTGCCTACCATCTAGTGAGCACTATCCAAGGTATTCTTCCTGATGTGAAGGCTAATATCACTGCATTTGAATCAAGACTAAAACAAACATCCAAAAAACCTTTTTTCACTGCCCATTCTGCAGCTATGATCAAAGCCATTATCTCTGCCTCAGCAATTCAAAGACCTCCTGAAATAGCACCAACACATCTCCCTTCATTATCTCTGCCAATCCAACTCCAACTTTCCATGGATTCCCTTTTGCAGCACCATCACAACAAATTAAAATTTGATTCACCTTAGGAAATTTGAAGAAGCACTCCTTCACTCTAGTACAAGTCACTGGAATACCTGTTATTCCAAAAACAGAGAGTACTTGGAAATCATATAAGCCATTTGATAGGTGTCTAAAACACCTTAATATTTATCTATTGTTTATGCTTTCTCTGCTAAGTTTTCTTGTTAAATTATGTATCTTATGTTTTCTTTTGAGTGTTTAGGTACTTTGGAGTCATTTGGAACCAAAGAAGAAGAAACATGGCAAAAAAGTGTCATTTCAAGTGTAGCTGTTGTTGGAGATGAACTATTTCTCATTATTTGCTTCTATTTCTTCATCTCTGTCTGAAAAGCATGTCGGCTTTAGTGATGCAAATATCTGTCTGAAAAGCACGACTGTTTTAGTGATGAAGAGAGATTGCAAAGATGAAGTGGGTCTGAGAAGTAAGAGGTGGTTGCTGTAAGTGGAAGGATTCGAAGAAGAGCAAAAGCATCAATTCTCATGTGCAACTGCTATTGGGAGCGGAGCGGAGCGGAGCCAAGCCAACCATTGCAGCAAGAGAGGAGAATCATTGGGAAATTGATGCTCGAATTGAAGATGGGTTTCTAAGTTCGATTTATTGTTGGTCGAGATCTGACAAAAAAGAGATGGGTATGACTCAGTTGAAGTTATGAAAAGATTTCAAAGAAGATTTGAGTTTGAGTTATGTCTGAAATTGAAGCTAAACCTGATGGAGTTACTGCTATTGTTGGGGTTACAAGGAAGAAAACAAACAGTGGAACTATGGGTGTTGAGAAGTTGAATCTAAGAACAATAAGAAGAATTTGAGGGTTTCCATGGGTTTGTTGCTTTAAGATTGTTGTATTGCAGTTTTAGGAGCTAAGAAGATTTGCAGGAACTCAAATTGCTATCATGGGTTTTGTGTTTATGCAGAGAGGGGGATAGCTATTATGAATGGCTAAACAGTCAGCTGGGATATTGCAGGTGGATGTTTAGGTGAATGTTAGGTCCAGGAGATGGTAATTTCAGGTGGAGTTTCTGATGGTTATGCTTCAGGAATTGGGAGTTAGCAGGTGGATTTGGTGTAGCATATATTGCATCTACAGGTGCTAGGGTTATAGTTCAGTTTGCAGTAACTGAAGCTAGATTTGACAATGGTGTTGTAGCTAAGGAAGTGCAGGTTGGGTACTGCACAATAAGGTACTAGAATAGAGGAATGGAGTGTGTGTGGTAGTAACAATAGTCTCAATTGGCGGTGATATGACTGAGATGGAGGCTTTTGCAGTGAAGCCATGGACAGAATTGCAGTGAGATGTGACATGAAAATCATGAGAATTGCAGCTGTTCTACGGTGCTTCTGAAATGTGCGCAGTGAAGATTGTAGCTGATTGCGCAAAGCTGGAGATGTTTGAGTTTTAGCTGAGATTGCAAATGATGCAGGGATGGAAAGCCCAGGCTACAAGCAATTGTAGATTGTAAGATGATACTGGTACTGTGCAGTAGCAGGCTTGAACAAGAAATGGCAGTGATTGAGTCGAGCAGCTGCTGTGGTGTTTGATGACTGAGATGATTTAGACAAGGAAGATGAAGAACTGGAGGTTTGTGCTGTTCTGAGATAGAAAAGGGTACTGTTGGTGATGAATGATAGCAGATGGAGTCTGAGCTGGTGGAAAGGAGTCTGTGAATGGGAATCTAGAAAGATGCAGTCGAGCTGAACATAGGAGTTGCGGTGGTGTTTAAAGCAGCTGGAACTTAAGAAGATTTCAGGGCAAGCTTCGATGGAACTGATGCATGCGGTGTTGCAGAGAAGCAGTGGATGATGTAATGGAGTTGGTTCTGGTCAGGGTAAATGAGAATTGCAGGTTGGAGCTGAGAGTTAAAAGAACTTAATAGGGAAGTGTTGAGTTGCAGGCCAAGAACAAAAGAATGTTGTGAAGCTGCGCAGCTGATTTATAGTTGAACTGATATCCTGGTGTCAAAGAAACTACAGGTGCTGTTGGTTGTGGAGCTGTTTCAGAAATGGAGAAGTGGTTGTATGCAGTGCCCAAGTGCCCAAGTGCAGAGCTGCAGTGCAAGACTGCAACAGCTCAAGCTCAGACCAGTGACCAAACCACTCGGACCCTGATTTTATTTCGGATCTGACTCGTTCTCAACTCAGCTTCTGATTCAGTGACGTCGTTAGTGGCCTTTAACATGACCGTCAGTTTCAACCGCTGATTGTTAGTTTGACCAGTCACCTGAGATGCATTTTCCGGTCACATGAGGTGGTTTTCTGGTCAAGTTTCGGGACTTCTTGTGGTACTTTTTATGCGTATTTTATACATGGATATGTCTCACATATGGGCTTGGTGGACTTCCATCTATTGGATTTTTGAAGACTAGACCTAATTTTGGAACAAGAGGAGCTATAAAGAGAAGTCTTTCTACAACTTTGAATCACGTATTCTATTTGGAGCTTTGGAGGAGAGACGGATACTAGGGTTTGCTTATTGTTTCATCTTCTTTATTTTAATATTATGATGATGAACTCTATTATTATGAGTAGCTAAAACAATCGTTGATTGAGGGTGATTTCAAAGCCCGAAATATGAACCTATAATTGATATGAAATAACTTGTTCTCTTGCACTTATTCTCATTATTGTTTGATTTCTACTTTGCCAATAATGCTTATGGATTGTTCCTTAATTGTTTAAGTTCGAAATTAAATAGTTATGTCACAATCTTATTGCTAGTTTAGATTTTCTTCAACCCGTAATTGTCTAGAGAATATAAACACAAGTAGCAATATATGAGTATTGATGATGGGACTTTGTTAAGTATCCATATGTAGAAATTGACACTAGTAGGTGATTCATGCTTTTGAATTCATCACTAGGAACAATCTTATCTCACAAAACTTAGAGCACTTGTTTGAATCATACCTAGTAAGCGTACCTCTAGGTAACTTGGATAAGTAGAAACTGGTAGTCGGGCGCTTCCGTATCCGGTGAGCTTAGGAGATAATAACGGGATAATTGAGCGTACTAATTATCCTAGGGTTGTTAGTAACGAGATAATGTGAAGAACATGCTATATATTGATTTGGTTTATGTTTCGTGGTCGAGAATGATTCCTTACTCAATTCCATCTCATATTTGAATACAAATTTACAATTTTCGGAATTTCTATAACAAAACAATCTTGCTAAGAATATTTTCTTAACAACTTTTGCTTAACACACATTCCTTAGGACGAATCTGCTTTCATTTTATTACTTGCTAGTGTAAAGAGAAGTAGAGATTATTATTTGCGAGTTGACACCTCGTCAAAATTGGTGCCGCTGCCGTGGAGGCAGTGACAAGTTTAGTTGCTATTTTTATTCTTAGTTTATATTTTTGCTTTTGGTTTAAATTTCAGTTTACTCATCCAATCTCTTAGAATCTAATTTTCAGGTACCATTTCTTTAGTGAATGCTTGGAAAAGGCATACCAAGTCCAATTGGTATACGTCTTCGTTCGGGCACTTTGCTAAAAGACTTGATTCGAGCAGTGAATACTCCACTTCCTTCTAGTTCTACACTAAGTGAATTCTCAGACTCGGCCAAATAGAAATGCCAACACAATGGGAGGTCGTCCACTGCTCCAAGAACACTCAAGGATCTCACTTATCCAAACCTTGACCAGCAACCTTTATGTATTCAGCTGAATGGAACCATTGAGTTGAAGCCGCAATTGATTCACTTTCTGCCCAAATTCAAAGGTTTAGTGGGAGAAGATCATAATCGTCACTTGCAAAAATTCCATCATGTTGTGACTAGTATGAAGCAAGCAACTGCAGATGCCGATATGGCTATGATGACAGCATTTCCGTTCTCCCTTATAGATGCTGCGGGAGAATGGCTCTTTTGCTTACCTCCTGGAAGTATAACCACATGGAATGGGATGAAGAAGTTATTCCTTGAGAAGTATTTTCCGGCATCAAAAGCAGCAGTGATTCGCAAGGAGATTTGTGGTATTAGGCAAGTACCCGGAGAGACTCTCTATGAGTATTGGGAGCGCTACAAGAAGATTTTAGCTAGCTGTCCACACCATCAAATTAGCGATAAACTTATTATTCAATACTTCTACGAGGGATTGCTTTCTGATGAGAGAAACTTGATTGATGCCGCAAGTGGTGGTGCACTCACCAACAAGACCATTGCTGAAGCTACAAGCTTGTTAGAGAACATGGCTGCAAACACGCAACAATTCTTCACTAGATCTGAACCAATGGTAAGGAAAGCGAATGAAGTTGGAGATTCTTCACATTTGGAACATAGAATGGGTAACATGGAGAGGATGATGCAACAAATAACAACGGCTGTAATACCATCATACACCAAAGATATTGAGCAAGCAAGTGCTATGTACCAAAATCAGCAAAGGCCAAGATATGACCCATATTCCAGCACATATAATCCGGGTTGGCGTGATCATCCTAATTTCAGCTACGCCAACAAGCAAGCTGCAGTTTCCACACCTTTCAATCAACAAGGTGGATACCAATTTTTGCAAAGGCCGCAACAAGAAGCTCAAGGCATGAGTATAGATGACAAGTTGAATCTCATTCTCTACACAATGACGCAAGATAAGAAAAAGGCAGAGATGGATATGAAGGACATCCGAACACAAATGGGTCAACTAGCTACTACCGTGAGCAAATTGGAAGCACAAGTAGCTCGAAAACTTCCCTCGCAACCATTGAATTCCAGGGAGACTGTCAATGCTATTGAGTTGCGAAGTAGGAAACAAGTAGAGAAACAACAACATCACCGGAGTCCCATGAACGTGATTTAGAGAAAGAAGTGGACGAAACAGTCCCTAAAAAGACTGATTCGGTAAATTCTAACTCTAAACCTCTTGTTTCTACTTATGTTACTCCTCCACCTTTTCCTAGCAGGTTTGCAAAATCAAATAAGGAGACGTTGTACAAAGAGATTTGGGAAATCTTCAAGAAGATCGAAGTGAACATTCCATTAATTGAGGCGATAAGGAAGGTTCCTCGCTATGCAAAGTTCTTGAAGGAATTGTGCACTAACAAGCAAAAATTGACTGGTAATGAGGTAATGAGTGTGGGGGAGAGTGCTTCGGCATATCTTCAAAAGAAACTCCCACCTAAATTGAAAGACCCCGGCAGTTTTACTATACCTTGCACAATTGGTAAAACAAGGTTTACAAAAGCTTTGCTAGATTTAGGAGCATCTATTAGTGTCATGCCTGCCTCAATTTACGAATATTTAAATCTTGGTCCTCTCAAAAATACCAGCATAGTTATTCAACTTGCCGATAGATCTAATGTCTACCCGAAAGGGGTTGTTGAAAATGTTTTGGTGCAGGTCAATGAGCTTATATTTCCTGTCGACTTCTATGTTCTTGATATGAGTGATGAAAACTCATCCTCGTCTACACCTTTGTTGTTGGGTAGACCATATATGAGAACCGCTAGAGCGAAGATAGATGTATTTGAAGGTACCTTGACAATGGAATTTGATGGAGAGGTCGTTCGCTTCAACATCTTTGAGGTGATGAGATATCCGAGTGATGTGCACTCATGTTTTGCTGTGGAGGAAACTGACGCTGGCTAAGAATGCAAGTGAGACGAAAGTCGGGATGACGACTTTAAACCAAGCGCTAAGTGGGAGGCAACCCACCGATTTTGTATCTTTATCTTTATCTTTTTATTTTTAAGCATTTTATCTTTGTTTTTGCATATCATTTGCGGAATTTCCCACCTTGAACTTTACTTTAAATGACTAAATTTTACATTGAGGACAATGTAAAGTTTAAGTGTGGTGGAGCATTTTTATGTTTGTAGAGTTTGATGCCTTTAGCTAAAAAAAAAAAGCTTTATAAACTCCGAAATCTAGAAACTTGTGCCTTTAGGATGACATTACCAATATAAGTGGATGGAACCATCTTGATTGTAGGAGTTGAGGAACCCATTAATTAAAAGGACGAACAGAGCTCATGTGTTAGAAATAGTATGATAGTTGTTACCATATCTCGGAATATCACCATATCACCTTCTGCTTTTATTTTTGCCATCTTTTTGTTTCTCTAAGTGATTTGGTGGGTCACTAACGTCGAACTGTTATTACTTCTAGGATGAAATAGAGTGATTCAGTTACTAAAAAAAAAATCAGACCAATTAGACCAACCGAAGTGTATACACAAAAAAATAAAAAAATAAAAAAAATTGACACTTTGATGCAATATGTGTGTGTTCTCCCTGTCTTCGTCGCTTAAGCAGCGTGGAACGCAGGATCCATGGGAAGTACCATGTAATCTGCTGACAAGAAGCATGCGCTTGGATCCAAAAGATCTAATCATGTTGTCAATTTGAAAAAAAAAGGAAAGAAAAAGAAGAAAAAAAAAGTGAAAAATGAAAAAGAAAAAAATATTATTATTGTTCAATAAAATCGACTGCTGGTTCCCTTGTATATGCCAGTTGAGTTGATCTAGAATTAAGATTGTCGACTGCTGGTTCTCTTGTATATGCCAGCTGAGTTGATATTAGAATTCAGACCAGTATCTCAATCCATTAGGTGATAGGTTCATCATGGCGGTGACCTTCAGACAGATATGGGAAACACCAATCACTTGTTAACATGCGCAACCATCTATTTCTATGTCCACCTTCTTAATCTATCCATGTGTGATTGTGGTTAGTTAGATTCCGAGTATTGTAGTTTGTTCAACTTTCTAAGTAGAGATTTATTTACTTATATATGAATTGGATTTGCATTACCTCCTCCTATAGTCATTTTGGGTTCGTTTATAGATTTTTCACAGGTAGCTGGAATTTGGAGTAAAAGGTTTTGTAGGTACACCTCTTGTAAACCTTCATGAGACTAAAACTCGTCCACTAGGGAGACCTAGGGGTTCAAAGGCTTGTTATTTATGCTAAGAGTAACCGTAGCCTCGACGAGACGGAGTTGTATGTATATTTTAGAATTATTTTGTTTGATTTGCTCGAGGACTAGCAAAGTCTAAATGTGGGGGAATTTGGTAGGTGTCTAAAACACCTTAATATTTATCTATTGTTTATGCTTTCTCTGCTAAGTTATATATCTTATGTTTGCTTTTGAGTGTTTAGGTACTTTGGAGTCATTTGGAACCAAAGAAGAAGAAACAGGGCAAAAAGTGTCATTTCAAGTGTAGCTGTTGTTGGAGACGAACTATTTCTCATTATTTGCTTCTATTTCTTTATCTCTGTCTGAAAAGCATATCTCTTTAGTGATGCAAATATCTGTCTGAAAAGCACGACTGTTTTAGTGATGAAGAGAGATTGCAGAGATGAAGTGGGTCTGAGAAGTAAGAGGCGGTTGCTGTAGGTGGAATGATTAGAAGAAGAGCAAAAGCATCAATTCTCATGTGCAAATGATATTGGGAGCGGAGAGGAGCCGAGACAAGCTAACCATTGCAGCTTAGTCTAGAGAAGCAAGGAAAAAACATCCTTGGTTGGCCCTTATCTACCTCACCAGGGTGGCTGTATCTAGTTCACTTACTACACAACCCTAAAATTCAGAGAGTAATCATTCTCTCTTATCATTAGGCCGTCCACTCCAATATAGAAAAATATAGATTTAATTACAAAGAACACCTTACAGTTTTCCCCGCTTTGTCGATACCAAGAATAAGAACATGAAATTCCGTCTTACTGAACACGTACTTGCAGAGTCCATAAAACAATGAGAACATTTTAACTTTTCTGTTCTTCTAACACGTTTTTCCCCCCACCTTAACTCTCAATAGTCATAACAACCAATTTTGCATAACAATATTATCTGGCCAGAAGTTAAAAAAAACCTGCACGAGGATAAGCAGGTGTCAACAATTCTGGAAGAGAACCCCCTTTCAAAACCAGCCCAAACCCTGAACAATTTCATAACATTCTACAAGGAGGCAATTCAATAAGATAGACTTTGCTAGGTAAAGGGTTTGCAAATCTGAAACTGCCATATTCAGCATCATAATGTTAACATTTGTATGATAGTTTCATATTTGCAAACCCTTTACCTAGCAAAGTCTATCTTATTGAATTGCCTCCTTGTGGAATGTTATGAAATTGTTCGGGTTTTGGGCTGGTTTTGAAGGGGGGTTCTCTTCCAGAATTGTTGACACCTGCTTATCCTCGTGCAGGTTTTTTTTAACTTCTGGCCAGATAATATTGTTATGCAAAATTGGTTGTTATGACTATTGAGAGTTAAGGTGGGGGAAAAAACGGGTTAGAAGAACATAAAAGTTAAAATGTTCTCACTGTTTTATGGACTTTGCAAGTACGTGTTCAGTAAGACGGAATTTCATGTTCTTATTCTTGGTATCGACAAAGCGGGAAAAACTGTAAGGTGTTCTTTGTAATGAAATCTATATTTTTCTATACAAGGAAGAAAAAAACAGTGGAACTATGGGTGTTGAGAAGTTGAATCTGAGAACAATAAGAAGAATGTAAGGGTTTTCCATGGGTTTGTTGGTTTGAGATTGTTGGATTGCAGTTTTAGGATCTAAGAAGATTTGCAGGAACTCAAATTGCTATCATGGGTTTTGTGTGTATACAGAGAGGGGGATAGTTATTATGAATTCTAAACAGTCAGCTGTGATATTGCAAGTGGATGTTTAGGTGAATGTTAGGTCCAGGAGATGGTAATTTCAGGTGGAGTTTATGATGGTTATGCTTCAGGAATTGGGAGTTAGCAGGTGGATTTGGTGTTGCGCATATTGCAACTACAGGTGCTAGGGTTATAGTTCAGTTTGCAGTAACTGAAGCTAGATTTGACAATGGTGTTGCAACTAAGGAAGTGCAGGTTGGGTACTGCACAATAAGGTACTGGGATAGAGGAATGGAGTGTGTGTGGTGGTAACAATAGTCTCAATTGGCGGTGATACGACTGAGATGGAGGCTGTTGCAGTGAAGGCATGGACAAAATTGCAGTGAGATGTGACAGGAAAATCATGGGAATTGCAGTTGTTCTACGGTGCTTCTGAAATGTGCGCAGTGAAGATTGTAGCTGATTGCGCAGAGCTGGAGATGTTTGAGTTGTAGCTGAGATTGCAAATGATGCAGGGATGGAAAGCCCAGGCTACAAGCAATTGCAGATTGTAAGATGAGACTGGTAATGTGCAATAGCAAGCTTGAACAAGAAATGGCAGTGATTGAGTTGAGCAGCTGCTGTGGTGTTTGATGACTGAGATGACTCAGACAAGGAAGATGAAGAACTGGAGGTTTGTGCTGTTCTGAGATAGAAAAGGGTACTGTTGGTGATGAATGATAGCAGATGGAGTCTGAGATTGTGGCAAGGAGTCTGTGAATGGGAAGCTAGAAAGATGCAGTCGAGCTGAACATGGGAGTTGCGGTGGTGTTTGAAGCAGCTGGAACTTAAGAAGATTGCAAGGCAAGCTGCAATGGAACTGATGCGTGCGGTGTTGCAGAGAAGCAGTGGATGCTGTAATAGAGTTGGTTCTGGTCAGGGTAAATGAGAATTGCAGGCTGGAGCTGAGAGTTACATGGAGTTAATAGGGAAGTGTTGAGTTGCAGGCCAAGAACAACAAAATGTTGTGAAGCTGTGCAGCTGATTTGTGGTTGAAGTGATATACTGGTGTCAAAGAAACTACAGGTGCTGTTGGTTGTGGAGATATTACAGAAATGGAGAAGTGGGCGTATGCAGTGCTCAAGTGCAGAGCTGCAGTGCAAGACTGCAACAACTCAAGCTCAGGCCAGTGACCAAACCACTCACACCCTGATTTTATTTCGGTTATGACTCGTTCTCAACTCAACTTCTGATTCAGTGACGTCGTTAGTGGCCTTTAACGTGACCGTCAGTTTCAACCGCTAAATGTTAGTTTGACCAGTCACCTGAGATGCATTTGCCGGTCACCTGAGGTGGTTTGCCGGTAACCTTTCGGGACTTCTTGTGGTACTTTTTATGCGTATTTTATACATGGGTATGTCTCACATATGGGCTTGGTGGACTTCCATCTATTGGATTTTTGAAGACTAAACCTAATTTTGGAACAAGAGGAGCTATAAAAGAGAAGTCTTTCTACAACTTTGGATCACGTATTCTATTTGGAGCTTTGGAGGAGAGCCGGATACTAGGGTTTGCTTATTGTTTCATCTTCTTTATTTTAATATTATGATGATGAACTCCATTATTATGAGTAGCTAAAACAATCGTTGATTTAGGGTGATTTCAAAGCTCGAAATATGAACCTATAATTGATATGAAATAACTTGTTCTCTTGCACTTATTCTCATTATTGTTTGATTTCTACTTTGCCAATAATGCTTATGTATTGTTCCTTAATTGTTTAAGTTCGAAATTAAATAGTTATGTCACAATCTTATTGCTAGTTTAGATTTTCTTCGACCCGTAATTGTCTAGAGAAGATACACACAAGTAGCAATATATGGGTATTGATGATGGGACTTTGTTAAGTATCCATATGTAGAAATTGACACTAATAGGTGATTCATGCTTTTGAATTCATCACTAGGAACAATCTTATCTTACAAAACTTAGAGCACTTGTTTGAATCATACCTAGTAAGCGTACCTCTAGGTAACTTGGATAAGTAGAAACCGGTAGTCGAGCGCTTCCGTATCCGGTGAGCTTAGGAGATAATAACGGGATAGTTGAGCGCACTAATTATCCTAGGGTTGTTAGTAACGAGATAATGTGAAGAACATGTTATATATTTATTTGGTTTAAGTTTCGTGGTCGAGAATGATTCCTTACTCAATTTATCTCATATTTGAATACAACTTTACAATTTTCAGAATTTCTATAACAAAACAATCTTGCTAAGAATATTTGCTTAACAACTTTTGTTTAACACACCTCCCTTGGGACGAATCTGCTTTCATTATATTACTTGCTAGTGTAAACAGAAGTAGAAATTATTATTTGCGAGTGGACACCTCGTCACCATTCCTTCTCTTCCCCTTCAGTCTGATACTACATTCCTTAGTGAAACTTAAAACTTTGCATTTTACCTGCACCCAATTTGGATCTTGATCTTCAAACATTTTTTTATTTCTACTAAACCAGATCTCCACCATGGCAGTAAATGCACTAATTAACCATACCTGTTTAATTATAGGATTTTTATGCTTCACTAAATTCAGTAGTTCCTCAAAATTTGAAGGAATTAAGAATTGAAAGATCCCACATAGCCAATGCCATATTTTTTCACTGAATGCACACTTCCATAATATATGGTCCATATTGTCTTGATCATTTCCACACAAATAACATTTGGAGGTAGTGCTAAATCCTTTTTTTCTAACAGTTTATTCTGTTGCACAGGCTCCTCTAAGAATTTTACAAACATTCAAAGAAGTATATGGATGAAGACAAGGATCCCATACCTTTTTGGTCAATGCAGCTACATGGTATTTAGTTCTGATTTGTTGAGCTGCACTGGCTACTGAAAATTTTCCAGTTACATCTGCAGTCCAAATCCTTCTATCAGCACCATCACCAAGATGAGGTAAGTCTTCCATATTAAAAAAAATGAAGTAATACACTATGAATTTTCCATTTTCCATCACATATAAGTTGTTCTACTTTCCAGTCTTTGTGTTGTTGTATAAAATCATTATCTGGATACTTCTCAATTAATGGATATTCAAAAATCCACTTATCAGTCCAAACTGAAATGCTTCTTCCATTCTCCACCATCCATCTGGATCCATCCTCTACATCTTGAATTACCCA
Source organism: Papaver somniferum (assembly GCF_003573695.1). Taxonomy (NCBI): domain Eukaryota; kingdom Viridiplantae; phylum Streptophyta; class Magnoliopsida; order Ranunculales; family Papaveraceae; genus Papaver; species Papaver somniferum. Next base: position 27,470,653 of record NC_039358.1, on the reverse strand, counting down.
TTTTAAACCAGACCAAATTGAAGATTGTTTATATGATTGAATCCATTCTCCCTTCTTGTTCATGAATTTAGCCCTCATGAATCTTGTCCACTCATCATCCTCAGTCATGATCCTCCACATCAGTTTCATTAATAAGGCCTTATTAACCAACTCCAATCTTCTAATCCCCAAGCCTCCCTCTGAAATAAGAGAATTAACCTCTTCCCACTTCACTGTGACTAAGTTCTTTGCAGCAGGGTCCCCAGTCCATAAGAAATTCCTGATTATTCTCACACATTCTTTTATCACCACTTTAGGCCATTTATATACTGACATTGTAAAGATAAGATAGCTGCTTAACACAAATTTGACTAATGTAAGTTTAGAAGGAAATGCAAGTAGTGTACCTTTCAAACTAGCCAACATATCCTGCATTATCTCCACTATTCCCCAAACTTGATGGACTTTCACTCTTCCAGGATTGAGGATCACTCCAAGATACTTATCAGGAAATTCAGAAAGTTCCATTTGCAGATGTTCAAAAATGATTTTCCTTATAATATCAATTGTTCCTCCAACAAAGCACTTACTTTTTCTTTTATTGATCACTTGGCCTGAAGCATTTTGATAGTTGAGCAACAACTCCATTAACTTATCCAAAGATCTTTTATGGGCATTGCAAAACACAAAAATGTCATCTGCAAATAGTAAATGAGAAGATTTAACACCATTGCTTCCTTCACCTGATACTTTATTCACATCAAAAACAACATTATCTCCCTTTTTGGTAGAGGAGAATTCTTGAGCTCTTCTTGAACGATTTCTGTTAAGGAGTCTGTTATGATTTTGAGCATTTGAGGAACTCATCGAATTGACTTTCCTGGTATAATACACAAGGTGAGTACTAAAACCAATTGGTTTCGACATACGAATGTCAGTTACACCTTTAAGAATTAAATCTAAGGTGTGTTGAAGTCGAACAATGGAATTGTTATTCGACCTAGAGTTTCTCTTTTGCTTAACATGCTTGAATCACAAAAGAGACACACTTTCTGATCACGAGAGGGATTAGAGAGAACAAACTTAACATCATCGTTTGGAGATTTTCTTCCTTCCATGTGATGTAGAACTTCCTTCATTAGAGGAGGCTATGATCATATCTTTTCCAATAGGAAGGTATTTTGAGACAGAAGACTCTTTGGAACATACTTGAATAGAGAGTTTACTCAAGAGATATTCGATTTCCAAAGCATCCTTTTTGAGGTTCGCCTCGAGTAAGATACGTGATGACCGAACTTCGGCGTTTTCCTTGCAAGGAGTTTTAAAGTCACAATCTCTCACTATACCGAGAAGAACATTGACATTATTTTTCAACCGATTGATTCTATCAGCCTGGATTCTAACAAAATTTAGAATCAGTTTACTCTCTTCGGTTGTTTCCCTTTCATCAATAGAGTCAGACTCGTTTGAAGGGTAATCGGGGTAACACATGTCAGTTCCTGTCTGTTTTGTTAGAACACTAGGTTCGTCTATACTTGAGATTGACGGATCTTTCTCTTTAACAGAATTTATAGAAACATATCTTTTGTTTCTGATGACGCGTTTATCAGAGATAGCACTTCTGTCCATAGAGTCAGATCGCTACAAACACAGACTTATGAGGTCTTGAACGTGTTTGCCTGCTCTGATACCAACTGAAAAAGCGGGGGTCTAACAACCTCACCCAATATTTCACTTAACAATCTGTATGGACTAACTCTAATATACTTTCAAGAGAATCAACTAAACAGTCAGACTCAATCTTAAGAAAAAGTATATCAAAGAGTTATATCTCAATTTCTCAATTCAATCCACAATCAAACAAATAGTAATTTGTGAGACTGATTGAATACAAGAGAAATAACTTGAACGGTACCAAAGACCAATGTTCAAGGATCAATCAATTTCAATCAATAACCAAAGGTTGGAATTACCAATTGATCGATTCAACGCACAACCTGTGATATTTCAATTATATAACAAATATAATGCGGAAAAGAAATAACACAGACACCAGAAGTTTTTTTAACGAGGAAACCGTAAATGCAGAAAACCCCCGGGACCTAGTCCAGATTTGAACACCACACTGTATTAAGCCGCTACAGACACTAGCCTACTCCAAGTTAACTTCGGACTGAAATGTAGTTGAGCCCTAATCAATTTCACACTGATCAAGGTACAATCGCGTTCCTTACGCCTCAAGAACCACGCCGGATTCTGTGCACTTGATTCCCTTAGCTAATCTCACCCACAACTAAGAGTTGCTATGACCCAAAGTCGAAGACTTGATAAACAAATCTGTATCACACAGAAAAATCCTATTGAATAGATAAGTTTGTCTCCCACAGAAATACCTACAAGTTTTGTTCCGCTTTTGATAAATCAAGGTGAATAGAAACCAATTGATAAACCGGACTTCCCGAAGAATAACCTAGTATTATCAATCACCTCACTATAATCTTAATCGATTAATGAAACAAAATATTGTGGAATCACAAACGATAAGACGAAGGTGTTTGTGACTACTTTTCAATCTTGCCTACCGGAGATAAAATCTCGAGAAAATCTTAAAGAAGATAGTACTCAATCACGATAGAAAACAACAAGATCAAAACACGCAACTACAGAGAAAATAGTTGGGCCTGGCTTCAAGTCGTTAACCTACAAGGTTTCGTAAAAAACCTAAGGTTAAAGGAGAATGGACTCTAGCTTATGCAACTAGTATTACACATGAGGTGTGGGGATTAGGTTTCCCAGTTGCTAGAGTTCTCCTTTATATAGATTTCAAACTAGGGTTTGCAATCTAGGTTACCTTGGTAACAAAGCATTCAATATTCACCGTTAGATGAAAACCTGATTAGATTCAAGCTAATATCTTTCAACCGTTAGATCGAACTTAGCTTGTTATACACAAATGAAATGTACCTTCATTTAGGTTTGAGTAATCGTACCTAAACGTGTACACTTAGTCGGTTCAACAATAGTTAACCAATGGTTAGCCATATGAGCACTTTCATATTAACCTTATTCATCTTCACCATAACTAGTTCAAATGACTCAAATGAAACTAGTTAGAGAGTTGTTCAATTGCTTAGATCTCATAGAAGTATACAATACACAATTGAAGCATAATCGATTTTGATTCACTCGAATCAATTCATGAACATCATAGCTACGGTTTTCAAAAGATTGCATTCCTTATTATATAAATGTTTTAGTTCATGAATAAACCGATTTCAGAAAGTAACCTACTTAAGTATGCAAACGGGTACGCATACCTAAGTAGCCGGACCGAGTTTGGTTATGCCAGTATGCGTACGGGTACGCATACCAATTCACACTTCCAAATTCCAGCAGAAATTCACGGAACCCAAACTTCCGCTAGTACGCGTACGGGTACACATACCTTAGTTCCGGACTTCCAACAACCAACCAGTACGCATATGGGTACACATACTTGGTTCCCGGTTGGATTTTGCACAAATTTGAATACACACTATGTTTATATCCAAACATGGTTACTTGTTCTAAACTCTCATTTCAATCATTGACACTTTCTTAGAGGATGACAATAGTTGTTATCCACAAACTATTAGCATCAAAGCGATTTTCAAGTTATTGAAATAACCAATATAACTTTCGTCAAGAGTAAAGATGAACTTGTTTAAAGCGAAAGATTACCAACACATATTCCGAGAAATAGATAAGTGAGTTAAACTCAACTCGAAATAGCAAATGTGTATAATTGAAGTCTATATAGCTGTTGATGGTGGTTTTTAGCTTAGGGTTAAAATCGTAAACCTTGCATCAGATGTGACGTCACTCTGCAAGGAAGCAGTGTTGCGAGTACTAACCTCTCCACCGACATATTTATTGAGCCACTCAATACACTTTTATCCATACCACTCTGTAAATTTCGGAACCTCGCCAATACGAGACTCACTGAGTACTTTCCTGTGCTATGTTCCCCAGCAGAACCCTTAATCGGTATCGCATGACGGATTTATGTTCACTCGCAGCGGAGTAGCATGAACCTCCAAGTACCAAAGTTAAGGCCATTGCACGAAATGCTCAGACAGAAAGCACACTGCATTCTGTAGATAAAGATTTTGTGTGGCAGCATACAAAATCCAGCTAATTATTGTGATAACTCGCAAAGAACTCGTAAACCCAACTAATTTGCAAATTAGGGTTTCGCGCCCCACGCAGTATATTGGACCCCGTTGGTCGAAACCATGCTTAAACAAGCTAGGCAACCAAATTCGTCACAGCGCGCTAAAAGTGCGGCCGCGCCCTAGCATGCCGGCCCTCTTCCCTTTGACCAATCAGGTCGCTTCAAACCTGCCACGGCCTCAAAAAGGTCGCCATGCTAAGTTGGCTTCCCAAAACACGCCAGCTTCCCAAAAACGCGCTAGCTTCCCAATAAACGCCAGCATGCTGCACATGCCAGGCGCGCATGCCAGACACGCTTTCCAGACGCGCATGCCAGACGCGCTTGCCAGACGCGCATGCCAGACGCACATGCCAGACGCGCTTACCAGACGCGCATGCCAGACGCGCTTACCAGACGCGCATGCCAGACGCGCTTACAAGACGCGCATGCTAGACATGCTTACCAGATGCGCATGCCAGACGCGCATGCCAACGCCACTTACAACACCACGACCACTGGAAGACCATCATGCCACGGATACTAACACGTCGCTATGCCACGGCCACTGGCATGCCACCATGCCACAACTACTAGCACATCGCTATGCCACGGCCACTGGCATATCACCATGCCACAGCTACTAGCAAGTTGCTATTCCACGGCCACAGTCATGCCACCATGCCACAACTACTAGCACGTCGCTATGCTACAGCCACTGGCATGCCACCATGCCACAGCTACTAGCACGTCGCTATGCCACGGTCACTGGCATGCCACCATGCCACAACTACTAGCCAAAACAAGCCTAGCATCACATATGCTATTTACCTACAGAAAGCCTCTCAATTTGAACTTTCCACTCGTAGAAAAGTGCTACATGTTTTCCACGAAAACTCTCGAGACATCAAAACATGTCACAAACTGGGGGATACTCATCAGGATATTGGTCTGGCGGTTTACAGCGTGCGGCGTGCAATACGCCCGTTAAAGAAAGTGTCATAAAGCGGGGCGGTTAGTAATGTCAAGAAGTAATGGTGAAAACGTATCCTTCATTATGGAAACATCAATTCCAGGCGTTACCCGTTACTCCTTTCTTCTATTACTCAAACGTTCCCGCTTCTACGAGACCAGGGTACGTTTTATTGCGACTTGTATAAATAGGTCTCACCTATTTCTATCAGACAACAAGATTTTGGTCAGGAGAACAATACACTTCCAGAAATCACCTATTAACTTTCCATTCAGCTCGCCAGTTCAACTTTTGGATACAAGTCGCAAAACACCCACACTTCCAGAATCAACTATTCTGGCCTCAACACTTTCTTCGCTTCCCTCCCTAAGACCAACCCTTCTCCTTCACTTTGTGACCGAAGCAAGCCTGGAACGTCCATTTCTTGGTTTAGGCCAGGATTGTATAGATTGATCTTTAGAATCAAAAGTACTCCCGTGCAGTACATTATTTTGGGTTTAGATTTGTTTCTCACCCGCACTCACACGAAATTACCGAAATCAGCAGAAACGGTTTTCATCCACAAACAATTGGCGACCACAGTGGGAGATTAATCTCTCGGTTACAATATCAATTTTCAATTTCCGATTTCATTTTTGCAACCCCGATCTCAATATGGTAGAACTCAGGTCAGGATCAACAACAAACCCCGAGAACACTGGCGCCGAAATTATTCTCGGTGTTAACATTTCTCCCAGTGGTGCTAATACGCCATCTGTCAACACTAGCAACATGGAGAATGTTCCTTCAGGTGTTACACCTCCAATCACAAGAGCCAGAGCCTCTGCCGCGAAAAATGATCCTTCAGGTGTTACACCTCCAATCACCAGAGACAGAGCAGTTTCCGCCGCTCCCAATGTTTCATCAAGTATGACACCTCCAACTGTTACCAGAATTGCAGCTACTCCGCCGTCAAGACGAGAAACTGGAGTAGCCAGAGGGATCCGACCCTACATTACTATTGCTGATTTGATGGAAAGGCAGGAGGTTCTCGCCAGGGCCCAAACAGACATGGCCTCAACCCAGAAGGAGGTGCTTTCTTTTCTCAAGACACTGACAGAGCGACTACCACAAGAATCACGCCAACCATATCCAATGAGGAACACATCCAATACCCCTGGCGCTAGCACCTCAACATGACACACTTTTGTAGACGAAGAGACTCTCCCGGGGACTTCAGCAAATCAACCACCCAATTTTGTCACGAGAGAAGATTTGGAACGACTTCTCCGAAACCGAGACAAAAGCGAATTCATGGACATGCATCAGCATCAATCCCCGTATCCTCCTGAAGTACAAAGAATTCCTCTTCCAAGGGGATACTCTTCCCCTCAATTCTCTCTGTACGACGGTACCGAAAATGCGCATGAACATGTCTCTCGATTCTTGGAGTCCCTGGGAGAAAACGAATATAATCAGGTTCTCCGTTTGAGGGAATTTTCGAAATCACTTACTGGAAGAGCATACACGTGGTAAACAACATTACGCCAGGCACCATCTCCAACTGGTATGACATGGTTGCAGCTTTCTACAAGAAATACTTCTTTGTGTCTGAGCAAATTACCTTCTCAGATCTAGGAAGAATGTTTCAACGAAACAACGAACATCCGAATGATTTTGTCAAAAGGTTCAGAATTCAAGCGCTCGATTGTCATGACCCAAATGTGACCGAACAAAATTGGTGGACTCCTGTATCAATGGCATGATTCCCATCTACCACGCCTTATTAGAGAATCTGTGATTCCCGACATTCTCTGAGCTTCATGAAGCCGCAAAACGGTCAGCCACAATAACACCAGCGTTGTTGGAAAGAACCAGACCAACTAGAAGCGAGGACACACGCGAAACTCAAGGAAATAGAAGCTCATCAATAAGCAATACAACACTGGTCCCTCCTCTGTGAGCGTGGTAGATGAAGGAGGAAAAAGGAAGGCTCCAACAGTAGAACAACCATCCAAGCGTGCAACGCCAGCACGATAGGCAGCTCCGTCACGGAAGACCACCGCTAAAGCTCCCATTTGACATCAAGAGACTGGAGAAAGTGTCTTGAATTTCCCGTTCCCAATCGAAGAAGTGATTGAACTCTTGGGAGCATGGATCCTAGACGACGACATCAGGCTACCTCCTATCAGGCGCCCACCAACCGAAGCGGAAGTGGTGAACCCTAAATATTGCCGCTACCACAGATTTGTCCACCACCCGACCAGTGACTGCAACAAGCTGAAACATATCTTAAAAGAAAAGATAGAAGCAGGGGAGCTTCGACTAGACAATGAAAGAGTTCACAGAGATACACTTCCAGTCAGGAGTTGCATGGTCTCTGGGGACTCCGTACACGAAACTATGCAATCCATGATGCAACATATGTGTGAAATTCTTTACCTCTTCAAGGCACAGCGTCAAGGCATCTTCACAGCCCTTAATCGTGTTGTATCGGGCAAGCGAGTCTTTCCTACTGAAGAGACCACACCAGAACCCAAAACTCTCACAGGAAGCGGTGCTGGAAAATACAACTGGGGACTGCTGACCACGGTTCATCTGAGGAACGCCAAGCTCGATAACACATTCATCGACGTGGCGTCTGACTTCAACATCATTACCATCAAAACTCTGAGAGCTGCGGGAGTTTTAAAGCAGGAGGCTACCCATTCCCCAACCATGGTCAAAAACTTGGAAGGAGAGGCGATAAATGCGTATGGCTACATCAATCTTGAAATCATGGTGGGAGACACTCTAACACGTGGAAAATTCTACATTGTCAAATAACTCTCAAGCTACGACATGATTCTGGGGCGCACGTGGGTACACGGAAACAAAGCGAAGTTAGGGGTATCCCCTCTGCCGATGTCGATACCCGAAAGAATTTCCCACAGGCCGTCTAACTTTGAAGATTACATGCTGCCATATCAACAACTTACCAATGTAACTCAATTGCCTGGAGAAAGCCCATCGACGTTCATCCGCAGATTCCGAATACAAGCAAGTCTGGTTAAACAACCCTTTATGTACCCAGTCACCTCTCCTTTCGGCCAATCATGGGGACTCGGTCCGATTACCAACCCAGGCGTCATTAAGAGATGTGAATGGGATGTTGGGCCTTTCAAGTACTTTGTCAATAATTTGGAAGCTGTCACAGCCAAACATTACGAGTTCAATCAAGTGGTTGCGCAACGCTCCAACCCATTTCAAATTGGAGATGTAGTAGTCAAGATGACCTCGTTTCAAGTTGGGAACATAACAGTAAAAATGGCCACTAGACCCGGTCCGCCTAAAAAAAAAGGAAGACGAGCCATATCTGGTGGCAACTGTTATCTTGGGTGGTTACTGCAAGCTCATCAATACCGACAAATTGGAAGGTGTCACGATTCACTCGCGATGGCTCAAACCCTTCAATACGTAAAACGCTGTGCTACCTTCACCTCCAGCGTTCTCCTTCAGCATTTCTTTCAGCATTTTCCTTTTCATGCAATGTTTGTAACTCCTCAAAAATGATTGCACTGCTTGCATTCATGAGTAGAATTTTCAATTCCAATTAAAGAACATCTTTCCTTGAAAAGTTTCCCCCTTAAAGGAAAAATACCAAGTAAACCTAAAACTCTCACAGAATCATTATCCGTCAATTGAAAACCAGAGAAATCAAACCACCACAAAAATACCTATTCAAAAATACTCAAGAAGGAAATATGCAAGGAAGACGATCATCAGGCGGCAGAACAAATATCTTTTTCAAGAATATTCGGCTCCAAATCTCAGAAAAAATATGAAGGTTTTATTAATTCATGCAAAGATGTGAAACCATAAAGGCTGAATGACAGAATGTTACTCGACGAAACCCTAACTCCACCATGAAAGCAAGAAAGTAAAAGCAAACTTCTGGAAAGTCAAAAGAGGCTACACGTTAAGAAGAAATAGAAAAAGTGGAAAAATTGGTCGTTAATGGCAGACGCCTGGATCAATAGCGCCTTCATCAGAGCTTCTTCAAGCACTCTCCCCAGCACGCTTTCTGAAAGCAAACGTTCCATCCAAACGCCGCCTCAGCAGCAGCAACCTCGGCGTTCCATCCAGAAGCCGCCTCAGTAGCAGCAACCGCAGCGTCCCATCCAGAAGCTACCACAGCAACAACTTCCACTTCCTGTCCGGCGTTTGCTTCAACATCAGTCCCAGCGTATGTTTCCGTAGCTTCTCCAATTGCTCCAGCATACATTTCCTCAGTCTCCTCATCCACCTTGACGGCATCCTCAGTGTTTGCGTCAACACCCGTGACAGCAGTTTCGGCGTCTACTCCAGAAGCTGTTTCATTTTTGTAAATCGTGTCGACGTCTTCCCCATGAGCCTTTTCAGCTACTTCTTGAGGAGTTCCCGGTTCGTCTGCATCAAAGCCAAGGATTACGATATCATCATGGACAGGGTAATTAAACTGGTCCTCACCTAAAAGTTTCATGGACTCAGTCTTCCGCCGCTTCAACCGAGAGGAGAATCGTTCAGCCCTAGCACTGGTTTGTAGAAAAGCTTCGTTGCTCTGAGATCTCCCGACAAGCCGGGATTCTTCATCGTGCCTCCACCTTTCCTCTATGTCCATTGAAGCCAAGAGAGTCTGAACACACATACGCACTCTGCATAAATAAGAGAGAGATATGTCTTGTATGATCCCGTCAGCCTCACGGAACAGAGAATCAATTCTGTCTAATACCTCCTCATGAGAAGAAGACTGGTTTTCTTCGGGTTCAGAATTTCTTTCCGAAGAGGTACGATCATCACTGGAAGATCCCATTATATGCTACAATTTTTTTTACCATGTTTGTACCAGCAATCTACATGACGAGGAAGACAAAATGGAACTAGGGGAAGAAACACGATACAATACCTGTGAGGAAGATGGACGCGATTTTTATGATGATTTGTATGGGCGAAGGATTCAGGGTCACCTCTTATATACAGCAGAAAATATTTTACCAGCCGTGAATTAAGGCTTCACACGTGTGATACCAGATGGATTAGATATTTCTTTATACGGAACAATTAGGGTTTCGTGACCGAGTCATTCTGACTTAGCCCGCGCCATCCTCCTATCCCAAGCCGCGTCCGAGCCACGTCCAAGCCGCGTCCGAGCCACGTCCAAGCCACGTCCAAGTCGTGTCCAAGCCGAGCCAAGCCAAACCATGTCCAAGCTAGCTACGCCATCCGCTACTTCATCTAGCCGCCCATCCGCTACTTCAAGCTAGCGGTACCAACGACCCATGGCCAAGATGAATCTATGAAAAATCCGCCAGCACAAGGATCACGGATTTCTCATGCCTTCCACTAAAGATTAGTTAAATTTCCTTGGCGATCTCTTCACATGTTAATCTCTCGATTTTTCTCTCGCCTGTCACCATCTCATGCTTACCCCACAACAATGCCACTGTTACGTGCTAAGCAGGGGACTTAATGTTGATGGTGGTTTTTAGCTTAGGGTTAAAATCATAAAACCTTGCCTCAGATGTGACGTCACTCTGCAAGGAAGCGGTGCTGCGAGTACTAACCTCTCCACCGACATATTTATTGAGCCGCTCAATACACTTTTATCCATAACACTTAGTAAATTTCGGCACCCGCCAATACGAGACTCACTGAGTACTTTCCTGTGCTATGTTCCCCAGTAGAACCCTTAATCGGTATGGCATGACAGATTTATGTTCACTTGCAGCGGAGTAGCATGAACCTCCAAGTACCAAAGTTAAGGCCATTGCACGAAATGCTCAGACAGAAAGCACCCTGCATTCTGTAGATAAATATTTTTTGTGGCAGCATACAAAATCCAACTAATTATTGTGATAACTCGCAAAGAACTCGTAAACCCAACTAATTTGCAAATAAGGGTTTCGCGCCACGCGCAGTATACTGGACCCCGTTGGTCGAAACCATGCTTAAACAAGCTAAGCAACCAAATCCGCCACAACGCGCTAAAAGTGCGGCCGCACCCTAGCATGCCGGCCCTCTTCCCGTTGACCAATCAGGTCGCTTCAAACCTGCCACGGCCTCAAAAAGTTCGTCATGCTAAGTTGGCTTCCCAAAACACGCCAGCTTCCCAAAAACGCGCTAGCTTCCCAAAAAATGCCAGCATGCCGCACGCGCATGCCGGACATGCCAGGCGCGCATGCGAGATGCGCTTACCATACGCGCATGCCAGACGCGCTTGCGAGACGCGCATGCCAGACACGCTTACTAGACGCGCATGCCAGACGCGCTTACTAGTCGCGCATGCTAGACGCGCTTGCCAGATGCGCATGCCAGACACACATGCCAGACGCACTTACCATACGCACATACCAGACGCGCTTGCCATATGCGCATGCCAGAGGCGCTTGCCATATGCACATGCCAGACGCGCATGCCAGACACGCTTACCAGACACGCTTCCCAGACGCGCATGCCAGCGCCACTTACAACACCACGGCCACTGACAGACCATTATTCCACGACTACTAGAACGTCCCTATGCCACGGCCACTGGCATGCCACCATGCCACAACTACTAGCACATCTCTATGCCACGGCCACTGGCATACCACCATGACACAACTACTAGCACGTCGCTATGCCACGGCCACTGTCATGCCACCATGCCACAACTACTAGCACATCGCTATGCCACTGCCACTGGCATGCCACCATGCTACATATACTAGCACGTCGCTATGCCACGGTCACTGGCATGCCAACATGCTTCAACTACTATCCAAAACGAGCCTAGCATCACATATGTTATTTACCTACGGCAAACCTCTCAATTTTAACTTGCCACTCGTATCAAAGTGATACATGTTTTCCATGAAAACTCTCGAGACATCAAAACATGTCACAAACTGGGGGATACTCATCAGGGTATTGGTCTGGCGGTTTACAGCGTGCGGCGTGCAATACACCCGTTACAAGAAAGTGTCATAAAGCGGGGCGGTTAGTAATGGAAATAAGTAATGGTGAAAACGTATCCTTCATTATGGAAACATCAATTCCAGGCGTTACCCGTTACTCCTTTCTTCCATTACTCAAACGTTCCCGCTTCTACGAGACTAGAGTACGTTTTATTGCGACTTGTATAAGTAGGTCTCACCTATTTCCACCAGACAACAAGTTTTTGGTCAGGAGAATAATACACATCCAGAAATCACCTGGTAGATTTCTATTCATCTCGCCAGTTAAACTTTCGGATACAAGTCGCAAAATACCCACACTTCCAGAATCAACTCCTGGCCTCAACACTTTCTTCGCTTCCCTCCCTAAGACCAACCCTTCTCCTTCACTTTGTGACCGAAGCAAGCCTGGAGCGACCATTTCTTGGTTTAGGCCAGGATTGTACAGATTGATCTCTCGAATCAAAAGTATTCCCGTGCAGTATATTTTTTTGGGTTTAGATTTTTTTCTCACCCGCACTCACACGAAATTACCGAAATCAGCAGAAACGGTTTTCACCCACAAACAATAGCAATACGACTTTTATCTCAATTAGGAGATAGAATAGATAGATTTTTGAGTGGTAGATAAGTTCAAGTCTCCACATACCTTTTGTTGATGAAGTTCCACAAGTTCCCTTGAGTGGTTCTTCGTCTTCATTCGATGAACACCGTGGAGTCTAAAGCTCAACTACACTTACTATCATAATCCGAGACTTAGCTATAAGTAGATTAGAAATCAAGACCTATAATTTTGGCAACTAAACTTGAAAAACAAGCTTGAGATAGCAACGCTTGCGAGTTCAACCGAGCAGTGCTCTAACAGATACCATTCAAGTTATTTCTCATATCAATCAGGCTCACAGATTTCTATCTGTTCGATTGCAGATTGTATTGAGAAATTGAGATATAACTCTTGGATATATTTCTTTGATTGAGTCTAATTGTATAGTTGATTTTATTGGAATTATATTGGAGTTAGTCCATACAGATTTCCGAATGAAATATTGGGTGTGGTTGTTAGACCCACGCTTTTTCAATTAGTATCAGAGTAGGCAAACACGTTTAAGACCTCATAAGTCCGTGTTTGTAGCAATCTGACTCTATGGACAGAAGCCGCTATCTCTATAAATGTACCGCCAATATTTGATGACTCGAATTACTTCTGGTAGAAAATTTCTATGCGTTCCTTTCTTCAAGCACATGATTTTCAATCATGGGATTATGTTGTTAATGGCATAATCCTCCAATAGTTACAGTATACAGTGTAACCATTGCAAAGGATATTGGTAGATATGAGCCTGACGAGATTCTCGCTGCAAAGCAAAATTCTGACGGCTTAAATGCTATCATACATGCCATTACCGCAGATCTTCAGCACCATGTGACTACGTGCACTCAGTCTAAAGATGCTTGGGATATCTTAGAAACCGTGTTTGAAGGGAATACCTCTGAAAAGGAAGCTAGGCTTCAAAAACTAAATTCTGATTGGGAAAACCTTCTTATGGCTGATGAAGATTCATTTGATGAGTTTAATCACAAAGTGTATGAAATTTTTAATGCATCGTTTCCATTGGGTAAGACTATTCCTGAAAAGGACATTGTGATGAAATTTCTCAGATCATTACCAGCTAGATACAATTCTAAGAAACATGCCATCGTTGAGGGAAATAACCTTGATACACTTTCCAGAAATACTCTTGTTGTAAAGTTAAAGATCTTTGATCATGAGCATACATCCAAATCTGGAAAGGATATTGCTTTGAAAGCACAAAAGAACACTAAATTACTTGACAAAAGTAAAAGTGTTGGAAACTCTGTAGTTGATCCTATTGAGACTGATTCATCAGATAAAGATCTTGACAACTTAGTCTCACTGATCACAAGACAGTTTAAAGATCTTCTTTTGAAGAGAAGTAAACGGTTCATCAGAGATAAACCCAGGTCATCAGTCAAACCTCATGACCGTGTCCCTCCTAAAAACATAAATATCGTTGACACTGATGATGAGGATATGCCACAGTGCTTTAAGTATAAAGGTTTTGGTCATTTTTCTAATGAGTGATATCCCCCCATGTGATGTGAATTGATGTCTCATGTGTGAGTGGTCAATCTTTGACCTAAAACTATGTGTCTTATTAACATGAACATACGAAATTCAATATTATAATGGGTGAAGCATGGAATGTTGAAACAACAACATGCTATGTAGATGGTGAATTAGGTCACTGATGACCGTGTCATATCATTATGCTAGTTGAAGCAGTAATGGTAGTCGAATGACTTAGTGATAGTTTTATGAGATTGTTGGATCGATCATAAACCATTACGTTGGTGCACTGATCACTTGTGAAAATTAATCATCACGAATGATCATTAAGGTCTTTCTCGATCCAGGTGTCATGAGCCAGTCGAATGACGAGGAGAGATTATACTATTAAAATAATGGTTGACAGACGAACCAAATATTGGTTGATGAACCAATAAAATATTGATTGCTGGATCAGTGTTAAATTCTCAAATATTGATAGTTGGATCAACATGAGAATCACTGCAACTCGAATACTGATAGCTGAATCAATATGAGGAATATTGCTCTAAGCAATTAAATATTGATAGTCAGATCAATATTGCCAGAAATGGCAGTTCTGAACCTTATTGGCCGTGACCCACTGCTAGTTGAAGCAATTAGGGTATTGCCAGATGGAGCATTGATGATTAGAACAAGTATTGCTAGTCAGAGAAAATACTTCTAGATCCATGAATAATTGGTAGAAAAACCAAATAAAATATTAATTAAAAATATTAACCGAGTATTATTTAATTACTTAATTAAAATATTGATTGTTGGATCAATATTAACATATTGGTGTTTGAACATGTTCCGAATTATGCTAGTGTTTATGGGTAAAAACTGTTTCTGCTGGTTTTGGTAAATTTGGGTGTGTGGATGAGAAACAAATCTAAGCCTAAAATAAATGCACTGCACAGGAGTACTTTAGATTCGAGAGATCAATCTGTACAATCCTGACCTAAACCAAGAAATGGCCGTTCCAGTCTTGCTTCGGTCACAAAGTGAAGGAGAAGGGTTGGTCTTAGGGAGGGAAGCGAAGAAGGTGTTGAGACTAGAATGGTTAATTCTGAAGGTGTGGCTATTTTATGACTTGTATCAGAATTTTGAACTGGCTTGCGGAATGTAAGATATCAGTTCTTTGGTGTTTTCTGGATACTGTGTTGTTGTTCTAACCAAAAATTGTTGTTTGGTCGAAATAGGTAAAACCTATTTATACAAGTCATATTGAACGCACCCTGATCTCGTAGAAAGTGGGAGTGATTGAGTAATGGAAAGTGGGATTATGTGTAAATGCAGAGACCACGTTCCCAGGAAACTGGTTAGTTTACACCCACTACTTCTTACCGCCACTAACTGCCCTGCTTTCTGACACTTTCTTATAATGGGCGTGTTGCACGCCGCACGCTGTAAACCGCCAGACCAATACCCTGATGAGCATCCCCCAGTTTGTGACATATTTGATGTCTCGAGTGTTTTCATGGAAAACATGTAGCAGGTTGCTATGTGTGGAAAGTCAAATTCAGGAGACTTGCCACAGGAGAATAGCATGTGATACTATTTGTCTTGTCTTAGTTGGTCGGCCAAAACTTGCCACATGCCTGTCAATTTTGTGGCGAATTTGGACGGATGAGATCGTAACTAATGAGAAATGGCGGCCATTGATTATGGCCACATTCTGTTGGCGCCTGATGGTAGCACAGTGGCGTCATTGGCACATGCAGATGGTGTAGTGGCATATAGCGGCATGCCAGTGGCATAGTGGCGCCTGGCGTAGCCGTGGCAGCTATTTTGGCATATTGGTGTTAGACCCAAATATGGCTCCGCCAACATTGGCCATGTTGCTATATCAAACTTAAGGCCTTAGGAGAATTACTTGACCTAGTTGGCGTGGCAACTTTAGCTAAATTAGGGTTTGGCATATCGAAACCCTAATTAGCTCGTGTGGCATGGCCGCGACACGGTGACGCTTTATGCAATCGGTGCCATGGCACATTGAATGAATTATGGCAGGCCATAATATGAGAATAACCACAGGCCCAAGGATGGCCACTGGTGATTATAGAATGGCGCCATTTTTAGGGTTTGTCGGGTCCCACATGACTCGTGGCACGTTGTAGGGCCAAAGTGGCGTAATTGGGATACAATTGGAAATTAGGGTTTCGACTGTTGCCACTAAGGAAGATCCGTGTTTGGAATACCCTAATTGGAATATGCTATGGCGTTTGGCCACGAACAAGAAGTGGGTTAGCTCGTTGGTGCACTATTTATGGTATGTTGCCACGTTCGGCATGCTTCTGTGGAAAAATGGCACATTTGGCATGCCAATTAGCGTATTGGCGCGACATGGCATGTTCGGCATGTCACTAGCATGCCGGAGCAGAATGGCACATTTGACATGCATGTTTGGCATGCCAATTAGCGTATTGGCGCGACTTTGGAAAGCCAATTTGGCATTGTGACCATCTGGCACAACTTTGCCTCTTTTGATACTGTGGCAGGTTTAGAGCGACCTGATTGATCGATTAAAAACAGGGGCCGACCAAACTTGGGTGTGGCCACACTTCTGGTGTGTGTGTGGTGGATTTAAAGCGACTTGATTGGTCGATGGGAAATAGGGCCGACAAGTATGGGCCCAACCACAACTTATGTGTGTGTGGCGGGTTTAAGGTGACCTGATTGGTCGATGGGAAATAGGGGCCGGTCGAGCAGCATGGGGTATGGCCATTTGCAAGTGGCGCCGGCTGGACTATGGCATGGCCACACCTCCCTTTGTTGTTGCTCCTATTCCGCGGCTCCTTTTATTCCTTGTTTTCTGATTGTGGGTAGGATTTTGCACCTACTAATCCATGGCGGATTAATTGCCTAGTTCTCCTAGGCTTAGTTTCGACAAGCGAGGTCTAATATACTGCTCAGGGCGCAAAACCCTAATTTTTTAAATTAGTTAGGGTAATATCTGAATCTTGTGAATTATCACAAAATTGATTGAATCCTATGTGTTGACACAGAGTTATTTAAGTTTATTGTCAGAGAGCAGTATGCTTTCCGATTGAATACTTTTATGCAAGGACCTTAACCTTGATACTTGGAAATTCGTGCTACTCTGCTGTGAGTGAACACAAATTGTCATATCATATCAATATAAGGGTTCATCCAGGGAACATAGCACAGAAAGCATTCAAAGAAACTTATATTAACTGAATAATACACGCAAGGTGCCAAAATTTACAGAATATCTGGGATTGTTGCTACATGCACCATTCTGGATAAATTTCATGCAGATATATTGAGGTACTCAATAAATGCGCCAGTGGAGAGGTTGAACACTCGTCACTTTACATGTCTCTGTTTCTTTGTAGAGTAACAACACATTAAATGCAGGGTTTTACAAATTTTGCCCTGAACTAAAAACCACCATCAACAGCTAGACAAAGCATTCAGTTCAAAACCCTAATTATGATCAATGGATGATCGAATGAGAGTCGGCCAATGAATGAGAGAGGGACCTCCTCTATTAGTGATAAACCGTCCATATAGTATTTGAGTGCTAGACTGAGCATTTACCAAACTCCTTTGCAGAGCAGTTGTTGAGAAGATGATTATTTGTTGTTTAATCATTACTAAATAGTGCTTGAATGTGCAATAGGTAGTAGAACCTAGTCATAAAGAGAAGAGGGACCGACCAAGAGGTGTAGAACCGACCCTTGTTGGTCGTGGGACCATCTGATAGTGGGTGGATGACCATTCCCAGTTGCAGGAAGGAGTTTGAACCAAATATGGACTCTGGATGATTAATTAGGTTAAAAATCATCAAGAGAGGTGGGACCGGCTTCTGCAAGCCAAAGCGCTGACCATGACCGTCCATGGTGGCTTGCCTGTGTTTCCATGCTCTTCGCGGACCAATCCTGAGAATTTTGGTATTTTCTGATGGTCCATCGAGCATTATTTCATCCTTGTATGAAGAATTTGAGTTTAACTGAAACTCTTAATAGTGGTGGAAGGACCACTATTAAATATATTAAAATAATATTATTTTAATATTTCTCATGGTGGCAGAAGGACAAGTCATGATGGTTGCGGGACCACTTGCTTTGCTAACCACGTGATTCATGGAGAGATGTACAAGTTTCAAGAGTTTTGATTGAAAGAGGAATACTTGAAAGAGCAAAACCGTAATGATAATAATAATATTATTACTATAAAAATAATAAAATAAGGAAAGAGGGGAAGGCCGGCTAGAACCGGAGGCATGGCCGTCCGGCTAGCCATGTGGTCCCACCCTCACGGTTCCTTTATTATTTTATCTCTTCTATTTCCTTCTGTGATTAGACTTCCAATCCTAATTCTTCCATGAATGTTCCTTTGAGCATTATCACTAAATACACCCGTGCCTCTTGCTCGGGGATTACTCGGGATGCCCCAAATGCCCGAAAAAGAAATATCCATTACTTTCCATGGAATTCGACCGAGAGAAGCCATGGATCCTGAGTAGGTGAATATTTAGGGTTTAATTAGTGTATAATTTCTAGGAATTCAATCTGATGAATACTTCGTCTAGATTTGATTAATTAGTTGCTCTATACTAGCATGCAATATGTCTAGGAGCATTTAGATATGATGTGATCAGCATCATACGTTGTTCTGGGTTAATTCAGACACCAGAAATGAATTCCGAATTCAGTAAAAATGTGCTGAGTCTTTCAGTTTTAATTATGAAATACATAGAATATTAAAAGTTCTACCTCAAAAACCCTAATATTGCCATCGTACATTACTACCGCCATGGCATTGCTAAACTGCGATTCACCTTGTGAAGATACAAATTTCTTATGATTCTGATACCGATCAGAGATACATGATTTTTCGATGTGATTTTACGAATATGACCTTCGTCAAAAATCCACCATCAGCAGCCGCCTGTACGAACAGTTAGATGAACTTTCAGATGAAAGTGATTCAGATATTGAAAACGATTTTGATGAGGAATTCTCCCAATATATCAAGCTTTTTAACCATCTCATTAAGAAAAAGAAGTCAACTTCTTTCTTGACCGAGTTTTTGACTCCTCTCTATCAAGAAAACAAGAAAATGAGAAAACTCTTTAAGGGTTATGATTGTGGATATAATCT
Source organism: Papaver somniferum (assembly GCF_003573695.1). NCBI lineage: Eukaryota > Viridiplantae > Streptophyta > Magnoliopsida > Ranunculales > Papaveraceae > Papaver > Papaver somniferum. Next base: position 27,451,341 of record NC_039358.1, on the reverse strand, counting down.
GTTCTAATCTCTTCTTAAAGATCGTGAAGAAGATGTGCATTCAAAAAATTCTGAATATGAAAATCTTCGTCGTAATCTCTTTGTGTTGAAAAAGAACTTGTAGAATCTGAAACAAGGTGTGAATCTCAACAAAGTTGTCTCAATGATAGAGAAAATGTTTTTTTCTCTCGAGAAAAACAATTAGAGGCTGACCTATCTGCTGCTCACGATAAGGTCAAAATGTTGGAAGGAAACTTGAAAAAAATTACCTTTAACTCAACCAAATTATCCACTATGTTGGGAGCATTAAAAAACATCGTGATACACGAGGTTTGGTCTATAAAGGAACAAAAGGTCCAAGTATTAATAAGATTGGTGTTGTTCATGCTATTGCTAATAGCATTTTCCAACAAAAGAATCTCACTGATATAAAAAATGATGTTCTACCTCCATCAAATGAAGTACTAGAGAAGGTTCCTCAACCTCCAAAGAAAACTCAGATGAGATCAGGTAGTAGCACTCCATTCAGTTGCTATTACTGCGGAAACAAAGGTCACCTTGAAAGGAGATGTCGTTTTCGTTCACGGAATGAGAAACTTCATAACATTCTTGTTTGGATGTCTAAAGAAGTGATCAAACATGTATCTCATATTACTGGTTTTAATTGTCCAACCTTTAGACAAAGAAAGTGTTGTAATGAGCCAACCTTTGTTTGTAAAGGTAGTACGAAACCTTTTCACAATTGTAACAGTTGTCAAAGGGTTAATGTTGTAAGGACATATAACGATCTTCGTGTTCCAATAAGAAGAAAGATGGTACTGCAAAAGGAAAATCTTTCAAACTTTTCATCTATGGTTGAAGAAATTTTTGGATCGGAAGGCTCAACGGTTCCTGGATATATTCACATCAATAATCGTGTATTGGAACTCAAGACCAATATCAATAGATTCAAGCTCAGCATTAGAAAGGGAAAGATGGCAGCATCATCAAGTAATTCTTGTCCTTTGGCTGTTAATTCTCTTGAGACTAACTTGCTTATTTCCCAAGAAAGAAAGGGGAATAAAGTCAACACATTTGATGAGAAAAATGCTCATCATGTTGCAACTTGACTACTTTTTTTTGTGTCTCCTCCATTGAAACCATGTGAGGATGCACAAGATTCTCAAGAAGACATCTACTTCTTGACAAAGTAGTCTTTGTGTATTTTGGTTATTCTTGTTTTAGTATGTATAAAAGGAAAACGATCATCTTACTGTTGAGCCTTGCTCCAATTAATATTTGCTTTTGATATTTTGTATGATCAAAATCTTTGTTGCAAACAATTAAAAGCCTCGTAAGCTCTTCCCTAAAACATGCAGTTGATTTGTTGTTTTTCAAATAAATCTCTTGTGCTCTAAATTTATTTATTGAGATAAGATGTTTTGCCTGAAGTTTTAAACTTGTCCTTGGTGATCGGTTCAAAACTTGTTTGGTTTAGGCTCCATTAGTTCATTGGTTCTGAATATTCTTATTCATGTCCACGAACGACCCGTGAGCTTGGTTCATGATCGGACGTATGGTTCCAACACTAACGTGTTTGGAATATGTGACCCTAGGTTTTATTCCTTAAAAAACATATATATATATATAGGAAATCTATCTTAGATATATGTACATTCCGAAACCCTCTTGGAATATCATGAACTGCACGATGAATGTAAGCAAGAAGGAAGACAAAATTGAAGATGACAAGGTTATTGAATTTCATGAGAATCCTCTCACCATAACCTGTTATTTTGCATGTGATCATGAAGACAACAGACCCGTTCAGATGTCATCTGATTTGGTTGGAAATCTTCTCCGAGATTTTGGGGTTGTACGTGAACAACTTGCAATTGCAACAAAGAATCTCCCTTTCTGAAGACCGAACTGAAGAAAGTGACTGATGATCTTGATATTGTTCGATCTCTAATTGCTGACTATGTTTAAGTCTTTCAGTATGGTTATAAGTTTTTGATTTATAATATCTAAGAAACTTCTTTTTGAGAATTTATTCTTATGTTTAAGAAGGATAACTATGGTTTAGAATAGCATTAATTGTCATTCCAGATAGCTATTTCAACGGTTTTCATCTTGCAATGTTTTTAGATTTATTTATTTAAATGCTGAAGATGGAAGATGATTTTTGAAGTATTTAATCTTTTCGATTTCATATATTGCAATTGCTTATGAGATATATATGTGTTTACGTTCGTGAACTGTGCTTATCTCATATATGTTCAAAAGTTAAGTCTATTATGTCATTATGCAAATATTGATGAAAGATGGAATGAACTTTTGAAAATATTCCGCAGTATTGATCTTTCCCTGATCCACTTTTATTTGAAAGTACTGTATGGCCCTGTAAGTTTTCTTATGTTGAGCGTTTCCGATTAAGTTAATCAATAAGGTTTTCTTATGGTTAATTTATTAGAGTTTACTGGATACAAATCCATGTGATTTGTTAATGTCCAAAGAAATCCTTATTTTCTTGTAAAAGTAAGGTCGCTCTTGTTGTTCTCTTGGGAATGACATAAAATGGGGGAGAGTTCTTAATTGAACTTGTGCTTAATTGCCATATTTTTATGGGAAGTGTGGCTGTGGAATATTGTAGGAGTTATCTTGTATCTTTATAAACTCCTTGATGAATACACTAAGTTTCGACTATGTGAAATCATCGAAACAAAGTTGATATGATCTCTTTTAGTCATGAAGTATCTTTTTGAAAATTTCATTATGATCCCGTAGTTTTCGTACCTTTGCCAATTTATATTGACAAAAAGGGGGATAATTATTTGGTAGTTCACACTACATACATATGGTTTACAGATCATTATGAAGGGAGAGTGGTTCTCATTGTAAGATGAAGTATTGACTAAGGGGAGTAATACATATCACCATTGAAAAGACGAGGGTACCCAAATATACCTCAATCTAAAACTTTTCCACCTATAAGTCCTTTTCCGAAAGTGATTGTCTATGGACTGAGTCGAGACAATACAACTAATCGGTTCACACTTCATGTGATCGTCTATGGATACAAGATCGAGATAATACAACAACGAAGTATGTTTACTTGATAATAGGTTCGGACTTAACCAAACTCTAGGGATTGTCTATCAAGTAAAATAGGAATTAACGTTTGTGCGATTTACTTTAAATTATAATAAACACAACTATAATTGCGGAAAATAAAATTAAATGACACAACAAGATTTTGTTAACAAGGAAACCGCAAATGCAGAAAACCACCGAGACCTAGTACAAAATTGAATACTCTCATAATCAAGCCGCTATACAAAATCAAACCAACTTCTTATAGTTGAGACCAAGCAACTAAACCTATAGTTCACCTAGTTCCCTCAGTATCCCTGCGCCTCCAACTTGTAAATAAATCACGCACATGGAATAATTCCTTTAGTTCATATTCCAAACACTAAAGGAACAACAAATCTGTTCGGCAACAACTCTTTTCAAACAACGTGATATGAGTCTGACAAAGGCTCTTCTGTTTAACCAATAAACTCCTTTGTCGGGTCCTTAGATCAATCTCTCAACAACTACCGAAGTAATTGTTAGACTATGCAATCAATACTATTAATCACAAAGAAGTGTATTGATGCCGATCTACTCAACTAATCAATCCAATCTATCACAAAGATAAACCGATTATAGTTGGATCCCTTTCCAGCCGAAACAAGTATTGTGCATACCAAAGATTATGAGCCCAAAAAAATTTCTTGTCTTCAAATCTTCTTTAATCTTCAATCAACACCTGCACACAATAAACTTGAATCTCTTGTGATCAATCACACACAGAACGGAGTCTGTTAACGTTGGATTATCACAAGACGTCTTTAGATCTACAAACAGTCTAAAGAAGTAAAGATCCCCGTCAAAACTTCGATCTAGTTTGAGTGAATCTTATATCAGAAGAGAATATTCTCAAGCATAAACAAACTAGGTGCAATCAAAGTTCAACAACCGTTAGTCAATCAACTCAATCGAAAACTAATAATAAACTGCAATTATCTAGTTTCCCACCAACGGTAATAATAGAGCTTCTCAATCCAAAGGAAGTCTTTTAACTGAGCGGCCATAAGAGATTTCGCCTAATTAGGTTACTTTCCTCTCCGAATAGGCGAATCCACCAGTAACAACACAACTAGGTAGTTTTGCTGGCTCTGAGGATTAGTTTGATAGAAATGCAAACTTCAATATTTATAGACAAGGAAGTTTGGACACCAAGGAATTTCCAAAACCGAATATTCTCAAAGATATGCAATAAACACAAAATCGGTTTTCAAAACTCCTGGAAATGCACTGTCCAAATATTGACCGAAATCCCAATAGAAAAATCTATAATCAGTAAATGCACATTACTAATTATTATTTTCTAAAGATATGCATTTAATTGCTGGAAATTAAATACCATTAAAAATTAAGAAACCTTAATTAAAAGATTCTCAATTTATTTCGATCCTGGGATTCTCCTTTAGATATTAAGGAATATCTTTGAACAATTAATGATAAGAGGTTTTAGGATATTGCTCGGTTGAACCCACTAGCGTTGGTATGTCAAGTTCGTTGTCAATTTTAGTTTCCAAAATACATTCTTGATTTAGCATACTTCCGGACTAGATTAGGTCTAAAAAGTTGAATTAAAGCTATCATTAAAGGATGAAGATTGAAGACTACAAGAAGACATCAAAAAGTACTTCATCAACAAAGGTATGTGTTAGAGCATAGCACGGTCGACCTCGCATGCGTTGCTATATCAAGCATGTTTGTCAATGTTAGTGATCAAAACTATGAGTCTTGATTTCTAGTCTACATATCTAAGTCTCGGACTAGGATAGAAAAGTGTAGTTGAGCTCAAGGACTTCATGGCGATTCATCATACAACGACGAAGATCTACTCAAGGAACCGTGGAACTTCATCAACAAAAAGGTATGTGGAGACTTGAAATTATCTATCACTCAAAAGTCTATCTCTTAAATCTTCTACTTCTTATGAGACAAAAGTCGTATGCTATATAGACTGGATCATACACTTTTGATATTTCGAGCCGAGTATATCTCGTCTATCTATATCTCGAAATCATGTGTTGGTAAAGTGTTTCGCTTTGATCGGGCTTATCTTCACCTAATGACGAAAGTCATAATGTTTCAATCACTTTGAAAATCGCTTTGACGAGAAATAGTGTAACAACTATATAACGTCCTTTAAGAATGTTTCAATGGTTGGAATGAGAGTTTAGGTCTATATAACCAATGATGGATATAAGCATTGTGTGGAAACACATATGTACATAAGTCCTATTCCTTAATCCGAAGTTTGCGAACTTTTTTGATTGAGAGAAATCGGAGGAATTGGCTTTGCCAAGTCCGCAAACTCAGTCTGCGAACTGCCGGAAGTTCTCTTGCCGAGAATTTCTGCTGGGATTTTCCAAAAACTAATTTGCGTGTTTAGTCCGGGAACTCAGTTTGCGAACCTAGTCCGCGAACTGGCGGAAGTCTCCTTGCCGAGATTTTCTGCCGAGTTTGGAAAACTCTGCCGGTTGTCTTAAGTCCGCGAACTTGTTTGCGTACTTGAGTGGGTTATGATCTAAAGATGTGCCCTGAACATGAAACTTAAATTACTAAGGAATTCAGTATGCAAACCGTGGCTATAAAGTTCATGAGCCGATTCAATCGAATCGAATCATCTTTGTTTCAATTGTGTCTTGTGTAGTTACATAAGATCTCATAAAAATTGAACAACTCTCTAACTGGTTCATTTGATTCAATTGAACTAGTTATGGTGAAGAAGAACAAGGTTAATATGAAATTCTCATATGGTTGACCTTTTGGGTTACTATGTTTAACCAACATACACGTACACGTTTGGCCACGGTTTTCACAAACCCATTAAAAGTATATCTCAAGTGTGTGTGACAAGCTAAGTTTTCGATCTAACGGTTGAGAAATATTAGCTTGAATCTAAATCAGGTTTTCATCTAACGGTGAATATTGATTGCTTTGTAACTAAGGAAAAACCCTGATTTGAAGACTATATATAGGAGACATCTAGCATTGGGAAAAACTAATCCCCACACGTCTGTGTGATACTAGTGCGCTCTCTAGAGTCGATTCTCCTCTAACCTTTGGTTTTCTTCTTTAAAACCAGGTTAACGACTTAAAGACTTCATTGGGATTGTGAAGCCATACCGATACTACTTTTATCGTAGTTGTGTGATCTGATCTTGCATCTTTTATCGTACAAGTACAATCTTTGATTGGCTTGAGATCGTGAGAGTTCTCCGATAGGCAAGATAAAGAAGTCACAAACATCTTCGTCTCACTGTTTGTGATTCCTCGACGTCCTCTTGTGTATTCAAGTAAGACTGTTGAGAGGTGATTGGTTAATCTAGCCCGTTCTTCGGGAATATAAGACCGGATTATCAATTGGTTCCTGTTCACTTTGATTTCATATCTTAAGACGGAACAAAAACCTAGGGTTTTTCTGTGGGAGACAGATTTATCCTTTGATAGAATTTTCTGTGTGAGACAGATTTGTTTATTATCAAGTCTGCGATTTTGGGTTGCAGCAACTCTTGGTTGTGGGTGAGATCAGCTATGGGAATCAAGTGCGTAGTATCCTGTTGGGATCAGAGGCGTAGGAGTACAACCGTACCTTGAATTAGTGGGAGATTGATTGGGGTTCAACTATAGTCCAGTCCGAAGTTAGCTTGGAGTAGGCTAGTGTCTGTAGCGGCTTAATACAATGTGTATTCAATCTGTACTAGGTCCCGGGGTTCTTCTACATTTGCGGTTTCCTCGTTAACAAAATTTCTGGTGTTTGTGTTATTTCATTTTCCGCATTATATTGTTTATCTTTATAATTGAAATAATACAAGTTGTGCGTTAAAGGTTAATCGATTGGAGATCCGACCTTGTGGTTGTCGATTTCATTGATTAACACTTGGACATTGGTCTTTGGTACCGTCCAAGTTATTCCTTGTATTTGATAAAGACTCGCTATTGTTTTTATCTTGAGTAAAAATCAAATCAAGAGAGAGATATTAACTCCTTGAGATACTTTTATCTTGATTGAGTCTGACTGTCTAGTTGATTCTCTAGGAAAGTATTTCGGAGTTAGTCCATACAGATTTCTAAGCGAAATATTGGGTGGTGTTGTTAGACCCACGCTTTTTCAGTATGTGATTGATTTCATTTGGATTCTTGTTCAATTCTACCTTTATAATCTATCGAGATAAATGCTCACTCTATGGAACAATTCCTATCACGGTAAATGTACATTTATGCATATATACTTGAGGTTATTTGACTCATGACCTTGGTGACAATAACCTTTATCCCTGGAAAGGTTATCATGTTATAGTGAATCAGCTTACGAATTTAACGAGCCAAGAATCACTCAGTTCCGAGTTATAACGATGAAGTTATGAGTGATTTATTAAAGTAACAATTATAAGTGTTGTTGTAATTGTTACAGTTCGTTAGTAGGAAACAATCAATGGACTGTTTGTAACGGTTCACGGACTTGGGCCCAATTACGTGACTAAAAGGCATTTTTGGTCAAGTTGGTGATGTTTCCTTATCTAGGCAAGTTAGCTATTACTCCAAACATCTTTGATTACCATATTAAAGTCTTCGTGATTCCTTCCTAATTAAATTTGTGATTTATTCACATAAATAGAATATTTGCTAAATTACTTATTTATTTAATTATTTTGGCAAAAGTTGTAACTTAGGAAAAACTCCCAAAATTAGGAGAGTCTTGGAAAAGCAAAATAGCTATGCTTAGCTTTTAAGCTACCTTTTATTATAAATAAAGGGTTCGTGAGTGCTACACGTTTTCATCCCCTTTGGAAAATTGGTGTAAGCTTCATAGGTTGTTTTCCATGTCTTCTGTTCTTCGTGAACAAGAGTGAGATAAAAGTCTTTGTATTGGGGATCACAAAGCCGAGTTGGATTTAATCTTCGTGATTGATTATACAACTTGTAATCTAGGTTTTTCACCTCTTGTCTATTCTAAAGGTTTCTCTTCTGATATAAAACCATTCAAGAGTTGTTGATCATAAACCCTAGGTTTTGATAGATTTCAGTTTCTGATCGTATACCAACACTTGTTAGTCGAAATCGGAGACTAGAAAGGAAACTTCGATTAAGGCATCTCGTAAAAATCCTTAAGAAGTTTTAAACAAGATATCTCTAGATTTATTCTAGTTGTTCTTGTTGTAGAATAATTAGGTTTCTCTTCCATTATTGAAGAGTGTAATAATCCCTAATCTACAAGTTTGTTTTGATATTACTTTTACTTAGTAATTATTTTTATCAAAATAAACACAAGATTTCCAAAACCTTGATTCACATCTAAAGGGAAATCAAACCGGTGTTTTGTGCAAACAAAATATCGAATCGTATTCAATCGTATTGTTATATCTTCTAAAGAGATCCTTGGGTTCTGCTAGAAGATTTACGAGAAGAATTCCTAAAGACAATCGGTATTGTGCTAGGAGTTCTATTTGTGCTGAAGCAGTTATTACACCTAGTCCGAATTGGTAGTAGGAAATTGGTGTAACAACTTATAATCAGTGTGTGTTTATTCTGGACTAGGTCCCCGGGTTTTTCTGCTTTTGCAGTTTCCTCGTTAACAAAATCTTTGGTGTCTGTGTTATTTTTTTCCGCATTATATTTGTTTATATAATTGAAATATCACAGGTTGTACGTAAGTTCAATCAATTGTGAATCCGACCTCTGGGTTGTTGATTAAATTGATTGATACTTGGATATTGGTTTTTGATACCGTCCAAGTTATTTCTTATATTCAATCGGGCTCGCAAATTCCTATTTGTTTGATTGCGGATTGAATTGAGAAATTGAGATATAACACTTTGATATACTTTTCTTAAGATTGAGTCTGACTGTCTAGTTGATTCTCTTGAAAGTATATTGGAGTTAGTCCATACGGATTACCAAACGAATTATTGGGTGTGGTTGTTGTACCCCCGCTTTTTCAAGATTTACTGCACATGTTCAAAGTATGTTGACATCTTTACTTTGCAAGTCCTTTTTCATACTTACACTCTTGGAAACGATTTGCCACACTTCCAAACAAGTTTCGAATTGGTTCGTCTGAATTCCAAGAACTATGTGATTGATTATCCTATCAAATCACCAATTATGGGTTTCACGGTTCTACCAAAACAAGTTCGGTTCTACCTCCATGTGAGTACTGTGCATAGTCACTTTAGTTACCAAAATTTGGTTGACTAGGTACTAGGATCGGTTCCCCACAACTTATGGTAACTACCTGTATTCGGTTGCACATGTCCATAGGATCGGTTCCCCCAAAACTACAAACTTTTTCCACATGTTCATAGGATCGGTTCCCCCATCTACTAAAAACGTGTTGTACCTCTTACAAGGATCGATTCCCTCTTGTAAATTTGTTTCACCTCTTACTAGGATCGGTTCCCCAATGACTAGATAAAATTTGCTATTTACAAGGCATCGATCATACCATCTTGAGTGATTACTTAAGATCGGTTTCACTAATAAAAGTCATACCAATACATAAGTCAGGCCTTGTAAATAGTTTTACCAAGATACATAAAAAAGTTTATGAGCAGTTATACTGAACACACATATTGGTAATTTAAAATAGATTTGCAATGAATAACAATACCAATAAGCCTAGCGATTTCCCTTTCGATTCACAAAACGAGTTTATGAACTTACTTCCTTTAAACAAATGTAAAACATTGTTTCCTAGGATGAAATCTTCACTCATACCCATACATAATCATAATAGCATTCATATGATCATGTCGATGTCTTATATACAAAGTTTAATGGTTAAGCAATAAACCTCGTATTGTATTCCTTCATACTATGTCTAACTAGAGTATCATATACATGTTCGCAATTATGTTTTCAATATGCACGACTTGAAAGATACGTTAGGGAATGAAACAGTTCAAGTCAAATATTAGTAACCTCAAGAGGAAGGATGATGTTGTCGTTGTAGCTCCATACTTCTTCACATTCTTCAAGTCTTCATGTAATACTTGTAAGTCTCATATCCTAACATTTTCAAGCTAACCTAGACGAAGTTGACTCTAGTATATAATCAAGAGACTCTTTAAATGAGTTTTGATTCACTAAAATATGACAACCACACTTGACATACCAATGCTTGGTGGGTTCAACCAAGCTATGCTCTAACAATCTCCCCCTTTGTCAATTTTAGTGACAAAACTCTTACATCATATGGATAAACAAATTACAAAAATTTATTATACACATACGCTTGATTCCAAGTTCAACGGCACAAAACCTGCATTGAATTCAATCCTTAAATGCCGCTGCTGACATTATAATAACAAAGATAATACTCCCCTTAAAGGTAAGATAGGTAAATTTTCAATCCGCATGTCTTTGTTATTTCCATGTAGTTCGTCATAACTACATATCATATGGTATGTGACTCCCCCTTAGTCTATGCTTTCACTCTTTTCGTTAGAATAAACGTTTTAGCAAAAATGTACTTTCCCTTAGTGATACCAACTCACAACAAGTCAATATCACTTGTTTACTCCATATATTTCTCCCCCTTTTTGTCACAAAATGACAAAGAAACGAAAAAATAAAGGACAAACCGAAAGGATCTTACAAATCTCACAAAGAGAATTTGCAAACCTATAAGAGTTGAGCCAGAGGGTTTTACACACCATTTTAGATAACCAATATCAAAAGCGAAACTAAAAGTAATTTGGTTTTAACATGTTATCTAGGAAACCATTTCCCGAAGCAATTTTCCCTAATAGTTTAGCATATCAAAAATCGACTAAGCATCTTAGTTCTTTTGCTAAAATGATTGTACAAATACGATCGCTTGTTCGATAAGACCAAAATAAAGATCAGAATTAACTTTATTTTTCTCATCAGGCTCTAATTATTCTCAAAAATAACTTATACCTTTCACTTTTAAACAAGAAAAATACTAGGTTAGTTAACTAGTAATTCTTGTTAAGGCATTCAGTTAGACTTGAATAACCAAAACCTTCATATTTGATAAGTCTAACTAAGATCCGAAAAACTTAGTTTCTCTTATCCGGAAATCACTTGGACTAAACAAATGATCCCGAAACACTTTTGTTAAGCCATAAACAATCCATACAAACCAAATAAATCAACTTGCATAATAATTTATCCTAACCGGAAGCAATTGAAACAAACATAGACATTATAGAACTGCAATTGCACCCAAATTTTGTAAGACCAAACAATAACGAAGATAACAATAGTTTTTCTTAACCGGAAACAATTGAATCACAATAAAACATCCATATACAAATAATGACATCAACATCAATTGTACTGAAATTTTGTTAAGCAAAAGCAATAAGGATATGAAATAAAATCATGCTTTTCTTAAACAAGAAAACAATTAACTAACAAGATTGTTACCTCAAATTCCGCATCCTCTTCTCCCCTTAAGATATGTCATTAAGTGCAAGTTCATTTATAACTCTCCCCCATTAAAGTTGTCATCCTCCCGCCAAAACAAAAGTACAACAATAAAAAGTAACCTTTACCAGAGAAAGGTTGAAAACCGGTTTTGACTATGCGATGCAAAAGTTGAAACCTTGAAACACATATGCTTTTATGCTAAACCAAAAGATTCAACATATTGTGATTTTTCACATATTGTTTCTACAAGAACCCCTCATGATCCTTTGGTAAAGCCTACCAACATGTGCTAGAACTTAATCCCGCTAAATTAAAAAGTCACTCAAACCATAAGGGTTCACACATTATGAGATCGAATATCAAGGTAATAAAACCGAAATCAAACATCCCATAAACATACATAGTAATAAAATAAAGCATTCAAGCAGAGGCTATGTAATCAAAAACTATCACAAGAAAAATTATAAAATAATAATTTTATTCATAATAATAAGATAGATTTATTCATAATAGACTTTACAGTTATTGAAAGAAATAAAAAACTGAAGTCTATTTTTCTGGATTAAGTATTACAACATATAACTTAATCTCTAGTGGTGCTCTTGTTGTTCACTGAGGTTTCTTCAGTGTTCAAACTTTTGAAGCATGTCTCAAGAGACTTGTCTGCAACCACTTCTTGTTTCTCAAGCTTTTCATCTTGAACCTTCATATTAGCAAGATCAACTTTTGTCTCCTCAATTTTATCTTTGAGCCAATCTTGATTTCGAACCGTCATTATGAGATTGGTTCTCAGATCTTCAAAATCTTGAATATGGTGAATCATACTATCAAAATGAATCCAATTGGTTTCGGTTGGATTTTGAAGGTTGTATGCCAACATACAAGACTCCTCTTGAGATTCGATTGAACTATTAGAATCATAATCAGACATGATTTTTGTTAAGTTTTTCTTCCTCCTTTTTGTATTGATTCCTTGACAATCCTTAACCTTTTGAGCTTCCTCCTTATTGAACTATGTAATACTGCGCGTTATTGGAGGCATGCTCGATTATTTAAAAGGGATTTACTCAGGGTTTGAGAATACATAAAAGAGATTGTTTCCAGAAAGAAACACGGTTTTGGACCTGACCAACTTGTGGAAAACCAAAAATATACCCAAAATATATTTTGTTTTCACTGTCCGAATCTTCCCATACTGGAAAGTTTATTAACATTCGAAAATTCCAAATAAGACCTATTTTTGGAAGATCATGATAAACATGAACACTTTTTAGACAGACATGGATCCGCAGTCATCCATAAAATGTCACAAATTTTTCTGATAAACAATCACACAAAGGTGTGCTCCTTTTTATTGTGCTTTTCTCATCCATAATTAAGAGCACTGAAGAGGATGAGAGTGCACAGTTTCGATACAACTAAGTTGTATCGGAGTAAGGTTTTCTAGCTTACAATGAGTATCAGAACCAAAGTTCATGTTTCTCCTTGGAAATTTCTGCCCAAAATATTTTCTCCCAGAATAATGATCTTTTTTAACTCTAGAGATATGATCATGTGGAGAAGATGTACTGATATGAGATTCTTCAGGGATAGTTAAATCTCTCTTAATTCTATCAATAAGATTTTCATAAGATTTTATCATTCTAAGGATTTCCTTATGATGCACATCAGTAAGATTGTATGAAACAATTATCGGGAATTCCTGATTGTTTCTTTTGGCAGAGATTCTTTCTTTCCCTTTCTTCTGGAGTCGTTCTTCATCAAAACAGGAATTGTTTCGATATGGGTGAGGAGGAACCTTTTTCCAGAAGCGATTATCAACTCTTTTCTCTGATTCTTTTGAGTTGATCTTATTGGGTAGAAATAAATTATGTCTTTCTACTGAGGAACGATCTTTCAGTTTTTTAAGACAAGAAACTTATTTCAATACTTTTACCACCATCTTTTGAAGAAGTATGAATTTCCTGTCAAGAGACTGAAAATTGTATTCTTTAGGATCACCTTTACGGAATTGGTTCAAAGTTTCCTTTGGACAAGATTTCGTTTGATCATCAATAGATCTAGAAGTTGGTTTCTTATCCTCTTCTGACTTGATGTAGTTCGGTGGACTACCATCATCATGATCTATTTCCGTTGTGACCAGATTATCACAATCTTCAAAAGTCGAGCTAGGATTTTTTGTTTCCTCATTGTCAGAAGAAATTAACACAACATCATTAGTCAGGATCATAGGATGATTCTCTTTATCATGAGTAAGAGATTTATCCAGAGCTTCTAGTTTGACAGTGAGATCCATATTTTCTTTGGATAAAAGATTTAGTTGAATATCTTTATCTCTGATCTCATGTTTAAGAAGATTTTACTCTGTCTTTATAATTAGCATTCTTGTAGACAAAGATTTAATTGGTGTTAGGGGTTTTACCAACTCTTTGTCAGCATCTTCTTTTTCATCAGAGATAGATTCAAATGTTCTCTCAATTTTCGTAACTCCTGGATCATGAGTTAACAAAATAGGAATATCTTCAAGATTTGAGTATTCATACTCTTGCATTACGTTAACTGAATCAGACATGGATTCAATTTCTTATAGGTTGGATCGCACCAAACACAGATTATTAGATATTTTCGTGTTTGCCTGCTCTGATACCAATTGAAAAGATGAGGGTACCCAAATATACCTTAATCTAAACCTTTTCCACCTGTAAGTCATATTACGAAAGTGATTGTCTATGGACTGAGTCGAGACAATACAACTAATCGGTTCACACTTCATGTGATCGTCTATGGATACAAGATCGAGACAATACAACAACAAAGTATGTTTACTTGACAATAGGTTCGGACTTAACCAAACTCTAGGGATTGTCTATCAAGTAAAATAGGGATTAACGTTTGTGCGATTTACTTTAAATTATAATAAATACAATTATAATTGCGGAAAACTAAATTAAATGACACATCAAGATTTTGTTAACGAGGAAACCGCAAATGCTGAAAAATCCCGGGACCTAGTACAGAATTGAATACTCTCAGAATTAAGCCGCTATAAAAAATCAAACCAACTTCATTAAGACCAAGCCACTAAACCTATAGTTCACCTAGTTGCCTCAGTATCCATGCGCCTCTAACTTGTAAATAGGTCACGCACTTGGAACAATTCATTTGGTTCGTATTCCAAACAGTAAAGGAACAACAAATCTGTTCGGTAACAACTCTTTTCAAACAACGTGATATGAGTCTGATAAAGGCTCTTCCATTTAACCAATAAACTCCTTTGTCGGGTCCTTAGATCAATCTCTCAACAACTACCGAATTAATTGTTAGACTATGAAATAAATACTACTAATCACAAAGAAGTATATTGATGTCGATCTACTCAACTAATCAAAGATTATAAACTGATTATTGTTGGATCCCTTTCCAGCCGAACAAGTATTGTGCACACCAAAGAGTATAAACCCAAAAAGTCTTCTTGTCTTCAAATCTTCTTTAATCTTCAATTAGCACCTGGACACAATAAACTAGAATCTCTTGTAATCAATCACACACAGAACGGAGTCTGTTAACGTTGGATTATCACAAGACGTCTTTAGATCTACAAACAGTCTAAAGATCCCCGTCGAAACTTCGATCTAATCTGACTGAATCTTATATCAGAAGAGAAGATTCTCAAGCATAAAAAAACTAGGTGCAATCAAAGTTCAACAACCATTAGTCAATCAAATCAATTGAAAACTAAAACTGCAATTATCTAGTTTCCCACCAACGGTACTGAAAAAGCGGGGGTCTAACAACACCACCCAATATTTTGATTAGCAATCTGTATGGACTAACTCCGAAATACTTTGCTAGAGAATCGACTAGACAGTCAGACTCAATCTAGATAAAAGTATCTCAAGGAGTTAATATCTCTCTCTTGATTTGATTTTTACTCAAGCTAAAAACAATAGCGAGTCTTTATCAAATACAAGGAATACTTGGACGGTACCAAATACCAATGTCCAAGGATCAATCAATATCAATCAACAACCAAAGGTTGGATTTCCAATTGATGATCACGAATGCAAAACCTGTATTATTTCAATTATATAAAATATAACGCGGAAAAGAAATAACACAGACACCAGAAATTTGGTTAACGAGGAAACCGAAAATGCAGAAAAACCCCGGGACCTAGTCCAGATTGAATACACATTGTATTAAGCCGCTACAGACACTAGCCTATTGCAAACTAACTTCGGACTGGACTATAGTTGAACCCCAATCAGTCTCCCGACGATCCAAGGTACAGTTGTACTCCTAAGCCTCTGATCCCTTAGCTGATCTCACCCACAACCAAGAGTTGTTGTAACCCAAAATCACAGACTTGATAATAAACAGATCTGTCTCACACAGAAAAGTCTATAAAAGGATAAATTTGTCTCCCACAGATAAAACCTAGGTTTTGTTCCGTCTTTAGATATAAAATCAAGGTAACAGGAACCAATTGATAATCCGGTCTTATATTCCCGAAGAACAACCTAGATTAATCAATCACCTCTCTACAATCCTTCCTGACTACACAAGCGGATTGTCGAGGAATCACAAACAGTGAGACGAAGATGTTTGTGACTTCTTTATCGGAAAGAGAACTTCCGCCAGTTCGCGGACTTAGCACACAAACGAGTTTTGGAAAATCCCAGCAGAAATTCTCGGTCAAGAACTTCCGACAGTTCGCGGACTTGGCAAGCCAATTACACAATCCTCCCGATTTCTCTTGATCAACAAAGTTCGAATTATGTAATCTAAACTCTCATTTCAATCATTGAGACATTATCATAGGATGCTATGTAGCCGTTATTCACAGACCGATTCACGTCAGAGCAATTCTCAAAGTGATTGAAACTTTTCATGACTTTCGTCGCTAGGTGAAGATAAACTTGATCAAAGCGAAACGCTTTACCAACACACGATTTCGAGATAAAAGATAAGCAATGAATGCTCAGCTCGAAATGTCAAATGTGTATGATATAGTATATATAGCATACGACTTTTGTCTCATAAGAAGTAGGAGATAGAAAAGATAGACTTTTGAGTGATAGATAAGTTCAAGTCTCCACATACCTTTTTGTTGATGAAGTTCCACAGTTCCTTGTATAAATCTTCGTCGTTGTATGATGAATCGCCATGAAGTCCTTGAGCTCAACTATACTTTTCTATCCTAGTCCGAGACTTAGCTATGTAGGCTAGAAATCAAGACTTATAGTTTTTATCACTAACATTGACAAACATGCTTGAGATAGCAACGCATGCGAGGTTGACCGAGTTATGGTCTAACAATCTCCCCCTTTGTCAATTTGAGTGACGAAACTATTAATACACATGGAATACAAAAAAGATAAACTTTAGTGGCTCGTATTCCATAGTCTAATCTTCAACGTTCCTTGAAATCTTCGTCCTTCCAAGTACTCCAATGATCCCAAAGGTTGTAAGTTTAGCACCATCGTTGTTGAAGATCCGTATCTATAACAATGAGAGAAATCGAGATTCTCGATCATTATTATACAGTGTCATAGTATTATTATATAACATTAAAGTCCAATTGTATCACGACTTTAACAATAATACTACGGTGATATGTATCACTCCCCCTTAGTCAATACTCCATATTGATCATGGAAACCACTCCTCCTTACACAATGATCCGAAAACCATATGTATTTGTAGTGTGAACTACAATATTTCTCCCCCTTTTTGTCAATAAAATTGGCAAAGGTACAAGAATGGGATCATAATGAAATTTCCACAAGAGACATTTCATCATGACCAAAAGAAAAAAATACATACCAACTTAATTTAGATGCAATCTAATAGCCGAAGCTAACAACATTCATCAAGGAGTTTTAAGATACAAGATAACACCTATAAAATTCCACAACCGCACTCCCCGCAAGATATTACTTTTAACCACAAGTTCAAAAGAACTCTCCCCCATTTGATGTCATTCTCGAGAGAACAACAAGAGCGACCTTAATTACGAAAGAAAAGAAGGAATTTATATTGGACACCAAAAACCATAGGAATGATTTTCTATATCCAAAGATCAACCAAATTAACCACAAGTAAACCCATGATTAATTCAATTGGAATACGCAACTAAATCAAACCACAAAAGTGATCAATTTAATTGAAATTGCTCAACATAAGTAAACTCACGGAGTTACGACTAAGTCAATCACACGGAAATGACTAAAATAACCATTCAAATACTCAACATAAGGAAAACCTTACGGAATATATGACTACATTACCAAAGAACATGATAGTGTAGCCTTTCATATACTCAACACAAGAACTTGTGGAATATATGAAAACTCAACTAGATTAATTACAAGAGAACCTATAATTAATCTAATTGGAATACAAATAACCAAACTAATCACCGAAGTAATCAATTTAATTATTTTTGGCTCAACATAAAAGAACTTATGGAACCCCGACTAAGTTCATCATAGAATATGACAACCTTAACCGTACATGTACTCGACATAAGAAAGAAAACTTATGGAGTACAAACTAAATAACCAAACTAGTTGATTAATTTAGTTCTTAATGCTCGACACATAGCATCTTATGGAACAACCAACAAAGCCAAGGTAAATCGACTTAGTTGTAAGGTTCTCAACATAAGACACTCAATGGAGCCTTCACGGTAAAACATAATAAAATGGATCAATGAAGATCAATACCGTGGATAAAATACAAGGATCTATTCCATTTTCCATCATAACGATATAATAGACTTTATCCTTGTCAAACAAAATATATCATCCTATTTTCCATCAAATACATGAATGCATAGGCATAACTTTTGTATATGTCAAAAGTCCATTCGTCCTTTCATCCATACAAATACTGATTCATGAACGACTTTACTTTTGACTGCAATATGGTACCTTCAAGTTCACGGACGTAAACAATACATATCCCATAAAAATATTGCAATATCACAAACCATTAAAATACTGCAATAAATATCATCCTCCAAATATTTTTAGAATTTAATACCAACAAACCTAAAAAATAACATAAGAAGATGAAAACAAAAATAGCTATGTGTAGTCACAATCATTGCTATTCAAAGCACTAGTTATTCTTCCAACTAATCCAAAAAGAAGACATATTAGGGATATAAACTCAACAAAAACAGATGACAAGCTTAAAGGGAAATGGATTCCGGTGGATCCTCAACAACGAACAGGGACTCAGGAGGTACAAAATCCATATGAGACATGAAGTCTATGAGCTTTTGATCGACAGCCTTCTCAGCATCAACAAAGAGATGATTCTCTTTTCGAAGATCTTTGATTTGAGATTTTATGAGACCAAGGTCAGACACAACCTTTTCCAACTCAGTTTTCACCATATCAAGACCTTTAAGAGTATCAACAAGCTGTTGTTTTGATTCCCCAAAGTACTTAAGAAAGTCATGAACAACTTCAACAGAGATCATATCATCCTTTTCAGCATCTTCATGAGTATAAGCAAAGAAGCATGAGGCATTGGGATGATCTTCATATACAAGTGTTCTTTTCCTCTTAGATTCAACCTCAACACCTTTGTCAAGAAATCCTTTTGCAAAACCACCATAGAAATAAGATGAGGAAGATATTCTTGAAAATCCAAAAACCACCAGGAGTACAAGCACGTGACTTGTAACCCTTAGAGGTTGGATATTTTATCCTTGGGGACAACAATTTAGGGTTAAAAAAAACTGTTGACTCGGGCCAGAACGGAATCCGTTCGAGTACAACAAATACCCAAGAAATAAAGTCCTTCAAACATTTTGAAAACAGGAACAAAATTTAAGACAGTATGCAACAACTTCTTTTGACTTAACCAATACTTGATCTTAGCGGATCTGCCAACACAAGTTTAGCTATGAACAATAAGAAAATAGCTTAACTTAATAGATGCAAGCAACAAGTATACCTGTTTTTAACACAACTTACTCAACAGGATTTTATATGAGTAAGTTCTCGAACCTTGTGATTAATTAGCACAAGTACGAGCCCCATGCTCATTACGAGGTTTATGTCTTTGGTTAAGTTTGTATTTCCTCTTAGTCTTAGAGAGGGATCCTGTTTGACATGAGAAATTATCATAAAATTTATTGTCATCAAAATAAGAGACATAGTTAGAGTTCTTACCAGAAGTGTCTTGGAATGAGGAAGAGGATAATCTGTCGACAAGATCTTTATATCTTCCAACTATCTTTTTAATATATTTCTCATCTCATTGATTTTCCTTCCTTCTGGGATGACTCTCTCAACAGGATCAACGTTGCTTTCAGAAGCACAACGGTTAACTTCCTTAGGATGATGTTTATTAAGACGTCTATTTTTCCTTTGAACATTGGAGGAACTCACTGTACTGACATTCCTGGTAGCATTCACAGGATAGGTACGAAAACCAATTGGCTCAATCATACATATGTCAGTCACACCTTTGAGAATCAAATCTAGGGTGTGTTGAAGTTGAACCAAGGAGTCTTTATTCTTAGGGTTTCTCTTCTGTCTAACAGAAGTCTTGGTCTCACAGACGAGACATACCTTTTGATCATAAGAATGATTGGAGGAAGTTGTCTTAATATCATCATCAGAAGATTTGTGCTTTTTACATAATGTCCTAAGTTTGGTGGAAATATTAGGAACACCTGTTTTTACTTCTGAATGTAAAGCATCAGAAGTTCTTGGTATATTAGATTGCTTTGAACAACCTTGAACGGAGAGTTTATTCAAACGGTGTTCAATATCCAAGGAATCCTTTTCGAGGATGGCCTCAAGAGTTAAGCACGAAGAATGATCTTCAGCATTGCCATGGACTTTGCAATCTCTTACAACACCAAGAAGAACATTGACATGGTGTTTTAGATGATCCAATCTGACAGCTTGAATTCTAACAAGATTTAGAATCAAATTACTCTCTTAAGCTTTATCCCACTCATTAGAAGAGAAGGTCTCTTTCGAAGGGAGATCAACAACACACCTGCCATTGTTTGTCTGTCTCGTCGAACCACAAGGTTTTTCTATATTCAAGATAGAATAGTTTTTCTCTTTAATAGATTTAGACGAGAGAGAATCTTTATTACTGGTGATGCGTTTATCAGAGATAGTACTCTTGCCCATAGAGTCAGATCGCTACAAACACAGACTGATGAGGTCTTAAACGTGTTTGCCTACTCTGATACCAATTGAAAAAGCGGGGGTCTAACAACACCACCCAATATTTCGTTTAGCAATCTGTATGGACTAACTCCGAAATACTTATCTAGAGAATCAACTAGACAGTCAGACTCGATCTAGATAAAAGTATCTCAAGGAGTTAATATCTCTCTCTTGATTTGATTTTTACTCAAGATAAAAACAATAGCGAGTATTTATGAAATACAAGGAATACTTGGACGGTACCAAAGACCAATGTCCAAGGATCGATCAATATCAATCAACAACCAAAGGTTGGATTTCCAATTGATGATCACGAACGCACAACCTGTATTATTTCAATTATATAAAAAATAATGCGAAAAAAAAATAACACACACACCAGAAATTTTGTTAACGAGGAAACCGCAAATGCAGAAAAACCCCGGGACCTAGTCCAGATTGAATACACACTGTATTAAGCCGCTACAGACACTAGCCTACTGCAAACTAACTTCAGACTGGACTATAGTTGAACCCTAATCAGTCTCCCACCGATCCAAGGTAAAATTGTACTCCTACGCCTCTGATCCCAACAGGATACTGCGCACTTGATTCCCTTAGCTGATCTCACCCATAACCAAGAGTTGTTGTAACCCAAAATCACAAACTTGATAATAAACAGATCTGACTCACACAGAAAAGTCTATAAAAGGATAAATCTGTCTCCCACAGATAAACCCTAGGTTTTGTTCCGTCTTTAGATATAGAATCAAGGTAACATGAACCAATTGATAATCCGGTCTTATATTCCCGAAGAACAACCTATATTAATCAATCACATCTACAATCCTTCCTGACTACACAAGCGGATTGTCGAGGAATCACAAACAGTGAGACGAAGATGTTTGTGACTTCTTTATCTTGCCTATCGGAGAAATCTCACGATCTCAAGTCAATCAATCGATTGTACTCGTACGATAGAAGATGCAAGATCATATCACACAACTACGATAAAGTAGTATCGGTCTGGCTTCACAATCCCAATGAAGTCTTTAAGTCGTTAACCTGATTTTAGAGAAGAAAATCAAAGGTTAATGGAGATCGACTCTAGTGGGCGCACTAGTAGCACACATACGTGTGGGGATTAGTTTTGCACAATGCAAGATGTCTCCTTTATATAGCCTTCAAATCAGGGTTTTGCCTTAGTTACAAAGAAATCCTTATTCACCGTTAGATGAAAACCTGATTTAGATTCAAGCTAATATTTCTCAACCGTTAGATCGAAAACTTAGCTTGTCACACACACTTGGGTAGACGTTTACTGGGTTTGTGAAAACCATGCCCAAACGTGTACGTGTATGTTGAACCTAATGTGGGTGATCGCGTTGTTGGCATAACATACTCAAACGAACTAAGACCGGCAAAAACGGTCTCAAAACCCATCACATCCGTCCAACTTAGCCATCCTAGTTGGAAGGCGTAGATCACATCTCGAACGATCAAAGAAGTATTGGCGTGTTCACTGGAGGCTTAATTTCCCCCTTAGTCGATCAACCTTCCCACGACAAGTCCCGGGAGTGTTAAAACATTTTCCCAAACTAGAGCGAATGCGCTATTCCAAAACCCTAGTATGGGTTGCGACATCATACAACTGCCGCAAGTTGATCGTGTTCGTCCATCTTCGCCAGCCTGGTCGGACGACCTAGATCCAGTTTCAGATGGCCAATGAGGTGTCGTCGGGCTCACCGTCGACCCAGCTCCACCCTTGGTCGATCGACTTGCTCATGGCAAGCCAAGAGCGTATAAAATCGTTCACCAAAAGTAGGGTGAACGCGCTGCTTTGAAACCCTAATTGGTGCTTCCGCAAATCGATCATGACCATTGATAGACGCATTTATGTGTCTATTTTGATCTCAATTGTATATATTGGTAGTGCTCGATTTTGTACTTATTTGGTTATTTTATATCTTTGTAGGTATTTTTGGAGAAATAGGCTTTTACGGCAAAATTGGCTCGAAAAGTGGTATTTGCACTCATGGGAGAAAATTACTATTTGGACCCTCAGTTTGGATAAGGGGCATCTCAATTACTATGGGGTACTCCAATGATAAGGGGTACCTTAATTGCTATTTACACCCCACCAGTGGTTAGGGGGACTTCATCTTCTTTATTCGAAATTAAGGTTTTGGCGGGAAAATTGTCTCAACATATTAGGGTTCGGATTTCGGAAGGGTTTTAACGAGATTCAATCACAGATTTCAATTGCGTTGGGCCTGTTTGTATTAAACAAGACTTGTATGTCCGTTAGATTCATAAGAGATGGGCTGAATAATGGTTTCTGTACTAAACATGGGAGGTTGGTTTTCTCGGCTTTTCTGGACAATTGTTGGGCGAGTTTTACTCGGATTTCTTCATGGATTAACATTAGTATGGGTCTGTTAACTCAAAACAGGGTTGGTATAAGTTTGGGATTCGATAAAAAAGGAAGTTCACCATACTTTCTTTGAAACAAGGAGTTTCGTATATTCTCAGGTATTTTGGTTTTATAAATGGAAGTACAAGAATATTTTACGTTGGGATTTGGATGAATCGAGTCTTGTTTATGTTATGAAGAAGAAAGTGAAGCGCAGGTGAAGTTGCAGGAATATTCACCTACTGCTGGTGAAGAAGAGAAGCTGAAGAACATTGGACAGACGAGGACAGTCGCAGAAACAGTCTTATTCAAACGGCAGAACAGAAGTATCGTTGTTCAACATATCACATATATCATAAGCTTGTCATCTTTTCTCTGTAACAGTTCATCACCCGTTGTAACAGCTATTTGTAACACCACTGCAGCGTTGCAAACTGTCTGCTTTATTAGTTTTCTCTTGTTTTTCACCTATTTGTGCTATGAACAACTATTTTGAGAACGTGAATAATATGAGGAGCTAAACCCCATCACTGGGATGAAGGAGGAAGCCATTTTTCGTCACTGTGGTAATTATATTAATTCTTTTTATGACTTTTTGCACTAAAATTCAATTGATTTATGATTTCTCTTTAATGGTTGTGATTTCAATTGATGGGTCATGCTTAGCTTAAGTGTTTTGATGTCTCATGCTTTAGATATACAGTCATTAATTTCAGAAATCTACCTTGGCAAAGAATTAGAGTCAATAAATAAGAGCTATAATTGTCTGTGAATTGATATTTGAACCACATGATATGAAGTTTGGTGGAATCCCGAGTCTCAGTAATCTCTCGATATTGTGACAACCTTTGGTATTTATTTCCTTTGCTTTTAGAGTTTTCTTAAATCAAACCTTTACAATCTCGAGTTGAACGAACTTTTACTACCACTATCTACAAATCACATCAATTTTTGGCGCCCCCGACGCGGATTTGTATTTAGATTTATTTAGGTTTATTTTTATTATTTTTTTTTCTCTTTTACGCCTTTGGTATTTATTTCTTTTGGTTCTTTTCAGATTTGGAGCGAAGCTACAAGGAAAGAAAAAGTGCTATAAAAGGAAAGCATCGCGAAATAAGGAAAGAAAAGAGGAGCCCAAGGAGTGAAGAAGATTTTGTATATATTTATCTTATTTAGACTTTATTTCTTTTTATTTTTAGAAACTGTAAATAGGGTTTCATTGTTGTAACTTTTCTTTTTATTTTTGAACACTTTTTGGACTTTTTTTTTTTTGGACTGGACATTATTTTTAAAACCCTAAGGAAGGGTTAAAAAAATTAAATAAAATTGTTTGCAGGGAAGGACGGCAGTTACGATACTGTCTCGGCCCCTCGGGTTCGTACACTGACATCGGAGTCGGTGGCCTGAGTCGACTTCAACGGTTCATCACCCGTCTGGTACGGGAGGTAAGACTCTATCCACCCACGAATCCCCTGTCAGTGGGTTTTCTTTTGTGATACAGCACGTGCATACACCATTTGCATCGTCCGATTACCTATTATTAGGAAAACACGTGGTTTAGTACGGTGAACCCTCTGGGCGTTATCATCCGAAACACCACAAACCTTAGCCTTGTACCTTTGACCAGTCTTTGACTGTAGGTATATTTTGCTAAAGGTAACCTGAGCTTACCCAATTTTAGTTGACCCTGCATTTGCATGTACACAAAAGTATGTCGAACTGGTATTACAATAACCAATACAATGATTACATGACTGATCAAAATGGAAATTATTCTTTTTATGACCATACTGTGAATAGTGGTTGGGAACTTCGACCTTTTCAAGGTTATGGCTTATACCATGATGAGCCCAATTACTATCCAGACACGCACCGGTCATACGAGAAAAATTCTTATATTTATCCTTTAGAAGAGTCCCTCAGGAAATTAGAGGAGTCGACACGTAGGATAGCTGAGATGAATAACTTAGTTTATGACGAAAGAAAACTTTCTATAGAGGAATCCCTCAAGCTGATAGCTGAGATGAACGAAAGAATTGCTCGAAATAATCTTAATTTCCAATATAGTGTTTCCAATAATACCCTTGAAAATGAAGATAGTTATTTGCATAATCAAGATGACGAGGATAAAATTGGTAACACTACTTGTTTAGATGAGGTTCAACCATTTTCATGTTATTACAATGATGATTATGATGAGGATAGTGTTGATGAAGAATCTGGAATATGTAGGCACAGTGATCAAGATTTTGTTACTCCAATTGAGCTTTATAATGATAATATTATTTTTAGTTCAAATCCCAATAATTTTAATAATTATTCACCTATTCAAAAGGACGAGGATTTGACTAGTGATATCACCGTTTTAGACGATGTAGTATTTGATTACGAAGCCGATAATGGTTTAGAGGAACGAGTTTATTCTGAGAATACTGTTTTAGAGTCCAACGATTTAAAAACTATAGTCTTATAAAGAAGATGAACTCGTAGAGATGAGTGAGGATGAACCTGACTTAGAAGAATCAATTTACCATTTTCAGGAATCTGATGACCTTGAAATTAGGGAAGTTCTGACTAGTCTTTCTAGAGACACTGAAAAATCTAAGTTTGGGGGTGATTATAATTCTCCATATGCTTTAACTCTTAGAAAGGTCCCTCACTTGGTACTTGACATATGTGCCTCAACCATTTTACAAGATTATTTTCATACACGTTTTCCTGAACCTAGTGATGTCCATAAGGAAGTTCAGTTGTTAGAAACCCATCCTCTGGTTGATGTGGTTGACCCAAGCTATGATACCCAGATTGACTTTGTTTTCCCACCAAATATTTTTCTTCCAAATGTGGGAATATATGATTTTCAAATGTGTCGAATATTAAGTTTTGAGACTAATCCTAAGTACTTTAGGAAATTAAAATCGACACTTTTGCTTAAGAATGACCCACACTCTCATTATGGTCAATTGTGTGAGTCAAATATGATTGACTTAAAGGATCCTCAACTATTCAGGTTATTATTGTGTGCTTCTAAATTTTTCCATACCTTAGAACCTGATGTTTCGGATGTTACTTATGAGGAGGTGCAACCCATGAAAATATTTTATTAAACCTCTTTATAGAACCTGAACCTGAACCACAACTAGATGTAGTTGTTTTAAACAGGAAACTAGTCAAGGGTGTGCTATGTTTATTCACTTTCTTGGTTTTTTGCAGTTTCCTTTTGTCTGTGATAACAATTTTTGATGCAGATGATCCACAATTGTTTCGATTATTGTTATATGATTCGAGGTGATTAATTCTTTCTTCTCTGGCTGAAGACATTAAGCTTAACACTTCTTGGGAGGTAACCCATGCTTATGCAACATGGTAATATCTTTCCTTAACTCTTTTGCTTCAAATGGTAACAGTTTCTCCTTGTTCATGCTTTTAATTTTATCTTTAGAACATTGATGACAATGTTAGATTTAAGTTTGGGGTATGGGAGCAACTTTTTAGTTGCATTATTATTAGACTCCAGAGCCTAGAAATTATGCTTATTAAGGATGGCACTAACCAATCTAAGTGGATTGAAGCGTGTTGGTTGTAGGAGTTGAGGAACCAATCTGATTAGATGGAAACATCTAAAGAGTCTATTCATAAAAGCACATAGCTCAGGTGTTAGAAAAAAAAACATGGTAGTTTCGCCATATCTCGTTGAATCCTTTTCACTTCTGTTTTTATTTTGTTTTCTTTAAAATATGTTTTTTTAAGTGATTAGGTGGGGCTCACGAATCAAGTTGTTACCACTGCTAGGGTGAAATAGAGTGATTGAGATACCAAAAAAAGAAGAAAAAAAGTGCAAAAAAAATATATATTATGAAAAAAAATTATTATGAAAAAAAAAGAGAGAAATTGAGACTAGACCATCAGACCAACCGGAATAAATTCAATAAAGTTGACCACTGGTACCCTTGTATATGCCAGTTGTGTTGACCTAGAGTTAGGATTATTGACCATTGGTTCACTTGTATATGCCAGTGTGTTGATATTAGTCTAGATTAGTATCTCAGTCCATTAGGATAGATTCGTTTTGGCAGTGGCCTTCAGACAGATATGAGAAACACCGTTCACCTTAGTTAACATCAAAACCATCTATGTTTTTCTATATGCATATTCTTAATATATCCATGTGATTGGTTGACTCCGGTTATGATGTCCAGAAACTATCTGAGTAGAGATCTGTCACTTATATATGAATTTTAGTATGCTTGAGTGCAAACTCGTGTACAACAATTGGAATTTCGCATCAGGGTACTTCCTCCTGTAGTCAATAAGTATGCCAACCAAGGAGATTCTTTAGTGATTTCCAAGGTTCTGCGTAGATAGCTAGGGTTTGGAGTGTAATGGTTTTGTGGGTATATCTCTTGTAAGCCCTCCCGAGACTATAACTCGGCCATTAGGGCCACTTAGGGGTTTAAAGGCTTGTTGCATACGCTAAATGCAACCATGATGCATGCGACAGTGAGTTAGGATTTTATTTTCTAGATTTAATTTGCTCGAGGACTAGCAAATAATAAGTTTGGGGGTATTTGATAGACGCATTTATGTGTCTATTTTGATCTCAATTGTATATATTGTTAGTGCTCCATTTTGTACTTATTTGGTTATTTTATATCTTTGTAGGTATTTTTGAAGAAACAGGCTTTTGCGGAAAAATTGGCTCGAAAAGTGGTATTTGCGTTCATGGGAGAAAATTACTATTCGGACCCTCAGTTTGGATAAGGGGCATCTCAATTACTAAGGGGTACTCCAATGATAAGGGGTACCCTAATTGATATTTACACCCACCAGTGGTTAGGGGGACTTCATCTTCTTTATTTGAAATTAAGGTTTTGGCGGGAAAATTGTCGCAACAGATTAGGGTTCGGATTTTGGAAGGGTTTTAACGAGATTCAATCATAGATTTCAATTGTGTTGGGCCTGTTTGGATTAAACAAGACTTTTATGTCCGTTAGATTCACAAGAGATGGGCTGAATAATGGTTTCTCGACTAAACAGGGGAGGTTGGTTTTCTCGGCTTTTCTGGACAATTGTTGAGCGAGTTTTACTCGGATTTCTTCATGGATTAACATTAGTATGGGCCTGTTAACTCAAAATAGGGTTGGTATAAGTTTGGGATTCGATAAAAAAGGAAGTTCACCGGACTTTCTTTGAAACAGGGAGTTTCGTATATTCTCGGGTATTTTGGTTTTATAAATGGAAGTACAAGAAGATTTTACGCTGGATTTGGATGAATCGAGTCTTGATTATGTCCTGAAGGATTTTGAAGAGTTGGGATAGCTCAGCAGAGACACGTGAAGAAAATTTCATACGGAAATAAATTCCGAGACTTTATGAAGAAGAAAGGGGAGATTTAATCGAAGAATTAAGGCTTATGTGGTATCTATATAGTCTGGAATTGATACACAAGGGGAAGTCGAAAGTTTGGGGTCGATAGAATCGGAGCAGAGAAGCGCAGATGAAGTTGCAGGAATATTCACCTACTGCTGGTGAAGAAGAGAAGTTGAAGAACATTGGACAGACGAGGACAGTCGCAGAAACAGTCTTATTCAAATGGCAGAACAAAAGTATCGTTGTTCAACAGATCACATATATCATAAGCTTGTCATCTTTTCTCTATAACAGTTCATCACCCATTGTAACAGATGTTTGTAACACCACTGCAGCGTTGCAAACTGTCTGCTTTATTAGTTTTATCTTGTTTTTCACCTATTTGAGCTATGAACAACTATTTTGAGAACGTGAATAATATGAGGAGCTAAACCCCATCACTGGGATGAAGGAGGAAGCCATTTTTCGTCACTGTGGTAATTATATTAATTCTTTTTATGACTTTTTGCACTAAAATTGGATTGATTCATGATTTCTCTTGAATGGTTGTGATTTCAATTGATGGATCATGCTTAGATTAAGTGTTTTGATGTCCCATGCTTTAGATATACAGTCATTACTTTCAGAAATCTACCTTGGCAAAGAATTAGAGTCAATAAATAAGTGCTATAATTGTCTAAGAATTGATATTTGAACCACATGATATGAAGTTTGGTGGAATCCTGAGTCTCAGTAATCACTCGATATTGTGACAACCTTTTGTATTTATTTCCTTTGTTTTTAGAGTTTTCTTAAATCAAACCTTTACAAGCCCGAGTTGAACGAACTTTTAACTACCGCTTTCTACAACAACATAAAAAACCACATCAACCATCCATCTTCGCCAGCCGAATCGAGTGGTTTGGATGTAATTTTAGATGGCCCAGGAAATGTTAGCATATTCACCAACGACTCGTCTTTGCACATGGCCAATCGGCCTGTTCGAATCAGCGCCCAGCGCTTTGATTCGATTAGCCAAAACAGGGTTGGCCGCGCGTCCCTAAACCCTAAAATTAAATCAACGACAGTATGCAACTGCCGTAAATCATCTCCGTCGTCAAACTTAGCCAGACGAGTTGACCGGCCTAGATTTGATTTCAGGTAACTAACAAGATGTCGTTGTGATCATCATCCACTCTTCTTTCATGAGGGACAATCGGCCAAGCAACAACTAGATCATAGGGATCCCAAACGATCGCCCAAAGGTAACTAGTTGTGCTGCTTGCATGGAATTCAACAACAGTCATTAACTGCCGCAAATTGCCTCAGCCACTCAACTTGGGTATCCGATTTAAGCGGTCCAGATCTAACTTGGATCGACCGTTAGGATTTTAGAATGGCTACCAGTTGCTACTCTCCTATAGGAATTGATCAACCACTCCTTGGGATGCATGTGTAGCACCCACCAACTCTCTGAAAAAGGGAGGTCGTGCTCCTTTTGAGACGTTCAATCCGTGACTGATTCGATCGATCTCTAAAACAACGATGCTCCATGCACATCGATTATTTGGAGCTGCTTGTTTAAAGGCGATGCTTTACGTGCATCGAATACATACGATATTTCATGAATATCGGATTCACAAATAACTTAGTTATTTAACCTAAAGCGCTACATGTTGCTTTCCGCGGCAAGTCCCACGACTTGACCCATTTACTCAAGACATCAAACATGTCACAAACCGGGGGATACTCACTGGGGTATTGGTCTGGCGGTTTACAACGTGCGACGTGCAATGCGCCCATTACGAGAAAGTGTCAGAAAAGACGGACGGTTAACAACAATGGGTGTAGTGGGTGAAAGTGTGATCAGTTCTCCCTCATAATGGAAACATGGTGATCACCACTCTTTACACAACCCCACTTCTCCACTACTTAATCACCTCCACTTCCTACGAGATCAGGGTGTGCGCTCAATGACTTGTATAAATAGGATTTCAACCTATTTCAACAGAACATAAGTGTTATCAACACAAGTATCCAGAAAACACCAAGAACTGATAGAAAACGTTCCGCAAGCCAGTTCCACATTCTGATACAAGTCATAAAACAACCATACCTAATTCAACATTCTGATCTCAAACACCTTCTTCGCTTCCCTCCCTAAGATCAATCCTTCTCCTTCACCTTGTGACCGAATTGAATCTGGAACGTCCATTTCTTGGTTTAGGCTAGAGTCTTACAGATTGATCTCTCGAACTCAAAAGTACTCCCCTGCAGTAAATTTGTTTAGGGTTTGAATTCGTTTCTCATCAACACACCCAAATTTACCAAAAACAGCAGAACCAGTTTTTACCCTCAAACAACTGGCGACCACAGTGAGAGATTGATCTCTCGGTTGCAAAATCAATATTTCAATATTCATTCCAGTTTTCTCAATTTCAAAATGGTGGATCTTAGATCCAATTCAATCATTAAATTCAATTTAGGTTCAACAACCAATTTCAATTCCGGTATTCCATTCGCTAAGAAGCTTCACAAAAATGTTTCTTAGCAATGCTACTGGAAATGCCTTGGATAGCTGAGCACCAGTAAATGATCAGAAAGCCAAGTGGAGACACAAGAAGACGTGACTACTACTTAGAAGATCACACGACTTCTCTCGAAGATCCGGATGGTGAAATTGCCTTTTCTGCAACACCACGAATGTTATATGGGCAAACCAGAAATGCCTCAAAGTTATCATTGATATTAACATTGCAGGGATCCATACTAGATAGATAAAGGGAGGATTCACATAGCCGTTGTTCCAGTATGGAGATAGATGAAAACAAATCTCAACACCATTGGAGTATTAGAAAGACACCTGCAGAGATCACACAAGAAAAGGTCTATCTCTATTCCACCACTGCTACCAATTTATGGTCAGGAGTATCCGCTATCACTTTATCAACAAAACGTGTAGATCCAGAACATGGCGTAATTCCGAGGATTCGTACATATGCAATAACAAACGAGGCTTGACACATCTTAAATTCTTCATAATGGGGTTCGCCTATTATGTTAACCCGGACAAGAGAAATCCCGGGACATCTTCAGATCTACTGGAGCCGATACCTCAAGAGAGCAGCCTCAAGAAGATAACGATGCCCGCGTCATCATGTCGAGAAAAAATCCGCATCTTGGGCGAATCACTCTGTCAGACTTAGGAATAATATTTCAGCGAAACAACGAACATCCAAATGATTATGTCAAGAGGTCCAGAATCCGGGCACTGGAGGGTCACGATTCAAATATGACTGAACAACAATTGGTGTAATTATGCATAAATAGGATGGTACCTGTCTATGGTGCTTTGCTGAACCTGCGCTTTCAGACATCCTCTGAACTTCGTGAAACTGCTAAACGCTCAGCCGCGATAGCACCTGCCCTGCTAGAAAGAACCAGGCCTTCCAGGAATAAAGAGCCTTATGATATTTGCGGAAGCATACATCTCACCAACAGTCAATACAACTTTCAACCTTTTGTAAGCAGTTTCACTGAAGAAGCAAGAGGAAAATTACCGAGATACAACATCATGCGTCCAAAATTTCCCACTCCAACTGCAGTACCACACGCACGACTTCCACAATGATAAAACAACGTCCAAGATATTCCATATCTGGATCAACGACAACAACATCAACGGGAGACACTTCCAGAATTTCGTCTCCCATAGAAGAAGTAGTTTCGTTACCAAAGGAGATTGCACCCGGGACTTAGGAGGTACATACAGACTCTCCATGCCAAGAGCTTCATCATATTTGCAGAACATATTAGTTAAGTCATTCGCATGAGGGAACTTCCCTACTCCTCAAAGACACGATCCAAAGATGATAACGACAAATGAGTGTGGTTGGGGACTGCTCAGCACTACCCATCTCAAAGATGCTGAATTTAGATAGATGCAAGAACGCTGTTATTCCAAGATGTCCAAAGACGAGGACATACTCAAGAGAGCATACGTATTGTCAAAGACCAGCGATATGCCTGGACGTCTACGAAACGCAACGTAGACGCAAAGACGGCCTCATGATCAATAACTCGTACGATTCTCATCAACATAGGGTTCAACTCCAACTCTCATCCAAATTATTTCCTCAGAAACCCAACATGACAGCATCTATCAAGTTGAAAGCTCAATAGATACTCTTGGGCAGGGGACTGTCTCCCTCTTCTCCATTCCATGAGGAAACATCAAGGAAGATATCGGTTCCATCACCAGCTTCTCCCTTTAATAACGAGACGATCTCTACCATTATATGAAGACTGTCAAGTTCGTGCAAGTAGCTACCACGCCTCTCCCTGCCAGTCTCTTCTGATCACAGCTGCTGCCAAGAACCATTGTTGCTCGTTGATTGATACCAGCCAGAGCTTCACTATAGCAACAACCACTACGGACAGAGATAGAGCCATGTAACTCACGCTTGGGGACTGAGGCTCAACACGGAATCCCTTCACTATCAAGGACCTTTTCAACCCAGAAAAGACGGTCAACCAAGAAGTCATAACCGTGGCAAGGTCACCACTATTCAAGGACGTAGCGTAAGGATATCATCACCTCCATGTCTGGAAGGCGTCAGACCAACAATCAGTACTTGGTTCAGCCATCCGCAAGCACTGTTACCAAAGGAGAATCGAAGAGGAAATTCGCTCCTCAGCAAGCCAGACCGACCGAATCATGCCTTCCACGGAGCTCAGTGACGCGTATCCAAGGCCTGCACGAAGCTGCGCATCAACAATCACATTGCCGACAAAGTCAGATTCGGCGTTTCTTGATTTCCAATTTCCTATGGGAGGGGTACATGGGCTGCCAAAAGTTTGGATACAATTCAGATCTATCACGAGCGACTCCCGCCCATTGATCAACAAATGACGAATCCAAAATATTGTCGCCTCCATCAATTCGTCAACCACCCTACCGGCAAATGCAGTGGAAGTACGTCTTTCAAGAGAAAATAAGCTCGGGATAATTACACCTGGGGGATGTGATAATATTTTTAAATGATGTTGTAGTAAATAAGATTCGTTTCAGACTTGTGAAGGAAATGGAATTTGTAGATTTAATAAAAAAATATATATACAAAAAATATTAACAATGGGAGAGAGGTACTGGGACTAAGAATTTGGTCAAATTCACTACACAGGGTTCATTCATATATTCTTTGACAATTTAAAACTCAATAAAATTAACATGGACTCTGATTTTTCCACGATAGATTCTCAAAACATCGATTGTAAGTCCTAAGCATGATGTATCAAAACACCTAAGCTAAGCATACATCATCAAATTAAATAACAACCAATTAATTCAAATCATATTTCAATTTTAAATTAATGCAAAAGTCATAAGAAAGAATAAAATAAATTTACCCGTGTATGAAATTCACCCTCCTCCGTCGTCCCAGTGTTGGGTTTAGGTCATCATGATAAAAACACGCTCAAAATATTTATTTATTGCACAAATGGTGTTTACAATGAAGAGAAGAAGATAAAATGGTGTAAACAGCTAATGTGCGACCCACGGAAGCGTCACAAAAGAACGATAAAAGAGAAGTGTTATTGTCGCTGTGGTTCTAAGACCCACACCTACGACCCACGCCTGTGAGTCTGTTTCACTGTTGATAAACGGCTGTCCCTGCGAGTCTGTTCTTCGTGTACTTGGTGTTCTTCATCATCAGCAAGACAAGAAACAAAGTTTCTTCAACTCTTGATTTCTCGCTCCTGAGCTCTCCTATCGACCCCAAACTCTCGACACCCCCTCTAGGACTCCCAGGGAACCTATTCAAACCAAAAACACGCGTTGAATCTCCTCCATTAATCCCAAATAATCTTCTTTTACTCGGGATATTTTCTTTCCTTTTTAAAAGAAATACGGGATTTTCTTTCCTTTAATTCCTCTTCCGCGCTTCTGTTGATGTGGAACACACTCCAAACAAGTTTCTACAACATCCCAACTCCATCCAAACACGTACAAACACGATGAATCCCGTGAACAACTCTTCCCTTCACGTATTCCCCCTTTTCCAGCTCGTGGATTGCCTAGCCAATTCAAGCCAATTATGGTCGAACCAAACAACCATAACATCTTTATTATGATATATCACATCTTTCCACAAAGTTTCAGAGATTGAATCGCACAAAATCACGTCCAAATGTCCGATCAAACTTCTGCCAGTTGCATGCATCATTTTTCCCGCCTTTTTCTGATTTCAAATTTTGGAAGAAAGGGACCTCCCCTTTATCCATTCCTGGGGTCCCTTTAGCAATTGGGGCGGAAATAGTAATTTTTCTGGGTGTTTTTAACAATTCCTCCGGGTGCTTTTAGCGTATTTCTGGGGTGCCTTTAACACTTTATCCTGGGGTGTAAAACACCACTTTTTAAGCCCATTTCTCCGCAAGGGATTATTTCTCTAAAATTTCCTACAAAGACATAAAATAACACAATAAATACAAAATCGAGCACTAACAATACATACAATTGAGACATATTAGACACATAAATGTGTCTATCAACACCCCCAAACTTATTATTTGCTAGTCCTCGAGCAAAACTAATATGGAAAATAAAATCCTAACTCACTAGGTGTCCCTAGTGACCGAGTTAATCTCGGGAGGGTTTACCAGAGGTGTGCCCACAAAACCATTACTCCAGACCCTAGCTATCTACGCAGAACCTTGGAAGGCACTAAAGAATCTTCTTGGTTGGCATACTTATTAACTACAGGAGGAAGTACCTTGATGCGAAATTCCAATTGTTGTACACGAGTTTGCACTCAAGCATACTAAAATTCATATAAAGTGACAGAGCTCTACTCAGATAGTTTCTGGACATCATAAACCGGAGTCAACCAATCACATGGATATATTAAGAAGATGGATGTAGAGAAAAATGTGGATGATGTTGACTAAGGTGAACCTATCCTAATGGACTGAGATACTGGTCTGGACTAATATCAACACACTGGAAAATACAAGGGAACCAGTGGTCGATAATCCTAACTCTAGGTCAACTCAGCTGGCATATACAAGGGTACCAGTGGTCGACTTTATTGTATTTATTCCGGTTGGTCTGGTGGTCTGGTCTCAATTTTTTTTTCATCTCAGTCACTCTATTTCACCCTAGTAATGGTAAAAAGAAAAAAAAAAGAAAGAAGTGATCAGGATTCTTTCGATGTTTCCATCAGGAGGATATGGCGAAACTACCATGTTTTTTTTTTTTTAATTCTAACACCTGACCTCTGTGATTTTATGAATAGACTCTTCTAGATGTTTCCATCTAATCAGATTGGTTCCTCAACTCCTACAACCAAGATGTTCTCATCCACTTAGATTGGTTAGTGCCAACCTTAATAAGCATAAATTTCTAGGCTCTGGAGTTTATTTATTTATTCTGCAACTGAAAAGTTTCTCCCATACCCCCAAACTTGAATCTAACATTTTCCTCAATGTTCTAAAGATAAAATTAAAAGCATGAACAAGGAGAAAAATTGTTACTATTTGAAGCAAAAGAGTTAAGGAAAGATATTACCGTGTTGCATGAGATTGGGTTACCTCCCAAGAAGTGCTAAGTTTAAAGTCTTCAGCCAGACTTAGGAAAGATTAGTCACCACGCAGAATCATATAGTAGTAGCCGGAATAACTTTGGGTCATCTGGATCAAAAAGTGTTACCCACAAGAAGAGGAAACTGCAACAGACCAAGAAGATACCGAACATACCCTCGCTTAAGACAACTACATCTAGTTGTGGTTCAGGTTCAGGCTCTATAAAAGGGTCTAAATTAAAGGTTTTCATCGGTTGGATTTCCTCAAAGCTAAGATCCGGTTCAGGTATTAGAGTCTGGAAAAACTCAACTAAGAACTTAGAAGCACATAACAACAAGCTGAATAATTGGGGATCCTCTAAGTCAATTAGATTTGACTCACAAAGTTGACAATAATGAGAGTAGTGGCCATTCTTAAGAAAATGTGTCGATTCTAATTTCCTAAAGCATTTAGGTTTAGTCTCACAACTTAATATTCGACACATTTGGAATATAAACGTTCCCACAGTTGGAAGAAAACTATTTGGTGGGAAAACAAAGTCAATCTGGGGATCATATCCCGGGCAAACCACATCAACCAGAGGATGGGTTTCTAACGACTGAACTTCTTCCTTGACATCATTAGGTTCGGGAAAACGAGTATGAACGTAATTTTGTAAAATTGTCGAGGCAGAGATATCAAGTCCTAAGTGAAGGTACTTTTTGAGAGTTAAAGGTAAGGCACTAGGAAGGTGATAATCACCCCCAAACTTAGAGTTTTCAGTGTCTCTAGATAGACTAGTTACAATCTGCCTAATTTTTGGATCATTAGATTCTTGAAAATGGTCAATTGATTCTTCTAATTTATTATCAGGTAGTGCATCTTTACTCATCTCTACGGGTATATCTTCTTCATCTAATACTATTGTTTCTAAGTTGCTAGACTCTAAAACAGCATTTTCGGAATAAACCCGTTCCTCTAAACCACTATCGGATTCGTAATCAAAAGGAAAAACTACATCATCTAAAACGGTGGTATCCCTAATCAAATCCTCGTCCTTTTGAATAGGTGAATAATCATAAAAATTATTTGGATTTGAACTAGAAATAATATAATCATTATAAAGCTCAATTGGATTAACAGATTCCTGATCAATATGCCTACATATTTCAGATTCTTCATTACTACTATCCTCATCATCATAATAGTACAAAGATGATTGAACCTTATCTAAATAAGTAGTGTCTTTTATTCTAGCCTCGTCCTCTAAATTAGGCAAATATTCACTATTGATATCAAGGGTAGAATTAGAAACCCTATTTTGGAAATTTAGATTATTTCGAGCAGCATTAGCCAACTGTTCATTTTCTGCCTCTAGACGTGCCTGAATTTCACTGAGCATAACACTTATACGTTCACCACTCTCGTTTATCATCTCAGAATATCGTGTACACTCTTCTTTTGAACTATTCATTGCAACTAAACGTTTATACGTCCTTTCAATCCGTTGTTGGGTCTCTTCTAGAGATGGAACAGGTTCACAAATATCATAATCAGGACTAGTTTCCAAAAACGAGTAACCAGTACTACAGTGTTCCTGATTTTCTTGCTCGTAAGACCAATTCGCGTGTGGATAGTAATTGGGATCACCATGGTATGAACCATAACCTTGAAAAGGTTGGCGTTCCCAACTACTATTCCCACCATGGTCATAAAAATGATGATGTCCATATTCAAATTTAGATCGATACTCATTGTATTGGCTTCTTTCATACCAGTTCGACATTCTTAATTACAAGGGAATTCTATACAATCACAAACAAGGATGACTCGACCAAATCAAACCTACTGATTTCTAGCATACAAAAAGCATGATGGATCCACTTAGATTGTTTTCTAGACCAGATTCTATTCCTTCGAAGAGGAATTCATTACAATTTGAGCACACCCCTCTGGAATCAATCCGAGCTAATGTAAGTTGAATCGAGGCGAGGGAAGCTCAGTGGACCTTTGATACCCAAAGCCTCACCGGTATTACAAGGCGGCGCAGTCACGCATTCAACTTACAGAAACCATCAAGAACTTTGAAGTATGCTTAAAAGAGTAACCAATATTTTTCGAAAGATTTTCCTACCAAGCTCGTTACCCTATCGGTCTCGTTCTAATCAAATTTTAAGCTTGGGTTCGCGTTAGGTTTCGTTTTCCTAAGGCGGGGGCAAGAAGGGAACGGTGATGAAATACGAACCCTTATCTTATATGGCCAGTTCTTGCCCTTTACTAGGAAATTAAAGCATCCGGTTCAGTCCTCAACATATAATCACCTTAAGGCAGACAGTAAACCCGCTGACAGGAGATTCGCGGGTGTTTAGAAGTTTACCTCCCGTACCAGACGGGCGAAGAACCGCTGTAGTCGACTCGGGCCACTGACTCCGGTGTCAGTGTGCGAATTCGAGGGGCCGAGATGATATTGTAATCATCGTCCTTCCCTGCAAACAGTTTATATTTAATTTTTTTTTTATATAACCCTTCCGTAGGGTTTAAAATTAAAATAAATTGTCCAAAGTCCAGTCCAATGAAAACAAATACAAAAAATAATAATAATTACAAGAAAATAAATAAAATGGAAAGTCTCTTAAAAAAAAAATCTCTCTCTTTTTTTCTCCCTCTCTTTTTTCTTTATTTTTTTTTTGCTTTGTCTTTATTCCTTCTCTTTTAGCTTCAAGCTTTGATTCCAAGGTCTTTAGTATCCAACTTCAAACCTGTAATACAAAGACACAACCAAAGAGACGTAAAAAGAACAAATGGAATAATAAAAAATAATAAAAACCTAAAAATTCTACCTAAGCACAAATCCGCGTCGGCGGCGCCAAAATGATAATATTTTTAAATGATGTTGTAGTAAATAAGATTCGTTTCAGACTTGTGAAGGAAATGGAATTTTTAGATTTAATAAAAAAATATATATACAAAAAATATTAACAATGGGCGAGAGGTACTGGGACTAAGGATTTGGCGAATTCACTACACAGGGTTCATTCATATATTCTTTTACAATTTAAAACTCAATAAAATTAACATGGACTCTGATTTTGCCAAGATAGATTCTCAAAACATCGATTGTAAGTCATAAGCATGATGTATCAAAACACCTAAGCTAAGCATACATCATCAAATTAAATAACAACCAATTAATTCAAATCATATTTCAATTTTAAATTAATGCAAAAGTCATAAGAAAGAATAAAATAAATTTACCCGTGTATGAAATTCACCCTCCTCCGTCGTCCCAGTGTTGGGTTTAGCTCATCATGATAAAAACACGCTCAAAATATTTATTTATTGCTCAAATGGTGTTTACAATGAAGAGAAGAAGAGAAAATGGTGTAAACAGCTAATGTGCGACCCACAAAAGCGTCACAAAAGAACGATAAAAGAGAAGTGATATTGTCGATGTGGTTCTACGACCCACGCCTGTGAGTCTGTTTCACTGTTGATAAACGACTGTCCTTGCGAGTCTGTTCTTCGTGTTCTTGGTGTCCTTCATCATCATCAGAAGCAGAAACAGAGTTTCATCAACTCTTGATTTCTCGCTCCTGAGCTCTCCTATCGACCCCAAACTCTCGACACCCCCTCTAGGACTCCCAGGGAACCTATTTAAACCAAAAACACGCGTTGAATCTCCTCCATTAATCCTAAATAATCTTCTTTTACTCGGGATATTTTCTTTCCTTTTTCAAAGAAATACGAGATTTTCTTTCCTTTAATTCCTCTTCCGCGCTTCTGTTGATGTGGAACACACTCCAAACAAGTTTCTACAGCATCCCAACTCCATCCAAACACGTACAAACACGCTGAATCCCGTGAACAACTCTTCCCTGCACGTATTCCCCTTTTTCCAGCTCGTGGATTTCCTAGCCAATTCAACCCAATTATGGTCGAACCAAACACCCATAACATCTTAATTATGATATATCACATCTTTCCTCAAATTTTCAGCGATTGAATCGCACAAAATCACGTCCAAATGTCCTATCAAACTTCTACCAGTTGCATGCATCATTTTTCCCGCCTTTTTCAGATTTCAAATTTTGGAAGAAAGGGACCTCCCCTTTATCCATTCCTGGGGTCCCTTTAGCAATTGGGGCGGAAATAGTAATTTTCTGGGTGTTTTTAACAATTCCTCCGGGTGCTTTTAGCGTATTTGTGGGGTGCCTTTAACACTTTATCCTGGGGTGTAAAACACCACTTTTTAAGCCCATTTCGCCGCAAGGGCTTATTTCTCTAAAATTTCCTATAAAGACATAAAATAACACAATAAATACAAAATCGAGCACTAACAATACATACAATTGAGACATATTAGACACATAAATGTGTGTATCAACACCCCCAAACTTATTATTTGCTAGTCCTCGAGCAAAAATAATATGGAAAATAAAATCCTAACTCACTAGGTGTCCCTAGTGACCGAGTTAATCTCGGGAGGGTTTACCAGAGGTGTTCCCACAAAACCATTACTCCAGACCCTAGCTATCTATGCAGAACCTTGGAAGGCACTAAAGAATCTCCTTGGTTGGCATACTTATTGACTACAGGAGGAAGTACCCTGATGCGAAATTCCAATTGTTGTACACGAGTTTGCACTCAAGCATACTAAAATTCATATAAAGTGACAGAGATCTACCCAGATAGTTTCTGGACATCATAAACCGGAGTCAACCAATCACATGGATATATTAAGAAGATGGATGTAGAGAAAAATGTGGATGATGTTGACTAAGGTGAACCTATCCTAATGGACTGAGATACTGGTATGGACTAATATCAACACACTGGCAAATACAAAGGAACCAGTGGTCGATAATCTTAACTCTAGGTCAACGTAGCTGGCATATACAAGGGTACCAGTGGTCGACTTTATTGTATTTATTCCGGTTGGTTTGGTGGTCTGGTCTCAATTTTTTTTTTCATCTCAGTCACTCTATTTCACCCTAGTAATGGTAAAAAGAAGAAAAAAAAAGAAGTGATCAGGATTCTTTCGATGTTTCCATCACGAGGATATGGCGAAACTACCATGTTTTTTTTTTTTTTAATTCTAACACCTGAGCTCTGTGCTTTTATGAATAGACTCTTCTAGATGTTTCCATCTAATCAGATTGGTTTCTCAACTCCTACAACCAAGATGTTCCCATCCACTTAGATTGGTTAGTGCCAACCTTAATAAGCATAAATTTCTAGGCTCTGGAGTTTATTTATTTATTCTGCAACTGAAAAGTTTCTCCCATACCCACAAACTTAAATCTAACATTGTCCTCAATGTTCTAAAGATAAAATTAAAAGCATGAACAAGGAGAAAATTTTTTACTATTTGAAGCAAAAGAGTTAAGGAAAGATATTACCGTGTTGCATGAGATTGGGTTACCTCCCAAGAAGTGCTAAGTTTAAAGTCTTCAGCCAGACTTAGGAAAGATTAGTCACCACGTAGAATCATATAGTAGTAGCCGGAATAACTGTGGGTCATCTGGATCAAAAAGTGTTACCCACAAGAAGAGAAAACTGCAACAGACCAAGAAGATACCGAACATACCCTTGCTTATGACAACTACATCTATTTGTGGTTCAGGTTCAGGCTCTATAAAAGGGTCTAAATAAAAGGTTTTCATCGGTTGGATTTCCTCAAAGCTAAGATCCGGTTCAGGTATTAGAGTCTGGAAAAACTCAACTAAGAACTTAGAAGCACATAACAACAACCTGAATAATTGGGGATCCTCTAAGTCAATTAGATTTGACTCACAAAGTTGACCATAATGAGAGTAGTGGTCATTCTTAAGCAAATGTGTCGATTCTAATTTCCTAAAGCATTTAGGTTTAGTGTCACAACTTAATATTCGACACATTTGGAATATAAACGTTCCCACAGTTGGAAGAAAACTATTTGGTGGGAAAACAAAGTCAATCTGGGGATCATAGCCCGGGCAGACCACATCAACCAGAGGATGGGTTTCTAACGACTGAACTTCTTCCTGGACATCATTAGGTTCGGGAAAACGAGTATGAACGTAATTTTGTAAAAATTTTGAGGCAGAGATATCAAGTCCTAAGTGAAGGGACTTTCTGAGAGTTAAAGGATGTCACTTGGAACGAAGTCTTTAAAGATTTGCGGCACAACGTCCATCCTTCTACATACCTAGACGACACGCCACAAACCTTCAAAGAGCATGTAGTCTGCAAGGGTAATATCAAACAAAAGAATGGGAAAGCTCAGATTGCAAAATCATGTACGCCGGCTCTACTCTAACCTTACCGAGGTGTGCTACGTCTAAAGTTTCAAGATATTGCGAGATCTTTCTAAGAATTTGGATTTCTTAGTCGGGAGATTTCATTCATTCCTCCAACTGGAAACATATAACCATAAAAGCAGCATGAATAAGGGATTATTATTCGATCAAGACCTAGCTCCAACCGTATGAAACAAAGACCACTAAACATCAAAGAAGTGTCATCAACGCAAGGGCTAATGGCGCCTTCACTAGAGTCCTCTGCAAGAGCTGCTTCAACATCCTCTCCGGAAGACGCTTCAACATCCTCTCTGGAAGCCGCTTCAACATCCTCTCGAGCCGCTTCAACATCCTCTCGAGCTTCTTTAACATCTTTTTCAGAAAAGGCTTCAACAGCCTTTTGAGGATATTCCTCATGATAGGGCTCGTCCACATTAGAGTCGAGGATTATGACGTCATCATGAAAAGGGTATTCATGTTTATCTAGGAGTTCATGTTATGCTCCACCCTCCTTCACTTTAGTCGGGCAGCAAACCTTTTAGCCCTAGCACTTGTTAGCTGAGATGCTTCATCGCGCCTCCACTTTTCCTCCATGCTAACCAAAGCCAGGAAAGCTTGGACACGCTCTCAAACGATACTCAGATGTACAAGGGACTTGAAATGCAGTTTGAGATCCCAACCAACCGTATGCCTAATCTACCTGGGGCCAACCGACATCATGCTAGGGGAACACTTACCTGGACGCCTCTTGAACGTGACATGTTCCAAGGACAGGCCGACCCATCTCTCCTGGTAACATCTAACTTTGTGTCATAAGTTTTACCTTTATTTTTCACCATCTAGTGCTTACCCCGCAACAATGTCACTGTTACTTACTAAGCACGGGACTTAATGTTGATGGTGGTTTTTAGTTCAAGGGATAAAATCGTAAACCCTGTATTTGATGCGTTGTCATCCTGCAAAGGAATAGAAGCCATTTAAAAGCAATGAGTGCTTAAGCCTCTTCGCTCACATATGTATTGAGCAATTCAATATATCCGTATATATGAAATTTACTCAGAATGGTGCGTGCAATAGCAATCCCAAAATATTCTGTGAATTTTATCTTCCACCAACATTATTCACTAATGCATGACTTGCCTAGTATTTTCCTATGCTATGTTCCCAGCCGAACTCTCAATATTGACATGACATAACGATTAAAAGTTCACTCTCAGCATAGTAGCATGAATCTCCCGAAGTGTCAATATTGAGATCTGCATGGAAGTACTCACACATGCTGCATCACTCTCTGACAAAGAGAATTTTGTATCAACGCACTTTAAGTTAGCTCGATCGAACACACTTAAATTCCTTAGGGAAAATCTAGATTGTTTTCTTTCCAAGGTTGTAGTTTTTCACATACGGTGGTTTGGTGCTTCATGCTTGATGGTGTGGGACTGAAAAATCAGGACAACAAGTATTTGAGCAGTTGTAGAAGATTTATGCATCACAATAAAGGTATATTCACATTTTTGGCAGTTTTGTACTTCTCAAGATGGCGGTTTTGATGGAAGTATTGAGTCTGAAATTTTTCAGTTTAGAAAAATTGTAACTTTTAATAGTTTGTAGCTTCCATTACTCGACTAAGTGTTGCTAAAGTGACACTTTGAGAGTATGTGGAAGTGTTTTAATGAGAATACATGTGATTGTGGTGGTTTGTTTTGATTCATTCAAAAATTGTAAACATAGATCTTGCCCAAAGGTGTTTTGTGTTTATAAAATTTGATGTGAATCAAGTCTCATATGAGTGAAAGCTTTTGATACGAGAATTTGTCATAAACTTATTAAGACTCATTGTATATCGTATTTTCTGCCCAAAGGTGATTTGCGATGATACGGAGTTTTGTTTTGATTTTATGATGTTATTGTTCTTGCTTATTGATTTGCTATCTATGTGTTCGTTAGTAGAGAAATATAAAGTGATAATAAGCATGTATGTGTTGTGATTCAATCTAAAATTCAGTGGGAGTGATGTTTTTGGTTTTGTCATCATGTTTATTCTCATATTGTGTGAATCTGAATTTCAGTGGAATTGTGATTGTGATTTTCATCAAGTTTATTCTATGTGTTTGAATCTGAAATTCAGTGGGAGTGATGTTTATATCTTTGTTTATAGCTTGTTTATCATCATTCTTATAAGGTTTATATGCTTATAAAGTAATCTTTGGTTTAAGACGAAGCATATTTGTTATGTATGTTGCGGTGACATCTGAAACCTAATGTGAATGTGATGTTTATGGCTTAAGAAACGATCACGAACACACAATTTGGCCACACAATTCAACAAGCCTAGCCTACTCCTGGCAGAATTAGGCGATCATCAAAATGACCACGGGAGGGCCCACTATCATCCCGACCGAGCGAATCCCATCTAGAACATCCACAACGCTTCGAACGATTGACCCTAATATGGGTGATCTCGCTGTTGGCAAAACATACTCAAACGAACTAAAACCGGCAAAACCGGTCTCAAAACCCATCACATCCGTCCAACTTAGCCAGCCTAGTTGGACGACGTAGATCGCATCTCGAACTATCAAAGAAGTATTGGCGTGTTCACTGGCGGCTTAATTTCTCCCTTAGTCGATCGACCTGCCCACGACAAGTCCCAGGAGTGTTAAAACATTTGTCCAAACTAGAGCGAACACGCTATTCTAAAACCCTAGTATGGGTTGCGACATCATACAACTGCC
Source organism: Papaver somniferum (assembly GCF_003573695.1). NCBI lineage: Eukaryota > Viridiplantae > Streptophyta > Magnoliopsida > Ranunculales > Papaveraceae > Papaver > Papaver somniferum. Next base: position 27,406,343 of record NC_039358.1, on the reverse strand, counting down.
GCAAGTTGATCGTGTCCGTCCATCTTCGCCAGCCTGGTCGGACGACCTAGATCCAGTTTCAGATGGCCAATGAGGTATCGTCGCGTTCATCGTCGAGCCAGCTCCACCCTTGGTCGATCGACTTGCTCATGGCAAGCCAAGAACGTATAGAATCGTTCACCAAAAGTAGGGTGAACGCGCTGCTTTGAAACCCTAATTGGTGTTTGCGGCAGTATGTTACTGCCGCAAATCGATCACGACCATCCATCTTCGCCAGCCGAATCGAGGTGTTTGGATCTAATTTTAAATGGCCCATGAGATGTTAGCATATTCATCAACGTCTCATCTTTGCACATGGCCAATCATCATGTTCGAATCAGCGCCTAGCGCTTTGATTCGACTAGCCAAAACAGGGTTGGCTGCGCGGCCCCTAAACCCTAAAATTAAATCAACGACAGTATGCAACTGCCGCAAATCATCTCCGCCGTCAAACTTCGCCAGACGAGTTGACCGACCCAGATTTGATTTCAGGTGACCAAGAAGATGTCGTTGTGATCACCATCCACTCTTCTTTCATGAGGGACAATCATCCAAGCAAAAACTAGCTCATAGGGATCCCAAACGATCGCCCAAAGGTAACTAGTTGTGATGCTTGCATGTAATTCAAAAGCAATCATTAATTGCCGCAAATCGCCTCAGCCACTCAACTTGGCTAGCCTATTTAAGCGGTCCAGATCTAACTTGGATCAACCGTTAGGATTTTAGAATGACTACCAGTCGCCACTCTCCTATAGGAATTGATCGGCCACTCCTTGGTGTTAGAGCATTGCTTGGTCGAACTCTCATGTGTTGCTATCTCAAGCATATTTGTCAATGTTAATGATCAAAACTATAAGTCTTGATTTCTAGTCTATTATAGCTAAGTCCCGGACTAGGATAGAAAGTGTAGTTGAGCTCAAGGACTTCATGGAGATTTATCATACAAGAATAAGAACTACTCAAGGAACCGGTGGAACTTCTCGACAACAAGGTATGTGAAGACTTGAACTTATCTATCACTCAAAAGTCTATCTATTCTATCTCCTACTTCTTGAGACAAAAAGTCGTATGCTATATATAGACTTTGATTATACACAATTGGTATTTCGAGCCGAATATACCTCACCTATCTATATCTCGAAATATGTGTTGATAAACTTTTCGCTTCGACCAAGTTTATCTTTACCTAGTGACGAAAGTCATGATATGTTTCAATCACTTTGAAAATTGCTTTGGCGAAGAATGTTTCAATGATGGGAATGAGAGTTTAGATTACATAACCAATGGTGGACATAAGCATTGTTGTGGAAACACATTTATGTATAAGTCCTATTCCTTGAACCAAAGTTTGCGAACTTTGTTGATCAAGAGAACCGGAAGAATGACGTGAGCCAAGTCCGCGAACTCAGTCCACGAACTGCCGAAGTTCTCAAACCCGAGACTTTCTGCTGGAGTCGACAAACTAATGCGTGAAGCTAAGTCCGCGAACCCAGTCCGCGAACCGGTGAAGTTCTCATCCCGAGAATTTCTGCTGGAGTTTGTAAACTCTGCCCGGTAACTTAAGTCCGCGAACCAAGTCTGCGAACTTAAGAAGTTTATATATCTGAAGATGATTTCTGAACTTAAACTTAAAAAGACTAAGGAATGCAGTTTGCAAACTGTGGCTATGAAAGTTCATGAACCGATTCGAGTGAATCAAATCTTCTTTGCTTCAGTTGTGTCCTGCGTAGTTACATAAGAATTCTTTGCAATTGAACAACTCTCTAACTAGTTCATTTGAGTCATGTGAACTAGTTATGGTGAAGAAGAACATGGTTGATATGAAATTCTCATATGGCTAACCTTTTGGTTAAATATTATTGAACCAACAAGTGCATACGTTTGGGTAAGGTTAACAAACCTAGAAGCGTGCATTTCAATTGTGTGTAACAAGCTAAGTTTTTGATATAACGGTTGAGAAATATTAGCTTGAATCTAATCAGGTTTTCATCTAATGGTGTATATTGATTGCTTTATTACCTAGGTGACTTAATGGAAAACCCTGATTTGAAAGACTATATAAGGGGACATCTAGAATCAATACAAAACTAATCCCCACACCTTACGTGTGATACTAGTTTGCGTGCTAGAGTCGGTTCTCCTTTAACCTTTGGTTTTCTTCTTCTAAAACCAGGTTAACGACTTAAAGACTTCATTGGGATTGTGAAGCCAGACCTATACTACTTTATCGTAGTTGTGTGATCTGGTCTTGCATCTTCTATCGTACGAGTACAATCATATTGATTGGCTTGAGATTGATATCTCCGGTATGCAAGATATAAAAAGTAATCACAAACATCTTCGTATCATCGTTTGTGATTCCGCAACATCTTGTTTCGCTACCATACGATTAAGATTGTTGTGAGGTGATTGATAACTCTAGGCTGTTCTTCGGGAATATAAGACCGGATTATCAATTGGTTCCTGTTCACCTTGATTACTATCAAAAGACGGAACAAAACCTTTTAGGGTTTATCTGTGGGAGACAGATTAATCCTTCGACAGACTTGTCAGTGTGAGACAGATTTGTTTGTCATCAAGTCTTCGACTTTGGGTCGTAGCAACTCTTAGTTGTGGGTGAGATCAGCTAAGGGAATCAAGTGCGATCAGCTAAGGCAATAAAGTGCGCAGTATCCTGTTGGGATTAGAGGCGTAGGGAGTACAACTGTACCTTGGATCAGTGGGAGACTGATTGGGTTTCAACTACAGTCCAGTCCGAAGTTAGCTTGGAGTAGGCTAGTGTCTGTAGCGGCTTAATATAGTGTGTGTTAAATCTGGACTAGGTCCCGGGGTTTTTCTGCATTTGCGGTTTCCTCGTTAACAAAATTTCTGGTGTCTGTGTTATTTCAGTTTCCGCATTATATTGTTTTATCTTTATAATTGAAATAATACAGGTTGTGCGTTAGATCATTGATAGGTGTTGTAAAACACCTAGATTTAAATTAATTGTTTATGCTTTCTTTGCTAGTTTCTTGCAAATTATGTGTCTTATGTTTGTTTTTTAGTGTCATAGGTACTTTGGAGTCATTATGAGCAAAAGAAGGAGAAAACGTCCATTTGGAGCGAAAGCGCGAAAAGACGGATTCACAGCCGTGTGAAACTTGGAGCCAGCTAAGGTTATGCAGCTATGCAGCAAAGGAGGCGAGAAATGTACTGTCAGTTCTCCACAACTGACAGTTGAGCAAGAAAGAAAACAGGCAGTCAGTTCCGTGGGACTGACAGGCCAAATGGTCACTTGGTGACCCATATCAAATCACCGGTTGTCTTGAATGATTTTTATCATTACAACCCTGAAATCGTGAAGTGGATCTTCTCATTACATTCCACCTGAAATTCAGAGAAATGGATGCGCAGTGGAGAGTTTTATTTGAGGTTGGTTGTTGTTTCAGATCGAAGAAAGAAGATGAACTGATGAAGAACAAATGATGAAATCGAGAACAAAGAGAGATGAAATTGAACAACTGTTGCAGAGAAGCATATGGGTTCGATTGTGGTGGTCGATTTAGAGTTTGTATGTTCTTGCTGTTGATGGTTGAATTTGAGATCGAGGAGATGAATCTGGTACTGCTGTGGAGGATTCAACAAAGAAGAACTGAGTTATCTGTTGGGTTCGATTCCAGTGAAGCTATGAGGAGAAATTAGGGTTTAAAATCAAAAGGGGATCTGAGATGTTCTTGGATTGCAGATTCAGAGTTTGAGGAGAATTGAGGAGATGGGTTCTTGTGGTTGTTCTTCAAGGGTGAGAAGACTAATAACTGGTACTGTTTCGATTATGTTGGTGATTGTGGGAATTACACAGATGAAGGAAGATTGGGTTCGAGTTTATTTAGTCGACAGTCAGGGATTAAAATTGGCTGGGGTTAATGAAGTGTAGTTGTTGGTGTTTGAATCAAAGATGAAATAGGATGAATGGGTTTCTGTCATGGGTTGATTGTAGTTACAGGAGGAGATTAGAGCTCAGATTAAATTTGAAGTGAAGGTTGCTGCTGAGGGTGGAATTGATGCTGCTATTAACAGAGAAGAGTTGTCTCAATTTGAGAAATCAGAGAAAGAAGAAATCATTACCACCGATTCATCACCAGGTTAGGGTTTCACTATGAGATGGGTAGAGAAATTATGAGTTTGGGTTTATGTTAATCTATTGAAGCAGTGAAGAGATGAAGTTGGTGGTTTTTGGTGTTTGTCATGGGAACTGGCGGAGATGCAAGACTTATGATTGTGACAGGAAAATGGAAGATGTTGGTGGTGAAAAAGCTTGAAGCTCAGATAGATGTATGTTAGGGTTTGAATTAAGCTGCAGCCAAGCCAATATATTAGAATGGATGCAGAGTAAATGAAGCTGCAGGTTGCTGTGATTGAACTGCAAGACTGGTGTTGATGTTCTGAATGGTCGAATGGGTCTTTTCAGGGTGCAGTTACAGTGGCTTGTAATGAATTATTGTAGTCAAGACAAAGCTGTAGAAGGTAGTGAAATGATGTTGCTGCTGTGTATACCATTGTAAGTTGCATGTGGTGGTTGTGCTGTTATACAGGGAGAGAAGGATATTGCAACTGAGTTGGTGGTACTGTAAATGCAGCTGGGAGTATTGCAGCTGAACTGGAGGAGTGTAATCCAACCTTTGGTTGTTGATTGTCATTGATTGATCCTCGGATATTGGTCTTTGGTACCATCCGAGTTATTCCTTGTATTTGATTAGGACTCGCTGATTTCTATTAGCTTGAGTAAATCAAAACAAGAGAGAGATATTAACTCCTTGAGATACTTTTCCCTAGATTGAGTCTGACTGTCTAGTTGATTCTCTAGAAAGTATTTCGGAGTTAGTCCATACAAATTGCTAAGCGAAATATTGGGTGGTGTTGTTAGACCCCCGCTTTTTCAATTGGTATCAGAGCAGGCAAACACTTTGAACCTAACAAGTTTGTGTTTGGTCGTTCCTTAAAAATTGTCCCATGGGAAATTTATTTGGAAAACTTGCTCTTGGCATCTGTAACGCACGCCAGAAATACTTAAAGATTTCCTCAAGATTATTATGGTCAAAACCTATGGGTTCTCATGATAGTCTCTCTTCATCTAAAACGGAAGCTTTGAATGATGATTATCAATCTAAAGGAAAAAATAAAAAGAAGGAAAGAGTGAGTAAACGTTCGTCACGCTCAAGGATATAGAACCTCACTAGACTAACTCTAGATCTCTTTGAGGAATACTATCATAATGGATCAATTGACAAAGATCTATTCAGAGCATTCGAATGCGTTTTTAATCTCTTAGAAAAACTTAATTCTGTTAAGTCTAAGAATCATTCCGAAAAAGGTTCGGTACATGTACAACCTAGGAATCGGAAGAATCTTCCTTCTAACCAGATTAAACAAAGGAGAGAAAGCTATGACTGCCCTGATTATCATCATTACTTTGACTATACAACGGGAACTGTTCACACATATCAACCAGAAATCTTGCATGAGGATTCCTATGCGCATTATGCCTCTTGGTAACAAGCTTGGCACTACCCCATTTGTATATATCTTGGAATGGGGCAAGAAATGGTTGGAATTGTGTACAGTTTTGTTATTCTCTGTTTGATCACCCAATAAAGCTGAAAAAGAGTGGGTCTAACAACACCACCCAATATTTCGCTTAGCAATCTGTATGGAATAACTCCGAAACACTTTCTAGAGAATCAACTAGACAGTCAGACTCAATCTAGGTAAAAGTATCTCAAGGAGTTAATATCTCTCTCTTGTTTTGATTTACTCAAGCTAATAGAAATCAGCGAGTCTTTAATCAATTACAAGGAATAACTTGGACGGTACCAAAGACCAATGTCCAAGGATCAATCAATGTTAATCAACAACCAAAGGTTGGATTATACTAATTGATGATGTAAACGCACAACCTGTATTATTTCAATTATAAAGATAAAACAATATAATGCGGAAATTGAAATAACACAGACACCAGAAATTTTTTTAACGAGGAAATCGCAAATGCAGAAAACCCCCGGGACCTAGTCCATATTGAACACACACTGTATTAAACCGCTACAGACACTAGCCTACTCCAAGCTAACTTCAGACTTGAAAAAGCGGGGTCTAACAACACCATCCAATATTTCGCTTAGCAATCTGTATGGACTAACTCTGAAACACTTTCTAGAGAATCAACTAGACAGTCAGACTCAATCTAGGTAAAAATATCTCAAGGAGTTAATATCTCTCTCTTGTTTTGATTTACTCAAGATAATAGAAATCAGCGAGTCTTTAATCAAACACAAGGAATAACTTGGACGGTACCAAAGACCAATGTCCAAGGATCAATCAATGTTAATCAACAACCAAAGGTTGGATTATACTAATTGATGTTCTAACGCACAACCTGTATTATTTCAATTATAAAGATAAAACAATATAATCCGGAAATTGAAATAACACAAGACACCAGAAATTTTGTTAACGAGGAAACCGCAAATGCAGAAAAACCCCGGGACCTAGCCAGATTGAACACACACTGTATTAGGCCGCTACATACACTAGCCTACTCCAAGCTAACTTCGGACTGGACTGTAGTTAAATCCCAATCAGTCTCCACTGATCCAAGGTACAGTTGTACTCCCTACGCCTCTGATCCCAGTAGGATACTGCGCACTTGATTCCCTTAGCTGATCTCACCCACAACTAAGAGTTGCTATGACCCAAAATCGCATGCTTTGACAATAAACAACTCTGTCTCACACAGACAAGTCTATCAAAGGATTAATCTGCATCCCACAGAAAAACTCTAAAGTTTTTGTTCCGTCTTTTGATAATAATCACGGTGAACAGGAACCAATTGATAATCCGGTCTTATATTCCCGAAGAACAACCTAGATTAATCAATCACCTCACAACAATCTTAATCGTTTGGTAGCGAAACAAGATGTTGTGGAATCACAAACAATGAGACGAAGATGTTTGTGATTACTTTTTATATCTTTCCTATCGGAGATATGAAATCTCAAGCCAATCAATCTGATTGTACTCGTACGATAGAAGATGCAAGATCAGATCACACAACTACGATAAAAGTAGTATCGGTCTGGCTTCACAATCCCAATGAAGTCTTTAAGTCGTTAACCTAGTTTTAGTAGAAGAAAACCAAAGGTTAAAGGAGAACCGACTCTAGTACGCAAACTAGTATTACATGTAAGGTGTGGGGATTAGTTTTGCACAATACTAGGTGTCTCCTTTATATAGTCTTTCAATTCAGGATTTTTCCTTGGTAACAAAGCAATCAATATTCACCGTTAGATGAAAACCTGATTTAGATTCAAGCTAATATTTCTCAACCGTTAGATCGAAAACTTAGCTTGTTATAAATACATGAAATGCACGCTTCTAGGTTTGTTAACCGTACCCAAACGTGTATATTGTTGGTTCAACAATAGTTAACCAAAAGGTTAGCCATATGAGCATTTCATATCAACCATGTTCTTCTTCACCATAACTAGTTCAAATGACTCAAATGAACTAGTTAGAGAGTTGTTCAATTGCAAGGAAATCTTATGTAACTACACAACACACAATTGAAGCAAAGATGATTTGATTCACTTGAATTGGTTCATGAACTTTTATAGCCACGGTTTGCAAACTGCATTCCGTAGTCTTTTTAGAGTTTAAGTTCAGAAATCATCTTCAGATATATAACCTTCTCAAGTTCGCAGACTAGGTTCGCGGACTTAAGACACTGGGGAGAGTTCACAAACTCTAGCATAAATTCTCGGGATGAGAACTTCGCCGGTTCGCGGACTGGGTTCGCACAAGTAGTTTGTCAACTCCAGAAGAAATTCTCGGGTTTGAGAACTTCGGCAGTTCGCGGACTTGGCACTTGCCATTCTTCCGGTTCTCTTGATCAACAAAGTTCGAAAACTTTGGTTCAAGGAATAGGACTTATACATAAATGTGTTTCCACAACAATGCTTATGTCCAAAATTGGTTATGTAATCTAAGCTATTATTCCAATCATTGAAACATTCTTAGAGGACGTTATATAGTTGTTACACCATTTCTCGTCAAAGCAATTTTCAAAGTGATTGAAACATATCATGACTTTCGTCACTAGGTAAAGATAAACTTGGTCGAAGCGAAAAGCTTACCAACACATATTTCGAGATACAGATATGCGAGGTATACTCGACTCGAAATACCAAATGTGTATAATCTAAGTTTATATATAGCATACGACTTTTTGTCTCAAGAAGTAGGATATAAAGTAGATAAACATTTGAGTGACAGATAAGTTCAATTCTTCACATACCTTTTTGTCGAGAAGTTCCACCGGTTCCTTGAGTAGTTCTTCTACTTGTATGATGAATCGCCATGAAGTCCTTGAGCTCAACTACACTTTCTATCCTAGTATGAGATTTAGCTATAATAGACTAGAAATCAAAACTTATAGTTTTGATCACTAACATTGACAAACATGCTTGAGATAGCAACGCATGCGAGTTCGACTGAGCAATGTTCTAACAATCTCCCCCTTTGTCAATTTTAGTGACAAAACTATCAATACATATGGAATACAAAAATGATAAAGAAACTTAAGTAACTCCTATTCCACATGTTTAATATTCAACATTCCTCGAAATCTTTGTCACTTCCAAGTACTCCAATGATCCCAAAGGTTGTATGTTTAGCATCACCGCTGTTGAAGATCTGTAGCTATTACAATGAGAAAGCATCGGTCTCGATCATTGTTATACAATGTCATAGTATTATTACACAACGTCAAAGTTCAATTGTATCACAACTTCAACAATAATACTATGGCTATATGTATCACTCCCCCTTAGTCAATACTCCATGTTACATGGAAACCACCCCCCCTTACATAATAACCCGAAGACCATATGTATTTGTAGTGTGAACTACATATTAATACTCCCCATTTTTGTCAATAAAATTGGAAAAGGTACAAGAAAGGGATCATAATGAAATTTCCGTAAGAGACATTTCATGACTAAAAAGAAAGAACACACATCATCTTATTTAGATGCAATCATATAGCCGAAGCTAATAGCATTCATCAAGGAGTTTAAAGATACAAGATAACCCCTCTAAAAATTCCACAGCCGCACACCCCTCAAGATATGACCATTAAGCACAAGTTCAAAAGAACTCTCCCCCATTTGATGTCATTCCCGAAAGAACAACAAGAGCGACCTTAATTTCAAAAGAAAAAAAGGATTTTATTGGACACCAAAAACATAAGAATGATATTTTATATCCAAAAACTCAATCAAATTAATCATAAGTAAACCCATGATTAATTTAATCGGAATACGTAATCAAATTAAACACAAAAAGTGATCAATTCAATTGTTTGTGCTCAACATAAGAAAACTCATGGAGACACAAAAATACTCAACTAGATTAATTACAAGAGAACCCATAATTAATCTAATTGGAATACAGAATCAAACTAATTACGAAAGTAATCAATTTAATTGTCAATTGTTTTGCTAGACATAAGAAAACTTACGGAGCAATAACTAAATAACCAAACAAGATGATTAATTTAGTTCAAAATGCTCAAAATAAAGTACCTTACGGAACAACCAACAAAGCTAATCAAAAATAATCAACTTGGTGGTATCGTGCTCAACATAAGACACATTACAGAGCCTCACAGTAATACATACGAATATGGATCATGGGTGATCAATACTGCGGAATACACAAGGATTCATTCCATCTTCAATCATTATTTGCATAATAACAATAATAGACATAATCCTTGAAAACAAAAGATTTTAACCTATCTTCCATCAACAAAATTGACAATATAGGCTTACTTTTGTATTTGTCAAAAGTCCATTCATCCTTTTACCAGTATGTGAATACCGAACACGAACGACTTTACTTTTGACAAAGTATGGGACCTTCAAGTTCACGGACGCAACCATACATATCCCATAACAAGTTGCAATATCACAAATCATAAAGATTGATACTGCAAAAACATCATCCTCCAAATATTTTTGGAATTTAAAACCAATAAACCTAAAAAATAATACAAGCAGATGAAAACTAATAGCTATATGTAGTCACAATCATTGCTATTCAAGCACTAGTTATTCTTCCAACTAAGCCAAAAAGAAGACATACTAGGAAACAAAAACACACGTTACTCATCTTCTTCCTCATCGTAGATACTCCAAGATGCTTTAATTGTGTTCAATTCTTTCTCGATCTCGGGAAACTTCGTTGCAATCAAAGACAATTGTTCTTGAACACACTTCACTCTTGAATCAACCTTACACACACTTTTATGAATTTTTTGAAGAAGGCTCATGGTAGTAGGGTCACTAAAATCAAGAGAAGCGATTTTTTGTCGCTTGCAAGCATTTTCCCTTATGCGCCTAAAGGTACACTGACGAACCGGTTTGGGGACCCCAAGAGAGTTGCCAATTGAATCACACCCACGATCACGGAAAATTTGACTAATCAAGCAAGGGTAACCCAACACCTTGACGGGTGAAGTCATCGAAATCATTTGAGAGATAATGAAACCACAAATATCGAGACTTGAAATACCCGAATCAAGGAAATAGACCAATTCCGCAAACTCGTGACTCCACCAAGAATTTTTCAATTGTGGAGGGACAAAGATTGGGGATACCAAGTTTTCCAAAAGCCATCAAAGCAATATTAAGATCATTAGTAGGGAACTTTCCTTGACTCCAAACGACCTTCTTGCCACAAATCCCAACCGAGATATCATCACAAGATGGACGTTCATCACTTGGTCTAGGAAGACGTACGTTCCCCAATGGGATTTTGGTAATCCATAAAATTAATTCTCTATCAACAAGAAACCTTTCTCTACCAATCATGTATTTTAACTCCATCTTATTGTAATCAACATCATGAATATTTGCATAGAAAATCCTTGTAAGAGAATCAAATCCTTGACCAAGACCATCAAATATATTTCCAAGCTTGAATTTTTTAAAGCATACCAAATACTCTTCATGCCCACTAGAAAAATCCAATTTCTTTTCTAGGATGAAACCTTTTGAAGCAATCTTATCAAAAACTCTAACACAAGAATCATCCATAAACCTAATTCTTAGAGAGTTTTGGTCACAAGAAGAATTCAAGCTAGAGGTTTTTGGGTTTTTAGATCTCCTTTTATTGCTTCTAGAATTCATCATGGAACTAGAAAAATGAAAGGATCAAGAAAAAAAATACTTACTTGGATTGAATCTTGAACACCCTTTCTTTCAATTTTTCCAGTGAAGCTCAAATAGAGGAAACACACAAAACCCTAGCGGTTCACGTACGCGAACGGTGATGAAGAAGACTAGGGCGCGCAAAATTCTTCTTTATAAGGCCACAAATGGGCTTGGACCCGTTCATGAACCGAGACCCATATAATAAGGATGAGATTTCCTTAGCCATTTGCACATTAAAGGTTATGCATTCTGTGACAACATACATGTGATCGACAACATATGCAATAGAAAGCTAAAAAATGATGTTTAAACACAACAACAAAACTGTACACAACTCAAACCATTTTCTTGCCCCATTCTAAGATATATACAAATGGGGAATTTCCATCATTGTTACCAAGAGGCATAATGCGCAGAGGGATTCTCATGCGACATTTCTGGTTGATATGTGTGAACAGTCCCTGTAGTATAATCAAAGTAATGATGATAGTCAGGGCAGTTAGAGCTTTCTATCCTTCGTTTGTTCTGGCTAGAAGGAGGATACCTCCGATTTTTGGGTTGCATAGTATTAACAGATTCAACACATACAGAACCCTTTTCGGAACGATTCTTAGAATTAGCAGATTTAAGTTTATCTAAGAATTTAAAAACGCCTTCGAAAGCTTTGAATAGATCTTTATGAATTGATCCACCACGATAGTATTCCTCAAAGAGATCAAGAGTTAATCTAGTGAGGTTCTGTATCCTTGAGCGTGTCGAGCGTTTTCTCAATCTTTCCTTCTTTTTATTTTTTTCCTTCTGATTGATTCTTAACATCTAAATCTTCCCTTTTAGATGAAGTAAGATTATCATGAGAACCCAGAGGTTTTATCCATAATAATCTTTGAACAATCTTTAAGGAAATCTGGCGTGCGCTACAGATGCCAAGAGCAAGTTTTCCAAAGAAATTTCCAATGGGAGAATTTTTAAGGAACAGACAAACACAAACTTATTAGGTTTAAGGTGTTTGCTGGCTCTGATACCAATTGAAAAAGCGGGGGTCTAACAACACCACCCAATATTTCGCTTAGCAATCTATATGGACTAACTCCGAAACACTTTCTAGAGAATCAACTAGACAGTCAGACTCAATCTAGGTAAAAGCATCTCAAGGAGTTAATATCTCTCTCTTGTTTTGCTTTACTCAAGCTAATAGAAATCAGTGAGTCTTTAATCAAACACAAGGAATAACTTGGACGGTACCAAAGGCCAATGTCCAAGGATCAATCAATGTTAATCAACAACCAAAGGTTGGATTATACTAATTGATGATCTAACACAGAACCTGTATTATTTCAATTATAAAGATAAATTAATATAATGCCGAAATTGAAATAACACAGACACCAAAAATTTTGTTAACGAGGAAACCGCAAATGCAGAAAAACTCTGGGACCTAGTCCAGATTGAACACACACTGTATTAAGCCGCTACAGACACTAGCCTACTCCAAGCTAACTTCGGACTGAACTGTAGTTGAACCCCAATCAGTCTCCACTGATCCAAGGTACAGTTGTACTCCCTACACCTCTGATCCCAGCAGGATACTGCGCACTTGATTCCCTTAGCTGATCTCACCCACAACTAAGAGTGGCTACGACCCAAAATCGCAGGCTTTGACAATAAACAAATCTGTCTCACACAGATAAGTCTATTAAAGGATCAATCTGTCTCCCGCAGAAAAACCCTAAAGTTTTTGTTCTGTCTTTTGATAATAATCAAGGTGAATAGGAACCAATTGATAATCTGGTTTTATATTTCCGAAGAACAGCCTAGATTAATCAATCACCTCATAACAATCTTAATCGTATGGTAGCGAAACAAGATGTTATGGAATCACAAACAATGAGACGAAGATGTTTGTGATTAATTTTTATATCTTTCCTATCGGAGATATCAAATCTCAAGCCAATCAATCTGATTGTACTCGTACGATAGAAGATGCAAGATCAGATCACACAACTACGATAAAAGTAGTATCGGTCTGGCTTCACAATCCCAATGAAGTCTTTAAGTCGTTAACCTGGTTTTAGAAGATGAAAACCAAAGGTTAAAAGAGAACCGACTCTAGTACGCAAACTAGTATCACACGTAAGGTGTGGGGATTAGTTTTGCACAATACTAGATGTCTACTTTATATAATCTTTCAAATCAGGGTTTTGCCTTGGTAACAAAGCAATCAATATTCACCGTTAGATGAAAACCTGATTTAGATTCAAGCTAATATTTATCAACCGTTAGATCGAAAACTTAGCTTGTTATATACACATGAAATGCACACTTCTAGGTTTGTTAACCGTACCCAAACGTGTACATTGTTGGTTCAGCAATATTTAACCAAAAGGTTAGCCATATGAGCATTTCATATCAACCATGTTCTTCTTCACCATAACTAGTTCAAATGACTCAAATGAACTTGTTAGAGAGTTGTTCAATTTCAAGGAAATCTTATGTAACTACACAAGACACAATTGAAGCAAAGATGATTTGATTCACTTGAATCGGTTCATGAACTTTTATAGGCACGGTTAGCAAACTGCATTTCTTAGTCTTTTTACAGTTTAAGTTCAGAAATCATCTTCAGATATATAACCTTCACAAGTTCGCACACTAGGTTCGCGGACTTAAGACACCAGACATAGTTTACAAAATCCAGCAGAAATTCTCGGGATGAGAACTTCGCCGGTTCGCGGACTGAGTTCGCGGACTTAGTTCACACAAGTAGTTTGTCAACTCCAGCATAAATTCTCGGGTTTGAGAACTTCGGCAGTTCGCAGACTTGGCACTTGCCATTTTTCCGGTTCTCTTGATCAACAAAGTTCTAAAACTTTGGTTCAAGGAATAAGACTTATACATAAACGTGTTTCCAAAATAATGCTTATGTCCATCATTGGTTATGTAATCTAAACTATCATTCCAATCATTGAAACATTCTTAGAGGACGTTATATAGTTGCTACACCATTTCTCATCAAAGCAATTTTCAAAGTGATTGAAACATATCATGACTTCGTCACTAGGTAAAGATAAACTTGGTCGAAGAGAAAAGCTTACTAACACATATTTCGAGATATAGATAGGCGAGGTATACTCGTCTCGAAATACCAAATGTGTATAATCTAAGTCTGTATATAGCATACGACTTTTTGTCTCAAGAAGTAGGAGATAGAGTAGATAGAATTTTGAGTGACAGATAAGTTCAAGTCTTCACATACCTTTTTGTCGAGAAGTTCCACCGGTTCCTTGAGTAGTTCTTCTACTTGTATGATGAATAGACATGAAGTCCTTGAGCTTAACTACACTTTATATCCTAGTCCGAGACTTAGCTATAGTAGACTAGAAAGCAAGACTTATAGTTTTGATCACTAACTTTGACAAACATGCTTGAGATAGTAACGCATGCGAGTTAGACCGAGCAATTCTCTAACAGGACTGGACTGTAGTTGAACCCCAATCAGTCTCCCACTGATCCAAGGTACAGTTATACTCCCTACGCCTCTGATCCCAGCAGTATACTGCACACTTGATTCCCTTAGCTGATCTCACCCACAACTAAGAGTTCCTACGACCCAAAATCGCAGTATTTGACAATAAAAAAATATGTCTCACACAGACAAGTCTATCAAAGGATCAATATGTCTCCTACAGAGAACCCCTAAAGTTTTTGATCCGTCTTTTGATAATAATCAAGGTGAACAGGAACCAATTGATAATCCGGTCTTATATTCCCTAAGAATAGCCTAGATTAATCAATCACCTCACAACAATCTTAATCGTATGGTAGCGAAACAAGATGTTGTGGAATCACAAACAATGAGACGAAGATGTTTGTGATTACTTTTTATATCTTTCCTATCGGAGATATCAAATCTCAAGCCAATCAATCTGATTGTACTCGTACGACAGAAGATGCAAGATCAGATCACACAACTACGATAAAAGTAGCATCGGTCTGGCTTCACAATCCCAATGAAGTCTTTAAGTCGTTAACTTGGTTTTAGAAGAAGAAAACCAAAGGTTAAAGGAGAACCGACTCTAGTACGCAAACAAGTATCACACGTAAGGTGTAGGGATTAGTTTTGCACAATACTAGAAGTATCCTTTATATAATCTTTCAAATCAGGGTTTTGCCTTGGTAACAAAGCAATCAATATTCACCGTTAGATGAAACCCTGATTCAGATTCAAGCTAATAATTCTCAACCGTTAGATCGAAAACTTAGCTTGTTATAAATACATGAAATGCACGCTTCTAGGTTTGTTAACCATACCCAAACGTGTACATTGTTGGTTCAACAATAGTTAACCAAAAGGTTATCCGTATGAGCATTTCATATCAACCATGTTCTTCTTCACCATAACTAGTTCAAATGACTCAAATGAACTAGTTAGAGAGTTGTTCAATTGCAAGGAAATCTCATGTAACTACACAAGACACAATTGAAGCAAAGATGATTTGATTCACTTGAATTAGTTCATGAACTTTTATAGCCACGGTTTGCAAACTGCATTCCGTAGTCTTTTTAGAGTTTAAGTTCAGAAATTATCTCAGATATATAACCTTCTCAAGTTCGCAGACTAGGTTCGCGGACTTAAGACACCGGACAGAGTTTACAAACTCCAGCAGAAATTCTCGGGATGAGAACTTCGCCGGTTCGCGGACTGGGTTCGCGGACTGAGTTCGCGGACTTAGCTCACGCAAGTAGTTTGTCAACTCCAGTAGAAATTCCTGAGTTTGAGAACTTCGGCAGTTCGCGGACTTGGCACTTGCCATTCTTCCGGTTCTCTTGATCAACAAAGTTCGAAAACTTTGGTTCAAGGAATAGGACTTATACATAAATGTGTTTCCACAACAATGCTTATGTCCATCATTGGTTATGTAATCTAAACTCTCATTCCAATCATTGAACATTCTTAGAGGATGTTATATAGTTGTTACACCATTTCTCGTCAAAGCAATTTTCAAAGTGATTGAAACATATCATGACTTTCGTCACTAGGTAAAGATAAACTTGGTCGAAGCGAAAAGCTTGCCAACACATATTTCGAGATATAGATAGGCGAGGTATACTCAGCTCTAAATACCAAATGTGTATAATCTAAGTCTATACATAACATATAACTTTTTGTCTCAAGAAGTAGGATATAGAGTAGATAGACTTTTGAGTGACAGATAAGTTCAAGTCTTCACATACCTTTTTGTCGAGAAGTTCCACCGGTTCCTTGAGTAGTTCTTCTACTTGTATGATGAATCGCCATGAAGTCCTTGAGCTCAACTACACTTTCTATCCTAGTCCGAGACTTTGCTATAGTAGACTAGAAATCAAGACTTATAGTTTTGATCACTAACATTGAAAAACATGCTTGAGATAGCAACGCATGCGAGTTCGACCGAGCAATGCTCTAACAATCTCCCTCTTTGTCAATTTTAGTGACAAAATTATCAATACATATGGAATACAAAAAAGATAAAGAAACTTAAGTAGATCCTATTCCATATGTCTAATCTTCAACATTCATCGAAATCTTCGTCGCTTCCAAGTACTCCAATGATCCCAAAGGTTGTAAGTTTAGCATCACCGCTGTTGAAGATACGTAGCTATAACAATGAGAAAGCATCAGTCTCGATCATTGTTATACAGTGTCATAGTATTATTACACAGCCTCAAAGTTCAATTGTATCACAACTTCAACAATAATACTATGGCTATATGTATCACTCCCCCTTAGTCAATACTCCATATCACATGGAAACCACCCCCCCTTACATAATGACCCGAAGACCATATGTATTTGTAGTATGAACTACATATTAAGTCTCCCCCTTTTTGTCAATAAAATTGGCAAAGGTACAAGAACGGGATCATAATGAAATTTCTGTAAGAGACATTTCATGACTAAAAAGAAAGAACACGCATCATCTTATTTAGATGCAATCATATAGCCTAAGCTAATAGCATTCATTAAGGAGTTTAAAGATACAAGATAACCCCTCTAAAATTCCACAGTCGCACACCCCTCAAGATATGACCATTAAGCACAATTTCAAAAGAACTCTCTCCCATTTGATGTCATTCCTGAAAGAACAACAAGAGCGACCTTAATTTCAAAAGAAAATAAGGATTTTATTGGACACCAAAACCATAAGAATGATTTTTTATATCCAAAAACTCGATCAAATTAATCACAAGTAATACCCGTGACTAATTTAATCGGTATACACAATCAAATCAAACACAAAAAGTGCTCAATTCAATTGTTTGTGCTCAACATAAGAGAACTCATGGAGACCCAAAAATGCTCAACTAGATTAATTACAAGAGAACCCATAATTAATCTAATTGGAATACACAACCAAACTAATTACGAAAGTAATCAATTTAATTGTCAATTTTTTTGCTCGACATAAGAAAACTTACGGAGCAATAACTAAATAAACAAACAAGATGATTAATTTAGTTCAAAATGCTCAACATAAAGTACCTTACGGAACAACCAACAAAGATAATAAAAAATAATCAACTTGGTTGTATCGTGCTCAACATAAGACACATTACAGAGCCTCACAGTAATACATACGAATATGGATTAGGGATGATCAATACTGTGGAATACACAAGGATTCATTCTATCTTCAATCATTATTTGCATAACAACAATAATAGACATAATCCTTGAAAACAAAAGATTTTAACCTATCTTTCATCAACATAATTGACAATATAGGTTAACTTTTGTATTTGTCAAAATTCCATTCATACTTTTACCAGTACGTTAATACCGAACACGAACGACTTTACTTTTAACAAAGTATGGGACCTTCAAGTTCATGGACGCAAACATACATATCCCATAACAAGTTGCAATATCACAAATCATAAAGATTAATACTGCAAAAACAATTATCCTCCAAATATTTTTAGAATTTTATACCAAAAAACCTAAAAAAAATAACACAAGAAGATGAAAAATAATAGCTATGTGTAGTCACAATCATTGTTATTCAAACACTAGTTATTCTTCCAACTAAACCAAAAAGAAGACATACTAGGCAACAATTAAAAGAATCTAAAGGAAAACACACTCCAGTGATATTCTGAACACGAACTATGATTATATGGACGGTTCAGAATCCCCACGAGACAACGGGTCTTTGAGCTTGTGATCAACAGCTTTCTTTGCATCATCTGAAAGATGATTCTCTTGACGAAGATCCTTGATTTGAGATTTTATAAGACCAAGGTATGAGGAAACCTTTTCCAACTCAGTTTTTAACTCATCAAGACCTTTTAGAGTATCATCAAGCTGTTGTTTTGCTTCCCCAAAGTGCTTAAGAAAGTAATGAACAACTTCAGCATAAATCATATCAACCTTTTCAGCATCTTCATGAACGTAGGCAAAATAACATGAATCGTTAGGATGATCTTCATCTACAAATTTTTTTCTTCTTGGACTCAACAACAAAACCTTTGTCAAGGAATCCCCTTGCAAAACCACCATGGCAAGACGCGGAAGAAAACGACATTCTAAACAAACCCAGAAACCAACCTAGAGTATGCGAACGTGACTTAAACTCAATAGGTCAGATATTTAAAGGTTTATTAGGGAAGAAAGACTTTTAGGGTTTACAGACAGTTGTCTCGTGCCGGAACGGGTATCCGTGCGAAAACAAACTAAACCCACCGATAAACTCAAGCAAAAGTTTTAATAAACACAAGAACAACGAATACTTAAGCAAACATTTATGCAGACCAGTAGTTTGGCTATAGAGGATAAGAAGATAGCTTCACTAAACAGAAGAAGTGTGCTAATGTATACCTGAAAATGATACATCTTACTCAACAGGATTTTTATGAGTAAGTTCGTTAACCCTTGTGATTAATTAGCACAAGTATGAGCTTTAAGCTCATTTAAAGATTTGTGTTTATGATCAAGTCTTTTTTTCCTTCTGAATCTAGAGAGGGATTCATTTTTATGTGAGAAATTATCATAAAAAGTATTGTCGTCAAAATACGAGACATAGTTTGAGTTATTACCAGAAGAATTTTGGTTTGAGGAGGAAGACAACCTGTCGAGAAATTCTTTATACCCTTTAATCCTTTCTTTCAGATTATCTCTCATTTCACCAATTTTTCTTCTTTCTTCTGAACTTCCTTTCTTACAAGAGGCAGAGTTATTTCCAGAGACCATAACTCGATCTTCCTTTAGACGATGTTTATTCAGACGTCTGTTTTTCTCTTGAGTGTTCAAGGAACTCGTTGAACTGACTTTCCTGGTAATATACACATCATAGGTACGAAAACCAATTGGTTTAGACATACGAATGTCAGTTACACCTTTAAGAATTAAATCTAAGGTGTGTTGAAGTTGTACAAAGGAGTTTTTCTTCAACCTAGAGGTTCCCTTTCGCTTAACAGAACTCTTTGTCTCACAGACAAGACATACTTTCTGATCATCCGAATGATTAGTTAGTACAATCTTAATATCATCGTCATAAGATTTCTTCCCTCCATTTGATTTGCAACACCCTTGAGTGATAGAGACTTCAGGCACATCCGTTTTTACTTCTGAGCATAAACCTACTTTAGTTGTGTCAGAAGTACTTGACATATTGGATTGCTTTGAGCATCCTTGGATAGAGAGCTTACTCAAGCGATGTTCAATTTCCAAGGAATCCTTTTTGAGGCTAGCCTCAAGAGTCGTGCACGAAGATTGATCTTCAGTATTACCTTTGAATTTGCAATCACTTATTACACCAAGAAGAATATTGACATGCTGCTTCAACCGATTAAATCTATCAGCTTGAATTCTAACAAGATTTATAATCAATTCACTCTCTTCAGTTGAATCCCGTTCATTGACAGAGAAGCTCTCTTTTGAATGGTAATCGGGATCACACATGTCAATGTTAGTTTGTCCCGTCAGAACACAAGGTTCGTCTATATTCGAGATTGAAGAAACTTTCTCTTTAGTAGAATTTGACGAGATAAAATTTTTATTTCTGGCGACGCGTTTATCAGAGATAGTACTCTTGTCCATAGAGTCAGATTGCTACAAACACAGACTTGTAATGTCTTTAACGTGTTTTCCTTCTCTGATACCAATTGAAAAAGCGGGGGTCTAACAACACCACCCAATATTTCGCTTAGCAATCTGTATGTACTAACTCCGAAACACTTTCTAGAGAATCAACTAGACAGTCAGACTCAATCTAGGTAAAAGTATCTCAAGGAATTAATATCTCTCTCTTGTTTTGATTTACTCAAGCTAATAAAAATTGACGAGTCTTTAATCAAACACAAGGAATAACTTGGATAGTACCAAAGACCAATGTCCAAGGATCAATCAATGTTAATCAACAACCAAAGGTTGGATTATACTAATTGATGATCTAAACGCACAACCTGTATTATTTCAATTATAAAGATAAAACAATATAATGCGGAAATTGAAATAACACAGACACCAGAAATTTTGTTAACGAGGAAACCGCAAATGCAGAAAAACCCTGGGACATAGTCCAGATTGAACACACATTGTATTAAGCCGCTACAGACACTAGCCTACTCAAAGCTAACTTCGGACTGGACTGTAGTTGAACCCCAATCAGTCTCCCACTGATCCAAGGTACAGTTGTACTCCCTACGCCTCTGGTCCCAGAAGGATACTGCGCACTTGATTCCTTTAGCTTATCTCAACCACAACTAAGAGTTGCTACGACCCAAAATCGCAGGCTTTGACAATAAACAAATCTGTCTCATACAGACAAGTCTGTCAAAGGATCAATCTGTCTCCCATAGAAAAACCCTAAATTTTTTGTTCCGTATTTTGATAATAATCAAGGTGAACAGGAACCAATTCATAATCCGGTCTTATATTCCCGAAGAACATCCTAGATTAATCAATCACCTCACAACAATCTTAACTGTATGGTAGCGAAACAAGATGTTGTGGAATCACAAACAATGAGACGAAGATGTTTGTGATTACTTTATATCTTGCCTATCGGAGATATCAAATCTCAAGATAATCAATCTGATTTTACTCGTACGATAGAAGATGCAAGATCATACCACACAACTACGATAAAAGTAGTATCGGCCTGGCTTCACAATCCCAATGAAGTCTTTAAGTCGTTAATCTGGTTTTAGAAGAAGAAAACCAAAGGTTAAAGGAGAACCGACTCTAGTACGCAAACTAGTATCACACGTAAGGTGTGGGGATTAGTTTTGCACAATACTAGAAGTCTCCTTTATATAGCCTTTCAAATCGGGGTTTTGCCTTGGTAACAAAGCAATCAATATTCACCATTAGATGAAAACCTGATTTAGATTCAAGCTAATATTTCTCAACCGTTAGATCGAAAACTTAGCTTCTTATACACAAATGAACTGCACGCTTGTAGGTTTGTTAACCGTACCCAAACGTGTACATTGTTGGTTTAATATTAATTAACCAAAAGGTTAGCCATATGAGTATTTCATATCAACCACGTTCTTCTTCACCATAAGTAGTTCAAATGACTCAAATGAACTAGTTAGAGAGTTGTTCAATTGCAAGGAAATCTTATGTAACTACACAAGATACAATTGAAGCAAAGATGATTTGATTCACTTAAATCGGTTCATGAACTTGTATAGCCACGGTTTGCAAACTGCATTCCTTAGTCTTTTTAAAGTTTAAGTTCAGAAATCATCTTCAGATATATAACCTTCTCAAGTTCGAAGACTAGGTTCGCGGACTTAAAACACCAGACAGAGTTTACAAACTCCAGCAAAAATTCTCGGGATGAGAACTTCGCCGGTTCGCGGACTTAGCTCACGCAAGTAGTTTGTCAACTCCAACAGAAATTCTCGGGTTTGAAAACTTCGGCAGTTCGCGCACTTGGCACTTGCTATTCTGCCGGTTCTCTTGATCAACAAAGTTCGAAAACTTTGGTTCAAGGAATATGACTTATACATAAATGTGTTTCCACACCAATGCTTATGTCCATCATTGGTTATGTAATCTAAACTCTCATTCCAATCATTGAACATTCTTAGAGGACGTTATATAGTTGTTACCAACACATATTTCGAGATATAGATAGGAGAGGTACACTCGGAATGAAATACCAAATGTGTATAATCTAAGTCTATATATAGCATACGACTTTTTGTCTCAAGAAGTAGGAGATAGAGTAGATAGACTTTTGAGTGACAGATAAGTTCAAGTCTTCACATGCCTTTTTGTCGAGAAATTCCACCGGTTCCTTGAGTAGTTCTTCTACTTGTATAATGAATTTCCATGAAGTCCTTGAGCTCAACTACAGTTTCTATCCTAGTCCGAGACTTAGCTATAGTAGACTAGAAATCAAGACTTATAGTTTTGATCACTAACATTGACAAACATGCTTGAGATAGCAACGAATGCGAGTTCGACCGAGAAATGCTCTAACAAAAGCTTTCTACTGCATCCATCGTCTCTCACAAAGTGTGTTGTTACAGGATGCATAACCTTTGTTGTGCAAAAGAAAACCCCACTTTCGTGTGTGTGGATCGCGGTTCACAAACGGGTCCAAGCCCATTATTGGTCTTATAAAGGAGAAGTTCGCGCACCCTCTTCTTCTTCACCCGTCCGCGTACGTGAACCTCTAGGGTTTTGTGTGTTTTCTCCATTAAAGGCTCTTTGGAGAAATTAAGAGAAAGGGTGTTCAAGATTAACTCCAAGTAAGTAAATTCCTCTTGTTCCTTTCAATTTCTTATTGCTCATGATAAATTCTAAGGGATCAAAAACCTCTAGCATGAATTCTCCTTGTGACCAAAATTCTCTTAGGATTAGGTTTGTGAATGGTTCTTGTGCTAGAATCTTTGAAAATATTTCATCTAAAGGTTTTATCCTAGAAAAGAAATTGGATTTATCTAGTGGACATGAAGAGGATTTAGCTTGCTTCAAAAAATTCAATCTTGGAAACATCTTTGATGGTTATGGTCAAGGTTTTGATTCTCTCACAAGAATTTTCTATGCCAACATTCATGATGTTGATCTTGATAAGATGGAATTCAAATCCATGGTAAATAGAGAAAGATTTCTTGTTAATAGAGAATTAATTTCAAGAATTACCAACATTCCGTTGGAAAACGTGTGTCTTCCTAGACCAAATGAAGAACGACCATCTTGTGATGAAATCTCTCTAGGGATTTGTGGCAAGAAGGTAGCTTGGAATCAAGGAAAGTTTCTTACTAATAATATTAGTATCTCGTTATTGGAATTTGGGAAACTTGGTATCCCCAATCTTTGTCCCTCCATAATTGAGAACTCTTGGTGGAGTCATGAGTTTGCGGAAATAGTTTATTTCCTTGAATCGGGTGTTCAAAGTCTCGATATTTGTGGGTTCATCATCTATCAAATGAGTTCGATGACTTCACCTATCAAGATGTTAGGATACCCTTACTTGATTGGACGAATTTGCCGTGATCATGGTCTTGATTCGATTGACAACTCTCTCGGAGTTCCCAAACTGGTTCGTCCATGTACCTTCAGACGCATAAGGGAAAATGTGTGCAAAAGACAAAGAGATGCTTCACTTAACTATTGTGACCCTACCACTTTGAGTCTTCTTCAAAATATTCATATGGGTGTGTGTAAGGTCGATTCAAGGGTGAAGTGTGTCCAAGAACAATTGTTTTTGGTTGCAACGAAGTTTCTCGAGCTCAAGGAAGAATTGAACACAATTCAAGCATCTTGGAGTATCTCCGATGAGGAAAAATATGAGTAATTTGTGTTTTGTTTGCCTAGTATGTCTTCTTTTTGGTTTAGCTGGAAGAATAACTAGTGCCTAGAATAACAATGATTGTGACTACACATAGCTATTTGGAGGATGATGTTTTTGCAGTATTTAATCTTTATGATTTGTTATATTACAACTTGTTATGGGATATTGGTATTTACATCCGTGAACTATGTTTTCTAAACACCCGCGAATCCCCTGTCAGCGGGTTTACTGGATGATTTTGTATGGTTATATGTTGAGGACCTGAAATCGGATTTAATTTTCTAGTAAATGGCAAGGCCTGACCAAACCAAGATAAGGACTCGAATTTCATCACCGTTTCCTTCTTGCCCGCCTTAGGAACACGTAACCTACGCGAACCTAAGCCTTAAAATTTGGACTAGAACGAGACCGATAGGGTAACGAGCTTAATAGGAAAGTCATTTGAAAAATATTGGTTACTCTTTTAAGCATACTTCGAAGTTCATGATGGTTTATGTGAGTTGAATGCGTGACTGCGCCGCCTTGTAATGCGGTGAGGCCTTGGGTATCAAAGCTCTACGCAGCTTCCCTCTCCTCTATTCAACTTACTTTGACTCGGATTGATTCAGAGGGGTTTTCTCAAATTGTAACGAATTCCCTTTCGAAGGATTAGAAGCTGGTCTAGAAACAATCTAAGTGGAGCCATCATGCTTTTTGTTTGCTAGATAAAATAGGCTTGTTGTGGTCGAGTCAGCCTTCTTTGTGTTTGTTTAGAATTCCCTTGCACAATTACAAAAGTTAAGCCTATATTGTCAATCTTTGACGGAAGATAGGTTAAAATATTTTGTTTGCAAGGATTATGTCTATTGAATGTCGTTATGCGAATAGTGATGGAAGATAGAATGAATCCTTGTGTATTCCACAGTATTGATCTTTACTGATCCATATTTTATGTAATACTGTGAGGCTCTGTAATGTGTCTTATGTTGAGCACTAAACAACCAAGTTGATTATTTTTTATTGTCTTTGTTGTTGCTCCGTAAGGTACTATATGTCGAGCATTATGAACAAAAATTAATCATCTTGTTTGGTTATTTAGTTATTACTCCATAAGTTTTTCTTGTGTTGAGTATATGAACGGTTAAGCTAATCATTCCTTATGGTTAAACTTAGTCGTAGCTCTGTAAGTTTACTTATGTTGAGCATAATCAATTAAATTGATCACTTTTTGTGTTTAATTTGGTTGCGCATTCCGATTAAATTATTCATGGGTTTACTTGTGATTAATTTGATTGAGTTTTTGGATATAAAAATCACTCTTATGGTTTTAGTGTCCAATAAAAATCCTTCTTTTATTTTGAAATTAAGGTCGCTCGTTGTTGTTCTCTCGGGAATGACATCAAATGGGGGAGAGTTCTTTTGAACTTGTGCTTAATGGTCATATCTTGAGGGGTGTGCGGCTGTGGAATTTTAGAGGGTTTATCTTGTATCTTTAAACTCCTTGATGAATGCATTTAGCTTCGGCTTTATGATTGCATCTAAATTAGTTGGTATGTATTTTTTTCTTTTAGTCATGAAATGTCTCTTACGGAAATTTCATTATGATCTCGTTCTTGTACCTTTGTCAATTTTATTAACAAAAAGGGGGAGAATTAATTTGTAGTTCACACTACAAATACATATGGTTTTCAGATCATTGTGTAAGGGGGAGTGGTTTCCATGTGAGATGGAGTATTGACTAAGGGGGAGTGATACATATCACCATAGTATTATTGTTGAAGTTGTCATACAATTGAACTTTGAAACTATGTAATAATACTATGACACTATATAACAATGATCGAGACCGATGCTTTCTCATTGTAATAGCTACGGATCTTCAACAACGGTGATGCTAAACTTACAACCTTTGGCATCATTAAAGTACTTGGAAGTGACGAATATTTCGAGGAATGTTGAAGATTAGACATGTGGAATAGGAGATACTAAAGTTTCATTATCTTTTTTGTATTCCATATGTATTGATAGTTTTGTCACTAAAATTGACAAAGGAGGAGATTGTTAGAGCACTGTTCGGTCTAACTCGCATGCGTTGCTATCTCAAGCATGCGTTAGTGATCAAAACTATAAGTCTTGATTTCTAGTCTCTTATAGCTAAGTCGCGGACTAGGATAGTAAGTGTAGTTGAGCTCAAGGACTTCATGGCGATTCATCATACAAGAAGAAGAACTACTCAAGGAACCGGTGGAACTTCTCGACAAAAAGGTATGTGAAGACTTGGACTTATCTATTACTCAAAAGTCTATCTATTTTATCTCCTACTTCTTGAGACAAAAAGTTATATGCTATATATAGACTTTGATTATACACGGTATTTCGAGCCGAGTATACCTCTCCTATCTATATCTCGAAATATGTGTTGGTAAGCTTTTCGCTTCGACCAAGTTTATCTTTACCTAGTGACGAAAGTCATGATATGTTTCAATCACTTTGAAAATTACTTTGACGAAGAATGTTTCAATGATTGGAATGAGAGTTTAGATTACATAACCAATGGTGGACATAAGCATTGTTGTGGAAACACATTTATGTATAAGTCATATTCCTTGAACCAAAGTTTGCGAACTTTGTTGATCAAGAGAACCGGAAGAATGACGTGATCCAAGTCCGCGAACTCAGTCCGCGAACTGTCAAAGTTCTCAAACCCGAGAATTTTTGCTGGAGTTGACAAACTAGTGCGTGAAGCTAAGTCCGCGAACTCAGTCCGCGAACCGGCGAAGTTCTCATCCCGAGAATTTCTTCTGGAGTTTGTAAACTCTGCCCGGTAACTTAAGTCCGCGAACCAAGTCTGTGAACTTAAGAAGGTTATATATCTGAAGATGATTTCTGAACTTAAACTTAAAAAGACTAAGGAATGCAGTTTGCAAACCGTGGCTATAAAATTTCATGAACCGATTCGAGTGAATCAAATCATTTTTTCTTCAATTGTGTCATGTGTAGTTACATAAGAATTCTTTGCAATTGAACAACTCTATAACTAGTTCATTTGAGTGTGCGAACTAGTTATGGTGAAGAAGAACATGGTTGATATGAAATGCTCATATGGCTAACCTTTTGGTTAATTATTATTGAACCAACAAGTGCATACGTTTGGGTACGGTTAACAAACCTAGAAGCGTGCATTTCAATTGTGTGTAACAAGCTATGTTTTCGATCTAACGGTTGAGAATATTAGCTTGAATCTAAATCAGGTTTTCATCTAACGGTAGATATTGATTGCTTTGTTACCAAGGTAACTTAATGGCAAACCCTGATTTGAAAGACTATATAAGGGGACATCTAGCATCAATGCAAAACTAATCCCCATACCTTACGTGTGATACTAGTTTGCGTGCTAGAGTCGGTTCTCCTTTAACCTTTGGTTTTCTTCTTCTAAAACCAGGTTAACGACTTATAGACTTCATTCGGATTGTGAAGCCAGACCGATACTACTTTATCGTAGTTGTGTGATCTAATCTTGCATCTTCTATCGTACGAGTACAATCATATTGATTGGCTTGAGATTGATATCTCCGATAGGCAAGATATAAAAAGTAATCACAAACATGATCGTCTCATCGTTTGTGATTCCGCAACATCTTGTTTCTCTACCATACGATTAAGATTGTTGTGAGGTGATTGATAACTCTAGGTTGTTCTTCGGGAATATAAGACCGGATTATCAATTGGTTGACGTTCACCTTGATTACTATCAAAATACGGAACAAAACCTTTTAGGGTTTATCTGTGGGAGACAGATTAATCATTCGATAGACTTATCTGTGTGAGACAGATTTGTTTGTCATCAAGTCTTCGACTTTGGGTCGTCGTAACTCTTAGTTGTGGGTGAGATCAGCTAAGGGAATCAAGTGCGCAGTATCCTGCTGGGATCAGAGGCGTAGGGAGTACAATTGTACCTTGGATTAGTGGGATACTGATTGGGGTTGAACTACAGTCCAGTCCGAAGTTGGAGTAGGCTAGTATCTGTAGCGGCTTAATACAGTATGTGTTCAATCTGGACTAGGTCCCGGGGTTTTTCTGCATTTGCGGTTTCCTCGTTAACAAAATTTCTGGTGTCTGTGTTATTTCAGTTTCCGCATTATATTGTTTTATCTTTATAATTGAAATAATACAGGTTGTGCGTTAGATCATCGATTAGAGTAATCCAACCTTTGGTTGTTGATTGTCATTGATTTATCCTCGGATATTGGTCTTTGGTACCATCCGAGTTATTCCTTGTATTTGATTAGGACTCGCTGATTTCTATTAGCTTGAGTAAATCAAAACAAGAGAGAGATATTAACTCCTTGAGATACTTTTACCTAGATTGAGTCTGACTGTCTAGTTGATTCTCTAGAAAGTATTTCAGAGTTAGTTCATACATATTGCTAAGCGAAATATTGGGTGGTGTTGTTATACCCCCGTTTTTTCACTTGGGATGCGTGCGTAACACCCACCAACTCCCTGAAAAAGGGAGGTCGTGCTCCTTTTGAGACGCTCAATCCGTGACTGATTCGATCGATCTCTAAAACAACGATGATCCATGCACATCGATTATTTGGAGATGCTTGTTTAAAAACGATGTTTTACGTGCATCGAATACATACGATATTTTATGAATATCGGCTTCACAAATAACTTAGTTATTTAACCTAAAGCGCTACGTGCTGCTTTCAGCGGAAAGTCCTACGTCTTGACCCATTTACTCGAGACATCAAACATGTCACAAACTGGGGGATACTCACTGGGGTATTGGTTTGGCGGTTTACAGTGTGGGGCTTGCGACGCGCGCATTACGAGAAAGTGTCCGGAAAGACGCACGGTTAACAGCAATGGGAGTAGTGGGTGAAAGTGTGATCAGTTCTCCCTCATAATGGAAACGTGGTGATCACCACTCTATACACAATCCCACTTCTCCACTTCTTAATCACCTCCACTTCCAACGAGATCAGGGCGTGCGCTCAATGACTTGTATAAATAGGATTTCAACCTATTTCAACAAAACACAAGTGTTATCAACACAAGTATCCAGAAAACACCAAGAACTGATAGCTTACGTTCCGCAAGCCAGTTCCACATTATGATACAAGTCATAAAACAGCCATACCTAACTCAACATTCTGATCTCAAACACCTTCTTCGCTTCCCTCCCTAAGATCAACCCTTCTCCTTCACCTTGTGACCGAATTGAATCTGGAACTGCCATTTCTTGGTTTTGTCCAGAGTCTTACAGATTGATCTCTCGAACTCAAAAGTACTCATGTGCAGTACATTTGTTTAGGGTTTGAATTCGTTTCTCATCAACACACCCAAATTTACCAAAAACAGCAGAACCAGTTTTTACCCTCAAACAACTGGCGACCACAATGGGAGATTGATCTCTCGGTTGCAAAATAAATATTTCAATATTCATTCCAGTTTTCTCAATTTCAAAATGGTGGATCTTATATCCAATTCAATCATTAAATTTAATTTAGGTTCAACAACCAATTTCAATTCTGGTGTTTCATTCGCTAAGAAGCTTCACAAAAATGTTTTTTCAAGCAATGCTACTGGAAATGCCTTGAATAGCTGAGCACCAATAAATCTCCCAGATGAAATGATCAGAAAGCCACGTGGAGACACAAAAAGACGTGACTACTACTTAGAAGAGCACAACGGCTTCTCTCGAAGATCCGGATGGAGAAATTGCCTTTCGGCAACACCACGAGTGTTATATGGGCAAACCAGAAATGCCTCAAAGTTATCATTGATATTAACATTTCCAGGATCCACACCAGATAGATAAAGGGAGGATTTGCATAGTCGTTGTTCTAGTATGGAGATAGACGACAACAAATCTCAACACAATTGAAGTACTAGAAAGACACCTGCAGAGATCACACAAGAAAATGTCTATCTCTATTCCACCACTGCTACCAATTTATGGTCAGGAGTATCCGCTATCACTTTATCAGCAAAACATGTAGATCCAGAACATGGCGTAATTCCGAGGATTCGTACATCTTCAATAACAAAGGAGGCTTGACACATCTTCAATTCTTCATAATGGGGTTCTCCTATTATGTCAACCCGGACAAGAGAAATCCCGAGACAACTTCAGATCTACTGGAGTCGGCACCTCAAGAGAGCAGCCTCAAGAAGATAACGATGCCCGCGTCATCATGTCGAGAAAAAATCCGCATCTTGGGCGAATCACTCTGTCAGACTTAGGAAGAATGTTTCAGTGAAACAACGAACATCCAAATGATTATGTCAAGAGGTCCAGAATCCGGGGACTGGAGGGTCACGATTCAAATATGACTAAACAACAATTGGTGTAATTATGCATCAATAGGATGGTACCTGTGTATCGTGCTTTGCTAAACCTGCGCTTTCAGACATCCTCTGAACTTCGTGAAACTGCTAAACGCTCAGCCGCGATAGCACCTGCCTTGCTAGAAAGAACCAGGCCTTCCAGGAATAAAGAGCCTTATGATATTCGTGGAAGCATACATCTCACTAACATGCAGTACAACCTTCAACCTTTTATAAGCAGTTTCATTGAAGAAGCAAGAGGAAAACCACCGAGATACAACATCCTGCGTCCAAAATCGCCCAGTCCAACTGCAGTACAACACGCACGACTGCCACAATGATAAAACAACGTCCAAGGTATTCCATATCTGGATCGACGGCAACAACATCAACGAGAGACGCTTTCAGAATTTCGTCTCCCTTAGAAGAAGTAGTTGTGTTACCAAAGGAGATTGCACCCGGGACTTAAGAGGTACATACAGACTCTCCATGTCAAGAGATTCATCATTTTTGTAGAACCTTTTAGTTAAGTCATTCGCATGAGGGAACTTCCCTACTCCTCAAAGACACGATCCAAAGATGATAACGACAAAGGAGCGTGGCCGGGGACTGCTCAACACTACCCATCTCAAAGCTGCTGAATTTAGAGAGATGCAAGCACGTTATCATTCCAAGATGTCCAAAGACGAGGACATACTCAAGAGAGCAGACGTATTGTCAAAGACCAGCGATATGCCTGGACGTCTACGAAACGCAACGTAGACGCAAAAACGGCCCCATGATCAGTAACTCGTACGATTATCATCAACATAGGGTTCAACTCCAACTCTCATCTAAATTATTTCCTTAGAAACCCAGCGTGACAGCATCTATCAAGTTGAAAGATCAATAGATACTCGTGGGCAGGGGACTGTCTCCCTCTTCTCCATTTCATGAGGAAACATCAAGGAAGCTATCGGTTCCATCATCAGCTTCTCCCTCTAATAACGAGACGATCTCTACCATTATATGAAGACTGCCAAGTTCGTGCAAGTAGCTACCACGCCTCTCCCTGCCAGTCTCTTCTGATCACAGCTTCTGCCAATAACCGTTGTTGCTCGTTAATTGATACCAGCCAGAGCTTCACCATAACAACAACCACTTGGGGACAGAGATAGAGCCATGTAACTCATGCTTGGGGACTGAGGATCAACATGGAATCCCTTCAATGTCAAGGACCTTTTCAACCCAGAATAGATGGTCAACCAAGAAGTCATAACCGTGGCAAGGTCACCACTCTTCAAGGACGTAGCGTAAGGATATCATCACCTCCATGTCTGGAAGGCGCCTGACCAACAATCAGTGCTTGGTTCAGCCATCTGCAAGCACTGTTACCAATGGAGAATCGAAGATGAAAGTCGCGCCTCAGCAAGCCATACCGACCGAATCATGCCTTCCACGGAGCTCAGTGACGCGTACCCAAGGCTTGCACGAAGCTGCGCATCAACAATCACATTTCCGAGGAATGTTTAGACAAGGAAGTTTGGACACCAAGGAATTTCCAAAAACGAATATTCTCAAAGATATGCAATAAACACAAAATCGGTTTTCATAACTCTTGGAAATGCACTGTCCAAATATTGACCGAAATCCCAATAGAAAAATCTATAATCAGTAAATGCACATTACTAGTTATTATTTTCTAAAGATATGCATTTAATTGCTGGAAATTAAATAGCATTTAAAAACTAAGAAATCTTAATTAAAAGATTCTCAATTTATTTCGATCTTGGGATTGTCCTTTAGCTATTAAGGAATATCTTTGAACAATTAATGATAAGAGTTACTGCACATGTTCAAAGTATGTCGACATCTTTACTTTGCAAGCTCTTTTTCACACTTACAATCTTGGAAACAATTTTCCACACTTCCAAACAAGTTAAGAATTGGTTCATCTGAATTCCAAGAACTATGTGATTGATTATCCTATCAAATCACCAATTATGGGTTTCACGGTTCTACCAAAACAAGTTCGGTTCTACCTCCATGTGAGAATTGTGCATAGTCACGCTAGTTACCAAAATTCGGTTGACTAGTTACTAGGATCGGTTCCCCACAACTTATGGTAGCTACCTTTATTCGGTTGCACATGTCCATAGGATCGGTTCCCCCAAAATTATAAACTTGTTGCACATGTTCATAGGATCGGTTCCCCCATCTACTGAAAACGTGTTGTACCTCTTACAAGGATCGATTCTCTCTTGTAAATTTGTTGCACCTCTTACTAGGATCGGTTCCCCAATGACTAGATAAAAGTTGTTATTTACAAGGCATCGATCATTTAATCTTGAATGATTACTTAAGATCGGTTTCACTAATAAAAGTCATACCAATACATAAGTCAGGCCTTTTGAATAGTTTTACCAACATACATAAACAAGTTTATGACCGGTTATACTAAACACACATATTAGTAATTCAAAATAGATTTGCAATGAATAACAATACCAATAAGCCTAGTGATTTCCCTTTCGATTCACAAAACGAGTTTATGAACTTACTTCCTTTAAACGAATGTAAAACATTGTTTCCTAGGATAAAATCTTCACTCATACCCATACATAATCACAATAGCATTCATATGATCATGTCGATGTCTTATATACAAATTTTAGTGGTTAATCAATAAAACTCGTATTTTATTCCTTAATACTATGTCTAACTAGAGTATCATACACAGCTTCGCAGTTATGTTTTCAATATGCATGACTTGAAAGATATGTTAGGTAATGAAACAGTTCAGGTCAAATATTAGTAACCTCAAGAGGAAGGATGATGTTGTCGTTGTAGCTCCATACTTCTTCACATTCTTCAAGTCTTCATGTAATACTTGTAAGTCTCATATCCTAACACTTTCAAGCTAACCTATACGAAGTTGACTCTAGTATATAATCAAGCGACTCTTTAAATGAGTTTTGATTCACTAAAATATGACAACCAAACTTGATATACCAACACTTGGTGGGTTCAACCGATCTATGCTCTAACAACCATAGTATTATTTCAAAATTGTGATATAATTGAACTTTGATTATCTATAGTAATACTATGACACTGTATAACAATGATTGAGAACATAAGTTTTCTTATTGTTACGACTACGGATCTTCAACAACAATGATGCTGAGTTGAACACGTTCAGAATCTTTGAAGTACTTGGAGTAGCGAAGAATTCAAGGAATGTTGAAGAGGCAAGGAAATTAAGCATGATGGATGAGAATCTACAAAGTTTATTTATTTTGTAATCCATATATATTGATAGTTTTGTCACTAAAATTGAAAAAAAGGGAGATTGTTAGAGCACTGCTCGGTTGAACTCGCAAGCGTTGCTATCTCAAGCTTGTTTGTCAAGTTTATTTGATCAAAACTATATACTTGATTTATAGTCTGCTTATAGTTATGTCTCGGATTAGGATAAAATGTGTAGTTGAGCTTTAGACTTCACGACGTTCACCAATTGAAGACGAAAATTTACCGAGGAGATTGGAGGAACTTCATCAATAAAAGGTATGTGGAGACTAAAACTTATCCGAGTTTGTGTACCTAGTATGCGAACAAGTTTACCTGAGTTGGGTCCGGGATAGTTGTTCGCGAACGGGGTTTGCGAACGGCTTGACTAGGCCAAGGTCCGGAGCTGCTGTTCGCGTACCTGGTTGGTGGACACAATGGTAAAGTTCTAGAATCGGTCATGTACTCATGAATTAAAACATTTATGATTTAAGGAATGCAATCTTTGCAAACCATGGCTTAATGTTCATGAATTGATTCTTGTATAAGTACTTTGTACGATCACGAATCGAACCTATTTCGATTCAGTTTGTTCATATATATTTCTATGATATAGTGAACATTTGAATAACTCTATTTGAAACACAATTTTATTCATTTGATTATCTTTCAAAATTGATTGATCTTCATATTTGATCTAGAAGTATTAGATGAATACTGCTAAGACAAAAGTGTTCATATGGATAACTTCGGTTAACTATTATTGAGCCAACTCAATACACATGTTTAGGTACGGTAACCCATATCTAAATGAAGGTATATTTCATTTGTGTGTAACAAGCTAAGACCATCAAACGGTGGAGATTGATTGCTTTATTTTTAAGCAGACTTAGCTTGAATCTTAAATCAGGTTTTCATCCAACGGTGAATATTGAATGCTTTGTTACTAAACTATCTTAGCTTTGATTGAAAGCAACCCTGATTTGGAAGACTATATAAGGAAGAACTCTAGCAATGGAAAACCTAATCCCCACATTTTTGTGTGTTCCTAGTTGCGTACTAGAGTCGATTCTCCTTTAACCTAGGTTTTTCCAAACCATTATAGGTTAATGACTTGAAGACTTCATTGGATTCGTGAAGCTAGATCCAACTATTTTCTCTGTAGTTGCGTATTCTGATGCGTGTCGTAAGTGCAACAAATTAATTAAGATATTTCCCACTAATTAACTAGTAATATAGCGGTAGTAAAAGATCGTTCCCACAGAGAGCCGTGTAATTGATAGGTTATTTAGTTCAGCAAAATAATAAAACACAAAGGGGGATTGTTTGATTAAAGTAAAATAAGAAGATAATAAGAAAGCAAAGATGATTAAGAAATCATTTGCCGCCGCTGAACAAGAACTTGATAAAAGTATTTATTTATTCCTTGTTAAATTTCTATTGTCACCAACCGTAGAATAACAATAAGCTCTGCTATCCCCGGAATTCATGTTGCCACTTGATACGGAAGCGCTCGACTACCAGATTCTATCCAACTAACCCACCAAGAAGTAGCGCACTCAGGATGTAAATTAGTCGGATGCTTTATGTTTTGTGAATTAGGTTGATCCTAGCATCAGACTCATAAGCTCGGTTTTCTTACTAGTGTCATCTATATACACAATTGCTTAACAGAATCCCTCTGTCAGCTTTTACGATTTACTACTTGTGTAAAGAATTGAGTGACAATTACACGTATCACCAACCCCAATACTAGTAGAAGAATTACTATCAGGTATAATTCAAATGGCCAATTGAATAACCCAATAATAATCTTAGACAATAAAAACAATAGAAATAATCGACAAGAGATAATCGACTTAAAATAAACTTGTGAAAAAAATTAAAGTTCCATTAATCAGGACTTTGAAATCATCCCTAATCAGTAAAATTTAGCTACACATGGATTTACTAAAACCCATAAAAAATATGTATCAGAAAAAGATGAAGAAAGCATTTGGTTTCCCCCTGAACGGGTAAACCCTTAGTTATAAAATAAAACCCTTTCTCCCCTTTCTCTGTATTTTTCTGTCTCCAAAAACTTGTTTTTGTGAAGCTCGGCTATTAAGCCTTATATAGGCTTTTCCACCGACCCTCCTTCACCGAGAATTCAGTATTTGATAACGGTTCATAGTCGGTCAACAGTGTTTACAATTTGGAGAAACACATGTGCTGCGATTAGATGTAACAAGGAGTACTGTAGTTGAGTAAACACGGATTTCTAATTGGCTGATAGTTCAGTGGGGTCTGTGTGAGCCAATGGTCTTCCTTTAAGAATCAGCTTACATTAAACTTGATGTCCTGTTTTATACCAACTTCCCACTTTTCCAGTACGCGACAAATCTTTTCACTGCTCGGAAATCTTTTCTATATCTATCCTCAACTAGTCTTTCAACAGCAACCAAACTCCATCTGTCCATCACCGCCTCCCGACTTCTCTCAAACTCGGTCCCATATCCAAGTCCGGATCCGTAACTCCATCTTAACCTCCTCTATAATCGACAACGATCATAACACCAACGGTTTGCTCTCTGCCAAATGTAGTCCGTAGTTTCATCTTCCCTCTCTGTTTAAAATCGAGCTCCCATAAATTCTCCGTCGCCAACTCGTACCAGCATCTACCTCTATCACCATCAATCATCCTTCTCGACTGCACTGCTAGCAATGGCTCTCCCTGTTTCAAGGCAGTTGCACTTGGTTCAACGGCATCGAGCACTAGTCGTGAACTATTCGAGCTTACTCTATGCCTCAAACACAACCCAAACCTTCCCTGACTTCTCTCGGAGCTCCTATATCAGCTACAGCACCATTGCTTCTCCATCGATCATCAATGGCAGCTGCGACACCGAGTTATTAAACTCCATTTCCAAGCACGACCCATCTCTTCTAACTGCTACAACAACCCATTGAACCATTTGAATTCGAGAATCACTCCAAACTGTCACCATCTTGATCACCACGATCAACAACATCACCGGCTGGTGATGTTCTTTTCTTTCTGTTGAAGTCGAGGAAGAAGTGGTGGTGCCTTGAGTAATATGACGGGTGCCTTCAACAGATTTTGAATTACGGCCTCTCC
Organism: Papaver somniferum; assembly: GCF_003573695.1. Taxonomy (NCBI): domain Eukaryota; kingdom Viridiplantae; phylum Streptophyta; class Magnoliopsida; order Ranunculales; family Papaveraceae; genus Papaver; species Papaver somniferum. Next base: position 27,369,585 of record NC_039358.1, on the reverse strand, counting down.
CCAAGTAAAAGTCCTGACTCCCTTTAGCAGTTCATTTGAAAATGGCAGCCCGTAACAGATTGGATGCCCCTTAACGAACGACAGGATGTCAATAGTAGTGGCCCTTGAAATGACCATTTTACCCTTTATTCTTCCAAGTTCTTGTTTCGCTCCTAACTTCTTCATACGAACTCAGAATGACTTCGTTCTTTCACCATCGACTTCGCCTTCTTATCCTCTACAGAATGATGACTAGAAATCCTAGAGTTGAACGAGTTCCAATTCGTCTTTGGCCCTTCTTTACTTGTAAACTTCACTTTTGTAGTTATTTCCACTTCTTTTTGGATGACTCACCTAATATAAGACAAATACAAGAAAACAAGCGTAATATACAATAATTCACCAGAAAGATAAAAATTACTAGCATGGAACTGACACCAAATATATGTGAAATATGCACTTATCAAATTCCCCCACACTTGGCTTTTGCTAGTCCTCGAGCAAACTAAACTAAAATACAACAACTCCCTATCGTTGAGGATACGGTTGCACTTAGCATATGCAACAAGCCTTTAAACCCCTAGGTGTCCCTAGTGGATGAGTTATAGTCTCGTGAGGGCTTACGAGAGGTATACCCATAAAACCTACTCCAACTTCAAAGCGTTCCAGCGTCCCAAGCATCCAAAGAGCTATGAGGACATAGAGTTTCTGCATGCTAGTAATAAGAAGTTAGAAATACCAAAGAGCATATTCTCATTCTTAAATGTTAAGTGAGAAATAACCACACCATAATGAGAGAACGCGTGTTTGAGAGCGATCAATAAGCATTTCTCCTCGACTTCTGCATCACTTAAAAGGATTTTATGATAATTGCACTCAATAAGACGGCTTTTTTATGGGTCTCACATGTGTGCAGGTAGGAATGAAGAGAGAATCCTACACACGTTGAATGGTGGAAAGGAAACCTTCCGAAATATTTCTGGAGACCCCACAAGATCGTGGGAAATAAAAGAATTTTTCTGATGATCTCTAAGAAAGGAAATCAACCATATGCAAGGATAGGAGTACTCACTGACCTTCACATCCGATCGGCAGTAATGATAGCACCACTCTCACAGCATCCAATAGAAATGTCTTCCTTCGGCTCGTCTTCTTCATCTTCTCGGTCTTCGTCCTCGGTCTTCAACTGTTGATGATAAACTCTTGAACTTCGTAGAACTTCGACAATTTGTAACTCTTTTCCTCAATTTCCTTATTGCTTGAAACTTCTTTATATATTTTTCTTCCCTATGGCCGTATTGAACAAATAACAACCTAAATGCAAATCTTTTTGTATTTTCTCTTCTTCTTCTTTTTTTTTTCAATTTTTTTTCATTTTTTTTCTTCTTATAAAAAGATTGCAACTACAAAAAATGAAACCAAAATTAACATGGTCATGAAAGAAGTACTTTACCACTTTGATCTTCACAACTTGTATTGTCTTCGTATCATAAACTTCAATAACTCTCATCTTTTGTTTTCTTCGCTCTTGTAAATAACTCTTCATACATATATATAGAATTACGCTCCTTGTATGTAAGTCTTCAACATATATATAAAAATCTGCTCAAACTATGTTGCTTTACTTGGATATGAAATTTGCTCGTCTTTGTATAGTTGCTTGTAAACCTCAAACGTCTTCAACTTTCCTTGTAGGTTTTGAAGTCGCTCTACTTGTTGATGATATGATGTGTTTCTATGGATCTGTTGTTGGCGAGAGAGAGAATGGTGCTAACTGCAAATCAAACTACAAGAAGGTGGTTCTCATCTATAGACGTCTAATCGCAGTCGTATGCGTCAAAAATAATTCACTTTCTTACTCAACAAAATATAAATGAAGTACAAGGAAAGGAAGAGTTCGTTTCCACAGAGAGGCAATTTTTGTTATAAAAATTCTAGTTTCTTAGTAACCAATGGGGGGATTTTTGTTTTATCAAAATAAACAAAGTAATAAAGTAATGAAAATAGTTGAAAATAATCAATAGAGAGAGATATTGGTCAAGGAGTTCATCTTATATCTTAAACATGTGCTTGCATACATGATTAGATTTACAATTTAATCTCTTCATCATCAAAAGCCTAGAGTATCAAGAGAGCAAGATATTCCATTAATTTCCTAAATTCATCAACACACACATTTGAGTTGCGTATGCGAATTCTACCTAAAGAATAACCTAACGCCTTGCGCTAATTAAGTTCAATTCCTAGGAGCACTAAGTTTTGGAAAAAAGCTAATCAATGCAATTGTCATACATTGCGCATGAAAATTCGGACAAGGGTCAAACTCTACATATGATTACAAGAGTGTATCACTACAAACCGTAATCATATCATGCTGCTTGTATTTGGGGTTATCGCTCGATGAAAACCCCTAAAATAGCTATGGACAAGGATGCAAGTTCAATTAATTGGCCACTTAACTAAACAAACACCTAAATCCTATCACAATACATCAATCATGTGATTATTAAAAGCAGTAGAGATTTAAACGAAAACAAAGAGAGAAAACTAATACATAACTCAAGCAAAAGTTTCAGAAATAGGACTACATCCTTAACCAATAATATTAATTTAGCTACTCATAGCTATGGAGTTCATCATAATCAATAATCAAATAAAGAAGATGAAAGCAAAGCAAACCCTAGTAGCGTATGTAAAAGCGGCTCTCCTCCTTAGCTCCAAGAATAATACGTGATAATCAAAGTTGTAGAAAACTCTCTCTTTTGTATCTTTTTTCCCACTTCTAAAATTAGGTCCAATACAAAGAAGTCCTTCAAGCCCATGTGTGAGAAAACACATGTAGAAGAACTGTCCAAAAGTGGTCACCGGAAAACTGGTGGAGGCGCCGGAAGTTGACCGGCAAAGTGGTCAGAGGAGTAGTTCAGGTGACCGGCGAAGTCCATCCAATCACCGGTCAATCGGGTCAAATCGGTCAGGTCAACCGATTCAATTGACTAACTTAGTTAGATTATGAGTGTTTATGAGTGAAAATTGTTTGTGCTGGTTTTGGTAAATTTGGGTGTCTGTGGATGAGAAACGAATCTAAACCCTAAACAAATGCAATGCACGTGAGTGCTTTTGATTCGAGAGATCAATATATACAATTCTGGTCTAAACCAAGAAATGGTCGTTCCAGACTTGCTTCGGTCACAAAGTGAAGGAGATGGGGTTGATCTTATGGAGGGAAGCGAAGAAGGTGTTGAGATTGTGAAGGTGTTGGCTATTTACGACTTGTATCAGAATGATGAACTGGCTTGCACAATGTAAGCTATCAGTTCTGGGTGTTTTCTGCATACCATGACAATACTTGTTTTTCTCCGTCTGTTCGTGTGGTTTGGAAAATAGGTGAAGGACCTATTTATACAAGTCATTGAGCGCAACCCTCATCTCGTAAGAAGTGGAGTGATGGAGTAGTGGGGTCATGTAGAAGTGGTGATTGTTACACGATCACGTCTTTGCCCATTTCTTCCATCACCGCTAACCGTCCATGCCTCCTGACGCGTTATTGTAATGGCGCGTTGCACGCTGCACGCTATAAACCGCCAGACTAATACCCCAGCAAGTATCCCCTAGTTTTTGACATGCTTGATGTCTCGAATGAGTGGATCGTGGGACCCACTGCAGGAAATAGCATACGATGCTAAGTTACTTAAAGAATTGATATTCATGCAATATCGTGCATGTTTGATGCATGTAATGCATCGCAAACAATCAACATGTATGAAGCATCGATGTTTTAAAGCTTGATCGAATAAGTTGCGGATCAAGCGTCTTAAAATAGCATCACGTCCAACCATTTTCGAGTGATCGTTTGGAGGCTGCATAGGCAAGCCCTGCTTTGGTCGATCACTCCCTGTGGAAGAGTGACGGACGGTGATCATCGAGATGCTTCATTGGTCGTCTAGCTTTTAACCTTGGTTGTCCGACCAAGCTAGAAAAGTTGGACGGACGAGATGGTTTATGACGCTCATTTGCGACCGTTAATGGAATTTTAGGATTTTTAAGAGGTGCGCAAGTATCACTCTTTTACTTGAACGAATTCAATAATGGACACCGTTTTTGGTGGGACCGAACGGGAATGCGTGTAGACGGCTTGCTGGTGTACATGTCTATACCGCTTTTTCTCACGAAGGTGCGATCTAGGCCACTCAATTTGACCGTCAAAGGTAAGTGGTCGTGATCGGTTTGCTGCAGGAATCCATTGCCGCAAAGGATTTGGAATCCGCGTGACATGCCTCCTTTGGGCGTGCGTCTCGAGGTTACCGAGTCCTAGCTTACCTAGGCGGACCAGTCACATGCACAGGTGGGCTCACGGTGATCATGTTGACGCTCTCGGGACCTCTTAAGTCTATATCTACACCCTCCATCCAGGCTTGCGAAGATGGATGGTCGTGATTGAACTACGACAGTTCTGCAATGCCGCAAACCCTAATTAGGGTTTTGAAGCAGTCACACATACATGACTTTGGACAATCGGTTTGGCAAGTCACGCTTCCCCTTTGGAGAAACCGACCGTGTGGGGCCGACGTTGGGCTGGCGGTGAACATATGTGCACCTCCCAGATGGTCCTAGGCGCGATCTAAGCCATCCAAACATTTCGGCTAAGTTGGATGGTTGAGATCAATTTAAGATGCTAGTGGGATTTCCGCGACCCTTTAAGCATCACGTCAGCCACACTTCGAGTAAACGTTCAATGTTCATTGCTTTTTCGTGAGAAAACCGATCGGGCAGGGATAGAGTGGGCCCGCCAATGTGCGTGTTGGCGCCCCCCATCTTTCATGGTGCGATCTAAGCCATCCAATCAGGCTAGTGAAGTTGGACGGTCACGATCGTTTTGAGAGAGTCTTAAGCAGTCTTGCCTGTTCGAGCTTCTTCCAAAGCAGCGCGGCCACTCTACTTTAGGGCTGGCGTTTTGGCATGCTGGGAAGCAAAGTGTAATGTTCGACCAGGTAGGGAATAAATAGGCCCACTGGTGGTCATCACGGTGATAGCCTGATCCTGCTAGGGTTCGTCTAGGATAGTTAAATTAGGCGGACAACTTGCGTGGCCGTTATCGTTTCTGAGACTGATATGGACAATCCAGATTTTAAGGAAATTAAATGCGTTCGAACGAGCTGAAAGTGCATCGACTCGAAATTCTCTTTGTCAGAGAGTAGCATGTACGCGTATTTCGTGCATGTCTCAAAAATTGGCACTTGGAGATTCACGTTACTCTGCTGAGAGTGAACACTCAGTCGTCATGTCATGCTATTAATGAGAGTTCCGCAAGGAACAACATAAGAAATACTAGGCAAATCATGCATTAATCAATAATGCTATAAATTCACAGAATATTTGGGATTGTTGCTACATGCACCATTCTAGGTGAATTTTGTGTATTTATCGAATTGCTTCAAATAAATAAAGCGAGAGGTTTTCTGCGCTCATCGCTTATCAAATGGCTTTATCCTTTGCAGGATGTCAGCATATTACTTTGGTTTTACAATTTTAGCCATGAACTAAAATCCACCATCAACATTAAGTCCCCTGCCTAGCACATAATGGTTGCATTATTGTGGGGTAGGCATGAGATGGTGACAAATAAAGATAAAACTTATGAGACAAAGTTAGATGTTACCAGGAGAGATGGGTCGTCCTGTCCTCGGAACATGTCACGTTCAAGAGGCGTCCAGGTAAGCGTTCCCCTAGCATGATATCGGTTTATGTCATAATCCTCGACTCTGATGTGGACGATCCCTATCATGAGGAATATCCTTCAAAGGATGCTGAAGAAATTTCTGAAAAAGATGTTGAAGCATCTCCCAAAGAGAACGGTGATGCAGCTTCCGGAAAGCGTGTTGAAGCGGCTTCTGAAGCGAACATCGAGGCGGGTCCCGAAGAGAGTGTTGAATAGCCTTCTTCCTGAGAGAGCGTTTAAGTGGCTTCTTCAGGAGAAAGCATTGAAGCGGCTTCTGCTGGAGGGAGCGTTGAAGCGGCTTCTTCTTCAGTTTGACTTCCCCTTGCAAATTACATGCTTCTTGATTGACCATCTCTCTTGTGTTGAAGAAGTCCTTGACTGGCGGCGCAGGAATTTCATGCTGAGCCTCAGTGGCAAAGCATTATTTATATGGTTCTATCTTGTATGGTCCGTGGGTTTACCATAATAAAGATATCTCCATATCATCTCCGTGACTCTATTACTTCTCCATGGGAAAATAAAATATGCAGAAGTTCGGATTACCTCTGTCCGTAGTGGTTGTTGTTATGGTGAATCTCAGGATTGGCAGTCTTCATATAGTGGTAGAGCTTGTCTCGTTATTAGAGGGAAAAGCTAATGATGGAACCGATAGCTTCCTTGATGTTGCCTCATGGAATTAAAAATAGGGAGACAGTCCCCTGACCACGATTATCTACTGAGCCTTCGACTTGATAGACGTTGTCACGCTGGGTTCATAAGGTCGTATTTACGTCTGCATTGCTTTTCATAGACTTCCAGGAACATCACTGGTCTTTGACAATACGTCTGCTCTCTTGAGTATATCCTCGTCTTTGGACATCTTGGAATCATAATGATAGTGTGCTTGCATCTCTCTAAATTCACCACCTTTGAGATGGGCAGTGTTAAGCAGTCCCCAGTCACACTCCTTTGCCATTATCATCTTTGGATCGTGTCTTTGAGGAGTAAGGAAGTTCCTTCATGAATGACTTAACTAATAGGTTCTGCAAATATGATGAAGCTCTTTTCATGGAGAATATGTATGTTCCTCTTAAGTCTGACAGAGTGATTCGCCCAACTGCGGATTCTTTCTCGACATGATGATGCGGACGTCACTATTTTCTTGAGGCTGCTCCCTTGAGGTGTAGGCTCCAGTAGATTTGAAGACGTCCCGGGCTCGCTCTCGTCCGGGCTGACATAATAGGCGAACCCTTTATTATGATTTGGAGATGACAATATTCGTTGAATCTTCCGAAACGCTTCCTGCTGTAGTGCGGTCCAGATGAAACTTGCTCATTTCTTCAGCAAGGGGGTGAATGAAGCAACAAGCTGGTCTAAACCAGGTATAAAACTGTAGTTCACCTTGCCCATGAATTTTTTGATTTGACTACTATATCATCCATATAGTCTTCAACTTGCTTATGCATCATGTCGTGGAAGATTGCCGTCATAGCGCGTTGATACGTTCACCGGCATTAACCAAATGGCATTACAATATAATAAAAATTTCCGAGAGGAGTTTGAAAAGCTGTCTTACTCGCGTCATGCTCATACATCCTTATCTGATTGTAGCCGTTATATTCATCCATGAAGGAGAACACGCCGTGTCCGCTGGTGGCATCTACTAACATGTCGATGTTAGGTAGAGGAAAATCATCTTTGGGGCAGCATATGTTCAAGTCTCTGAAATCTACGCAGCACCTGATATGTCCATTTTTTTTTTTACCGGAACCACATTAGCCAACCAGGTTGGATGATGAATGGGTTCGATGAAGCCAGCAGCTACCAACTTATGAATCTCGGTCTTGATTTTCTCTTCTTCCTCGTGTCTGAACCGCCTCAGAGACTGTTTAACCGGCTTGGATCCAGGTATGACATCTAGATGATGAGTGACCAATTTTTTATCTAAACTGGGCATTTCTTCATACGTCCAAGCGAATATGTCCTGGTACTCTTTGAGAAGTTCCACGAGCTTCGTGCGTTCATCCGTACACAAGGTTGAGCTGATGGAGATAAGCCTAATAGATTCCTCGTTCCCGATGTTAACGATTTCGAGCTCATCAGTTGTGGAGTTGGTGCCATCCTGCAGTTGTCGTGGAGCATCTACCACTTCTTATTGCGGCTCGTCGTTGTTGTAGCATTCTGCTGGGCGGAGAGACTGGGTAACAGTCTCCCCTGCTAATTGCTAACAGCGGCGTCGGTACACGGTTTTCCCTTTCTGATCACGGTTCGTCATAAAATTTCGCTATCTCTTAGTGTGAGCATGAGTCGTGGCTTCACATGATGAAGAAGAATTGGTACGCCTTGTCAGCAAAGATGCATCGTGGGTCTTATCCTTTAATGATGCAAGTCGGTCCTCTTCCTGGATTGACGCCCACGTGGGGAGTGGGGTGCAATGAACCTTATCTGATTCTCCCCGCAGAGCTTCTCTTGGTTCAAACAATTCCGCATAACTTGGTACGTAGGGAGACAATGATGCAGGAATACGAACAACTTTTTTATTCAGCATAGTCTTCAAGCATTGGTGATACGTCGAGGGGACGATCCTATTTTCATGAAGCCATGGTCTCCCCAGTATCATATGGTAGTCCGGCTCCTTTTCTATGACTTCGAATTTCACCTTTGATTGGACGGGCCCTACGGATAAATTCAGATTTACATACCCGTATGTGTTGGTTTGGTTTCCTTCAAAGTCTGTCATCGTGGTAGGATGTCGCACGATCTTGCTTGGGTGAACCTTGGCTGTCCTGAGTGTCTTGAGAGTAATCACATTCGAAGACGCTCCCGTGTCGATGAGGGCCTTCTTGAACTCTGAATCCTTGATGCGTGCAGTAACGTTTAGGGCCCGGTTGTGACCTTCTTCCGCCATCATGTCTTCTTCTATAAATGTAACATTATTCACAGACATCTCTGGTGTTTTTGAGGCTTATGGACGCAAGGGAGTCAATTGCACGTCCAGGGCTATCTGTTTGATTGCAGCATATGTCTCCGCCCGCTGATTCTTCGAGAGGTGTAAAAGTTCGCATAAAATTTCCACTAGAGAAACTGCTTCCTGATCCTCCGTCCTCTGGTTCATAGTGAAACTATTGACTTGAGAAGGATCGTTGCGAGGATTAGTTCCCAGTGTACAAACCTCCGTGACAGGAGAACCGCTCATATCTGATGTCATCTTGACGAGGAGATCGAGTATGTCGTTTACTGTTTCTTTGATCAGGTCCATGTTCTTCGTGTGAATCTCCTGCACCCGTGCTAACTTGATCATTGTTGGGATTCTTCTGGTTACACCATCAGATACACCGTTGGGAAGAAGGGTATCTTCATTGGAGGAACTTCGACCGGGATTTGAAATTATTGAGGGAGTCCTAAGACCAACCATTTTGAAATCAACCAAATGGGATTGGGTATTGAAGAAATTGACTTCACAACCGAGAGATTAATATCCCACTGTGGTCGCCAATTGTTTATGGGTGAAAATTGTTTTTGCTGGTTTTGGTAAATTTGGGTGTGTGTGGATCAGAAACGAATCTAAACCCTAAACAAATGCACTGCACGGGAGTGATTTTGATTCGAGATATCAATCTATACAATTCTGGCCTAAACCAAGAAATGGCCGTTCCATACTTGCTTCGGTCACAAAGTGAAGGAGATGGGGTTGATCTTAGGGAGGGAAGCGAAGAAGGTGTTGAGATTGTGAAGGTGTTGGATGTTTATGAATTGTATCAGAATGATGAACTGGCCTGCACAATGTAAGCTATCAGTTCTGGGTGTTTTCTGAATACTATGACAACACTTGATTTTTCTCCGTCTGTTCGTGTTGTTTGGAAAATAGGTGAAGGACCTATTTATACAAGTCATTGAGCGCAATCCTTATCTCGTAGGAGGTGGAGGAAGTGGAGTGATGGAGTAGTGGGGTCGTGTAGAAGTGGTGATTGTTACACGATCACGTCTTTGCCCATTTCTTCCATCACTGCTAACCGTCCATGCCTCCTGACACGTTCTTGTAATGGCGCGTTGCATGCTGCACGCTATAAACCGCCAGACCAATACCCCAATAAGTATCCCCCAGTTTGTGACATGCTTGATGTCTCGAATGAGTGGATCGTGGGACCCACTGCAGGAAATAGCATACGATGCTAAGTTACTTAAAGAATTGATATTCATGTAATATCGTGCATGTTTGATGCATGTAATGAATCGCAAACAATCAACATGTATGAAGCATCGATGTTTTAAAGCTTGACCGAATAAGTTGCGGATCAAGCATCTTAAAATAGCATCACGTACAACCATCTTCGAGTGATCGTTTGGAGGCTGCATAGGCAAGCCCTGCTTTGGTCGATCACTCCCTGTGGAAGAGTGACAGACGGTGATCATCGGGATGCTTCATTGGTCGTCTATCTTTTAACCTAGGTTGTCCGACCAAGCTAGCAAAGTTGGACGGGCGAGATGGTTTATGACGCTCATTTGCGACCGTTGATGGAATTTTAGAATTTTTAAGAGGTGCGCAAGCATCACTCTTTTACTTAAACGAATTCAAGTATGGACACCATTTTTGGTGGGACCGACCGGGCATGCGTGTAGACGGCTTGCCGGTGTACATGTCCATACCGCTTTGTCTCACGAAGGTGCGATCTAGGCCATTCAATTTGACCGTCAAAGGTGAGTGGTCGTGATCGGTTTGCGGCAGGAATCCATTGTCGCAAAGGATTTCGAAGCCGCGTGACATGTCTCCTTTGGGCGTGCTTTTCGAGGTTATCGAGTCATAGCTTGCCTAGGCCGACCAGTCACATGCACAGATGGGCCCACGGTGATCATGTTGACGCTCTCGGGACCTCTTAAGTTTATATCTACACCCTCCATCCAGGCTTGCGAAGATGGATGGTCGTGATTGAATTACGGAAGTTATGCAATGCCGCAAACCCTAATTAGGGTTTTGAAGCAGTCAAGCATACATGACTTTGGCCAATCGGTTTGGAAAGTCACGCTTCCCTTTTGGAGAAACCGACCGTGTGGGGCCCACGTTGGGCTGGCGGTGAACACATGTGCCCCTCCCTGATGGTCCTAGGCGCGATCTAAGCCATCCAAACATGCTGGCGTTGGATGGTTGAGATCAATTTAAGATGCTAGTGGGATTTCCGCGACCCTTTAAGCATCACGTCAGCCGCACTTCGAGCAAGCGTTCAATGCTCCATGGCTTTGTCGTGAGAAAACCGATCGGGCAGGGATAGAGTGGGCCCGCCAATGTGCATGTTGGCGGCTCCTCCATCTTTCATGGTGCGATCTAAGAGGTCCAATCATGCTAGTAAAGTTGGACGGTCACGATTGTTTTGAGAGAGTCTTAAGCAGTCTTGCTCGTTCCAGCTTCTTCCAAAGCAGCGCGGCCACCCTACTTTAGGGCTGGCGTTTTGGCACGCTGGGAAACAAAGTGTAATGTTCGACCAGCTAGGGCAAAAATAGGCCCACTGGTGGTCATCACGGTGATAACCTGCTCCTGCTAGGGTTCGTCTAGGCTAGTTAAATTATGCGGCCAACTTGCGTGGCCGTGATCGTTTCCGAGACTGATATGGACAGTCCAGATTTTCCTTAAGGAAATTAAATGCGTTATAACGAGATGAAAGTGCATCGACTCGAAATTCTCTTTTTAAGAGAGTAGCATGTACGCGTATTTCGTGCATGTCTCAAAAATTGACAATTGGAGATTCACGTTATTCTGCTGAGAGTGAACACTCAGTCGTCATGTCATGCTAATAATGAGAGTTCGGCGAGGAACAACATAGGAAATACTAGTCAAATCATGCATTAATCAATAATGCTATAAATTCACAGAATATTTGGTATTGTTGCTACATGCACCATTCTAGGTAAATTTTGTGTATTTATCAGACTGCTTCAATTAAATAAAGCCATAGGTTTTCTGCGCTCATCACTTATCAAATGGATTTATCCTTTGCAGGATGTCAACATATTACTTTGGTTTTACAATTTTATCCATGTACTAAAATCCACCATCAACAATGAGTCAGAACCGAGTCAGCTTTTCGGGTGAGCTAACTGGGCTGACTTTTCAGGTCATAGTCTTGCATAGGACAGAGCTGTGCATTGCATAATCACTGCTTCAGCCATATGGCTCTACATCATCATTCTAACTTCTTCGCAACTGCATTCTCAGCTGCAACTGCTCACTCATTATGCTCATCATTCTATTGTCCATTCCTGCAACCATTAGTTCCTTGCACCACCAAAATCAGTTGCGTCGACTGCAATAACTTTAGTCGAGCTGCAAAACCAATGAATCAATTTCATCTCCTGCTGTACCAACACCAACTCAGCTATAATATCACATATAAACCTAACATTCATCTACGCCATTCTTGAGCCAACACAGCACCATATTAATTCCAGCATAAAGCTCGACTTCAACCATTCATCATTCCACTTATTCACAGCCTCACTGTATCGAGCTCGCACCCTGTAGTTACATAGCACCACTTTACTACCACTAGGTGCAACACCATCCATACCAGCTTGCACCTGCCATAATAATCACCAAAACCACCTGCTAACTCTAATGACTTCTTTGTTCTTCCTCCTAGGCTCCACAGCTCCAGCACCTTCTTACTAGTTCAGTCCTGCAACATCAAGGTATAGCTCACATAACCAATCCATTTCCTCCATTCGAGCTGTAACTGCAACACCACATTCAGCACCATTTAATCACCAGAATATGTTCCATGTCTTTGACTCCTTCTCATCTCCTTGCCCTGAACCACCAACAACTGCTCCAATCAGAGCCACTGCCACCTGCAATTTGTACGTGTCCTAGACATTCATCTAATTCCGCACTTTAGCAACATCAACTCCACCTGACCCATGAAAATCACCCAGCTTCTACTATCATTCTCAGTACCCACTGAACATCAACATCTCAAATTCTCGATTATACCTTGTTTCTCCGTCTGCAGTTCCATTCAACCAAACCCATTCTTCTGATTCGAGCACTCTCAGTCAATTTCAACCCCAGATTCAAAACCCTGGTTCCATTAACAACAACAGAAATAGTTTCATTACCCTTATCAAACTCAAGAATCACACAAACCCTAACCATTCTTCACGTGCAATTCATGTTCTTCAAATTTTGGTCTCTCTGTGTTGTTCATCTAAACACCAACAACTTTAATTTCTTTTGTGTTCTTGACTGCAACTGATTCAAACCTCCATCGATCTGTACTACAGCTCAACCTTAGACCTCTCTCGATCTCAACCATCAACAACAGCTGCTCCTCTGATTCTCGATGCAAACAAAACCCAATCTTCTACTGTATTTATCTCAGTTCATCTACAACTTCAAACATCACCAAACCCTAATTCCTGATTTCAAACTTAAATCTAACCCATTTTCTCATACATAATTTCTTCATAAGCAGACTCATACCCTCCATCACCTCTTCTTCTTGATTCTTCTTGAATTTCAGCATCTCCTCACTGGTTTCTCTCTGAATTTCTCAGGTGGATAATAGTGTCGACATCTCTCTCTTGGTTTCAGGTGTAGTAAGTGGAGTAGACAATGATGAGAGATTTGATTTCTCTCTGAATTTTAGGGTGAGTGTAGGAATAAGACTAATGGATATAGCCACCCTGGTGTGATACAACCAAGGATGTCTCTAGACACCCAATCATTAGATAAGGGCCGCCAAGAATATTTGCCCCTTGCTTCCTAGACTAAGATGCAATTGTTGTGCTTGGCTTGGCTCGGCTCCACTCCCAATAGCAATTGCTCATAATTTGATGCTTTCACCCCTTTACGCTCCAAATGATCGCTTTCTTCTTCCTCGAATTCTTCCACCAACAACAGATGTCTCTTAATTCTCAGATCCACTTCTTCTCTTCAATTTCTCTTCATCACTAAAGTTTTCATGCTTTTCAGACAGATAAATTTGCATCACTAAAGCCGACATGCTTTTCAGACAGAGATGAAGAAACAAAAGCAAATAATGAGGAATAATCCGCCTTGACCTTTTAAGCGATGTTTCTTCTTCTTTTGTTCCAAATGACTCCAAAGTACCTAAACACTCAAAACTAAACATAAGATACATAATTAACAAGAAAACTTAGCAAAGAAAGCATAAACAATAGATAAATATTAAAGTGTTTTAGACACCTATCAAATTCCCCCACACTTAGACTTTGCTAGTCCTCGAACAAATCAAACAAAACTAATTTTAGAACATACATACAACTCCGTCTCGTCGAGGATACAATTACTCTTAGCATAAATAACAAGCCTTTAAACCTCTAGGTGTCCCTAGTGGACGAGTTTTAGTCTCGTGAAGGTTTACAAGAGGTGTACCTACAAAACCTTTACTTCCAAATCCAACTACGTGTGAAAAGTCTAAAAAAAAGACACTAAACATTTTGTAATTGGCATACTATCAATGATTGTAGGAGAAAGTATCCACTTTCAAATCCAATTCATAAATTAGTAATATAGCTTTATCAGAAAGTTGAACACAACCACAATACTCGGAATCGAATCAACCACAATCACATGAAAAGATTAAGAAGATGGATATAGAAAGTAGATGGTGGCGGACTGTTGACTAAGGTGAACGGTATTTCCCATATCTGTCTGAAGGTCACTGCCAAAACAAACCTAAAAATCCTATTGGATTGAGCTACTGGTCTGAATTCTAATATCAACACAGCTGGCAAATACAAGGAAACCAGCGGTCGACAAACTTATTTCTAGATCATTCACAGACATATACAAGGGAACCAGTGATCGATTTTATTCAACACAATTAATAATTTATTTTATTTTTCTTTTCATATTTTTTTTTCAAATCGACAACATGATTGGACATTTTGAATCCAAGCGCATGATTCTTGTCAGCAGATTACATGGTAATTCCCATGGATCCTTCATTCCATGCTTGTTTAGGCGACGGAGACAGGGAGAACATACACATATTGCTATCCAAGTGTCAATTTTTTTTTTCTTATGGACACCGTTTGGTCAAATTGGTCTGGTCTCTTTTTTTGTAGTAAGTCAATCACTCTATTTCATCCTAGCAGTGATAACAATTCGATGTTGGTGCCCCACCAAATCACTTAGAGAAACAATAGATAAGATAAATATGGAAAATAAAAATAGAACGTGATATGGTGACGACTCCGAGATATGGTGACAACTAACATGTTATTTATTTTTATATTTTGTTCGTTTTCATATGAATATACTCTACTAATGGGTTCCTCAACTCCTATGTTTTCATTAGTGTAAGGCACAAGTTGCTAGATTTCGGAGTTTATAAAGAAATTTTTTCTTTTTCCTATTTTTGTATATATATATTTTTTTTTGTTTCACTAAAAGCATCAAATCAACTAATTATACAAACATATAAATGCTCCCCCACACTTAAACTTTACATTGTCCTCAATGTAAAATTTAGTCATTCAAAGTAAAGTTCAAAGTGGAAAATTCCGCAAATGATATGCAAAAACAAAGATAAAATGCTTAAAAATAAAAAGAGAAAGATAAAGATACAAAACCGATGGTTTGCCTCCCACTTAGCGCTTGGTTTAAAGTCGTCAACCCGATTATCTCCTCGCATGTTAAGGCTCCTCCAGAGGGAGTACTTCCACAAGGTTAACTCCTTCCACGACTTCCGAAGAGAAGTTCTCATAATATGGTTTCAATCGGTGCCCATTTACTTTGAGCTCATTTCCTGTAGCTAAACTACGAATTTCCACTCCACCATGAGAAAACACATTAGTCACAATAAAAGGTCCAGTCCAACGTGACCTTAATTTACCTGGAAACAATTGCAAACGAGAATGAACAAAAGCACTTTCTTCCCAGTGCAAAATTGTTTCTTAGTGATCATACTTCAATGATTGGAATATTCACTTGGACCTTCTTAAAAACATCCCAAATATCACTATCTTGCTCCACCTTCTTATTAGCTTTAGCGAATCTGCCAGGAAAAGGTAGAGGAGGAACATAAGTAGAAACAAGAGGTTTAAAGTTGGATTTAGTTACCTCGGGAGTTTGAGGAAAATCTGAGTTCTTTTCCTCCAAAACTGGTTCCCTTTGAGCTTCTTCTTTACCAGAATTAGTAATTTCAGGTTGCACAAGTTGTGTACCACTTCCAAACGTAATAGCATTGACACCATCTCTTGGGTTAAGAGGTTGGGAAGGGAGTTTCTCACCATTTTGTGCATGCAACTGATTAATCTCCTCGGCCATTGAACCAACTTGTGTTTGCAAGTCCTTGACTGCACCCTCCGTTCTTTGCATAAAAGATTTCAGCAACTCTTCCATATTTGACCATTGATTTTGAGGTTGTTGTTGTTGCTACAATTGTTGTTGTGGTGGTTGACCAACTTGTGATTGCAACTCCTTAATTACATTATCCGTTTTATGTTGATTTAAGTTCGCTAGTTAATGATTTTGCTGTACCACGGACATTAGAGCCTCCACCAAAGTAGCCATCTTTGCCAATTCTGAGTTTTCAGCTTGTTGTGGTTGTTGCACTTGTTGTTGGAACCCACTCGGACAGTTGTAAACAGAACTTGCACTTGCAACTTGCTCGTTATCATAACCAATGTTGAGGTTGTCTCTCCATCCTTGATTGTGGTTGTTGGAGAAAGTATCATACCGTTGTGTTGAGAAAATAACATTGACTTGCTCTACGTTCTCATAAACTTGGCGTGATGGTTTTACAACCCCTGATGCAATTTGTTGCATCATTGCCATCATATTGCTCATTTGTTGACGTAATTCAATAATCTCGTCAACTTGGTTAACTCCCTTGATAGGTGGTTCTAATCCACGACTCGAAAATTGTTGAGGATTTACTTTCATACTCTCAATCAACTCTCTAGCTTGTGTCACCGTCTTGTTCATAAGTGCACCACCACTTGCAGCATCAATAAGATTCGTATCACTTGCTTGGAGACCTTTATAAAATTATTGGATAATCATTGCGTCACTTAATTGGTGATGAGGGCAGCTTGCTACCAATCTCTTGTACGTTCCCAACATTCATACAATGATTCCCCCGCACTTTGTTTCATCCCACAAATCTCCTTGAAAATTTGAGTAGCCTTTGATGCAACAAAATATCTCTCTAAAAAGAGTTTCTTCAACCCATTCCATGTTGTGACACTTCCGGAAGGCAAATAATACAACCAATCCTTAGCACTATCCGCCAAAGAGGATCGAAAAACTTTCAACATTGCACCATCCGCATCAGTCTCCGCTGGAAGGATGGACATGACAATGGTGTGGAAGTCCATAAGATGCTTGTTTGGGTCTTCATTCACCATGCCATGGAACTTTGGTATCTAAGCAACCCGGCTTGATCTCGAAAGTAGAGTTTGTTTGAATACACCACTGTTTTATATCCATCTTGTGAGAAGCCAAGTCCTTGAGTGTACGATTTGCATCACCCATTGCTTCTTCTTCTTCTTCAAAAGGTGGTTCTTGTTCAACCGGAACCTTTGTTCTACAACTTCTTCCTCTGCTTCCAACTCTAGTATTTCTGCCTCGTCAACTCTTGCTTGGAGTATTGTTCCTTCACGAGTAGTTATCCCGCACCTTTGATAATTCCAATTCTTGGGAGCCAGAGATTAGTACCTGAAAAACAATTCTCACAAACTAAGTCAGAAAAGCGAAATAAGAAATAAGAAGCAAAGATAAAAGCAAAAATAATAAAAAGAAACTAAAAACTATATAACAAGCCGTATGCCTCCCCGGCAGCGGCGCCAAAATTTGATGGCAGTCGTATGCGTCAAAAATAATTCACTTTCATACTCAACAAAATATAAATGAAGTACAAGGTAAGGAAGAGTTTGTTTCCACAGAGAGGCAATTGTTGTTATAAAAATTCTAGTTTCTTAGTAACCAATGGGGGGGTTTTTGTTTTATCAAAATAAACAAAGCAATAAAGTAATGAAAATAGTTGAAAATAATCAATATAGAGATATTGGTCAAGGAGTTCATCTTCTATCTTAAACATGTGCTTGCATACATGATTAGAATTACAATTTTAATCTCTTCATCATCAAAAGCCTAGAGTATCAAGAGAGCAAGATACTCCATTAATTTCTTAAGTTCATCAACACACATATTAGAGCTGCGTATGGGAATTATACCTAAAGAATACCCTAACGCCTTGCGCTAATTAAGTTCAATTCCTAGGAGCATTAAGTTTTGGAAATAGGCTAATCAATGCAATTGTCATACATTGCGCATGACAATTCGGACAAGGGTCAAACTCTACATATGATTACAAGAGTGTATCACTACAAACCGTAATCATATCATGCTACTTGTATTTGGGGTTATCGCTCGATGAAAAACCCTAAAATAGTTATGGACAAGGATGCAAGTTCAATTAATTGGCTACTTAACTAAACAAACACCTAAATCCTATCACAATACATCAATCATGTGATTATTAAAAGCAGTAGAGATTTGAACGAAAATAAAGAGAGAAAACTAATACATAACTCAAGTACAAGTTTTAGAAATAGGACTACATCCTTAACCAATAATATTAATTTAGCTACTCATAGCTATGGAGTTCATCATAATCAATAATCAAATAAAGAAGATGAAAGCAAAGCAAACCCTAGTAGCGTATGTAAAAGCGGCTCTCCTCCTTAGCTCCAACAATAATACGTGATAATCAAAGTTGTAGAAAACTCTCTCTTTTGTAGCTTTTTTCCCACTTCTAAAATTAGGTCCAATCTCCAAAGTCCAATACAAAGAAGTCCTCCAATCCCATGTGTGAGAAAACCCATCTAGAAGAACTATCCAAAAGTGGAGGCGCCGGAAGTTGGCCGGAAAAGTGGTCGGAGGAGTAGTTCAGGTGACCGGCGAAGTCCATCCGGTCACCGGTCCATCGGGTCAAATCGGTCAGGTCAACCGATTCAATTGACTAACTCAGTTAGATTATGAGTCAGAACCGAGTCAGCTGATCAGGTGAGCTAACTGGGCTGACTTGTCAGGCCATAGTCTTGCATAGGCCAGAGATGTGCATTGCATAATCATCACTGCTTCAGCCACAGCCATGATGGCTCTACATCATCATTCTAACTTCTTCGCAACTGCATTCTCAGCTGCAACTGCTCACTCATTCTGCTCATCATTCTATTGTCCGTTCCTGCAACCATTAGTTCCTTGCAGGCGTCAAAAATAATTACACTTTCTTACTACTCAAAATATATAATATAGCAAGGGCAAGAAAGGATCGTTCCCACAGAGAGGACTTAGGTTGTCAATATGCTTCGGTTTCCTATAAATAAAAATGGGGGGTTTTCTGGTTTTTATACAATAAACTAAATAAAAGCAAACAATAAAGGTAAACAAATCAAATCAAGGATGAGAAAGTATTGGTCACGAATTTCATCTTCATTCACAAACATGTTTACTACACAATAACTAGAATTGATATTTTAATCTCAACTTTTATTAAAGGCCCTAGGATACCTTAATCGCAAGAACATCCCGCTAATTTCCTCTTATCATCAACAAAAACATTAAAAGATGTGCATATGAATTCTTCCTAAGAGAACAACCTAACGTGTAAAACCACTAATCAAGTTTAATTCCCTAGATGCATTAAGTTTTATGAAATCAGGCCAATCAAAGCAATCGAACGTGTAAAAGCACTAATCCGATTTAACAAAGGTTATGACTCACATGTGACTACTAAAATGTATCACTACAAGCAATAATCACAATCATGCTACTTGTAATCAGGAATCTATCACTTTTGCGTATAATAAATCTTAATCTAGCAATGAAGATGAACATAAAATCAACCGATTCGTGATTCGATCAAACAAGTATTCAAATCATAAGACAATATCAATAGTGAATCATAAACGATAAAGCATGGAGACAAAACTAATTTATCATATCAAAAAGCATATTATGTGAAATCCAATTATTCCATAACCAATAATTATAATCTAGTTCATGTTCATGGAGTTCATCCAAAGAAGAAATAAATCTATCATTTTCACAAACCCTAGAACAAAAATAGAAGTAAAAATAAGATTCCTTCTTAAAAGAGATGGACCTCCTTTCTTTATATCCTTTCACTTTCAGTTTCTTAACTTAGGTCGCATCCAGCTTCAAAACACCCATCAAGCAAGCCCAGGTCCAAGTCCATCTGAGTCAGCTCCGACTAACTCACTGAGTCAACTCGGTCATAATTGATTCCGACAGAGTTCTTCTTGAATTCCGGTTCATTTCCAGGCAATGATTTCAGGCCATTCCATAACTCCAACCCTGCACAATTACATTCCTAGGATACACCTATCATTTCAGCTCAACCCATTCACTCAGTTATGCCATTACTCATTCAACTGCATCACTTCCTTGTAGCTCCAATTCCACCACTACCTTGGCTTACATGACTGCAACTTCAGTGTTTTGACCTCAGCTCTCAGCTCAATTGCGTCAATTCAGTCCCTCTGAGCATCGCCTTCATGTCATACTTCTTGCAAACTCAGACCTGCTCATACTCCCATTCAAAATGTGTTTCCCTCTTTAGTTCAGCTCATTGAAGCATCACCAGTGCACTGTTCCTCTCAGCTTTCCCTGTAATCTTCACTAGAGCAGCTGCTCCAACTGCCTGCACCTGCAGAGCCATGTAACCACCATTATCACCAGTACCATCTTCACTAGAGAAGCTTGCGGCAACTCCAGTTCAGCCAACTGACACCAGCATATCCACCAAATGTGACCTGCAACTGATTCCACTTAGCTCCAGTCCATCTTTGCAGTCTTCACAGATCCATAGTAGTATCACCTGTAGCTTCATACTGCAATGCCAGTCCACCAAACCCACTGCACAACAATCATTCCCATCTGCAGTCTCACATACACAACCAACAACAAACCCATTTCAGTTCTCATTCAATGATAGACACAGCATCATCCATTTCTTCCCTGATCTTCTTGAGCACCAGTTCTTGCTTTGAGTCTCTCTAGCTGTAGTCATAACATACATCTACCCCAGAATCACTGAACTCAGCCACCAACTGCAAAATCTAATGCCTTCCGCAGCCAGACATCCGCATACAACTTCCATAACAGCATCATAACTTCCATTCCCCACTGCAGTTGCACCTCTTCTTGTTGTCTGCAACAGCTACATATCCTACCAACACAGCACAATCTCAGTTCAGTCATACCAGGGTGAATTCTCACCTGATCTCAGTTCAATCTAGTCCTGTCCAGTTCAACAGCTGCTGCAGCTTCATTAATCATCCAGAATCAGCCACAGACAAATCCAATGCATACCTAGTTTTAAGTTCACCACTAATTCTTCATTCCTTCTCGTCTCTTCTGAATTCAACTCCAACCCCATCATCTATGTTGTAATTAAGCATCTGCAGAATCATTGAAACCAACCCACTTCTGCCATTACTTCTTCACCATCTGCAGCAAACCCAAGCTCCTTCTCTTCAACAACAAACCCCCAATTCAACAGCAGCATCAGATTATCTTATAACCCTTGAAATTTTTCCACTCGAGTACAAATTCTACTCCGAATCCTCCTTAATGTCATCTCAAACCTCAACAGCGAACAATTGCAATCTCCTCTGAAACCCAGATTCGATCCATCGCTCAAATTAACAGCAGCTAGTTCTCTTCTTCTCTCGATCAACATCATTGCAACTATCAGCTCAAAACCCCCTTGATTTCAACTCATTCGAACCCTAAATTTCTTCTCATCTCGATCTGAATCTCCGTAGATTTCTGAACTTAAACATCAACCCCAACTTCTAATTACAGCAGCAGATTCATTTTCTTCTCAATTGACTGTCGCAAACCAAACAGCAGCAACACATCAAACTCTCCCATGTTCTCTCTGCTTGGGATTTGTATCACCACCGCAGATCCATCTCTTCGTCGATTTCTTCTACCAGCAGCCGCCATGGCTTCTCTCTGAATCAGATGGGAAATAAAAACCAATGATTTGTTATCTCTGAAATCCAGGTTTTGTGTAGGACTGAAAGTTACTCCAGACACCCAGAAGTAGGATAAGGGTCACCCAGTCCATATATGGCTTGTCGGATTTGGCGAACCGACAGCCTAATTCCTTTCTCAACTCAACTGTCAGTTTGTAGGAACTGACAGTTCATTCTGCACCTCCTTCTCGCGCACATTAGCCTGCTCCAAATATCACCTGGAATTGATCTTTTTGCCGTTTTTGCTCCAAATGGACGTTTTCTCCTTCTTTTGCTCTCTAGGACTCCATTGCACCTAATAACTCAAAACTAAACATAAGAGATGCAATTCACAAAGATAATAGCAAAGAAAGCATAAATACTATGTATAAATTTAGGTATTTTACAACACCTATCACACCACCAAAATCAGTTACGTCGACTGTAATAACTTCAGTCGAGCTGCAAAACCCATGAATCAATTTCTTCTCCTGCTGTACCAACACCAACTCAGCTGCAATATCACCTATAAACCTAACATTCATTTACGCCATTCATGAGCCAACACATCACCATATTAATTCCAGCACAAAGCTCGACTGCAACTATTCATCATTCCACTTGTTCACAGCCTCACTGCATCGAGCTCGCACCCTGTAGTTACATAGCACCACTTTACTACCACCAGGTGAAACACCATCCATATCAGCTTGCACCTGCCATAATAATCACCAAAACCACCCAATCTTCTACTGTATTTATCTCAGTTCATCTACAGCTTCCAACTTCAAACATCACCAAACCCTAATTCCTGATTTCAAACTTCAATCTAACCCATTTTCTCATACACAATTTCTTCATCAGCAGACTCATACCCTCCATCACCTCTTCTTCTTGATTCTTCTTGAATTTCAGCATCTCCTCACTGGTTTCTCTCTGAATTTCTCAGGTGGATAATGGTGTCGCCATGTTTCTCTTGGTTTCAGGTGGAGTAAGTGGAGTAGACAATGATGAGAGATTTGATTTATCTCTGAATTTTAGGGTGAGTGTAGGAATAAGACTAATGGATATATCCACCCAATCATTAGATAAGGGCCACCAAGAATGTCTGTCCCTTGCTTTCTAGACTAAGCTGCAATGGTTGTGCTTGGCTTGGCTCAGCTCTACTCCCAGTAGAAATTTCTCATAAAATGATGCTTTCACCCCTTTACGCTCCAAATGAACACTTTCTTCTTCCTCGAATTCTACCACCAATAGCAGCCGTCTCTTACTTCTCAGATCCACTTCTTCTCTTCAATTTCTCTTCATCACTAAAACTGTCATGCTTTTCAGACAGATAAATTTGCATCACTAAATCCGACATGCTTTTCAGACAGAGATGAAGAAATAAAAGCAAATAATGAGAAATAATCCGCCTTGCACTTTTAAGCGATGTTTCTTCTTCTTTTGTTCCAAATGACTCCAAAGTACCTAAACACAAGATACATAATTAACAAGAAAACTTAGCAAAGAAAGCATAAAAATAGATAAATATTAAGGTGTTTTAGACACCTATAAACGTCACCCTCATGGTTGACAAAATTAGCACTCAAGAGATCAAAAGTAGTGCTGAAAATGGTGTGAAATCGGGTACCTCACCATTCTACCCGGAATTAACGTACGGTGACACACACTCAAAAGAAAGCTCTTTAGTCATTTAAAAAGAAATCTGGTCTGGTGCCTCTGTTGATTTGAAAATAGGTAGTCTCCACTAATGATTGTGTTAGAGCATTGCTCGGTCGAACTCGCAAGCATTGCTATCTCAAGAATGTTTGTCAATATTAGTGATCAAAACTATATGTCTTGATTTCTAGTATACTTATGACTAAGTCTCGGTCTAGGATAGTTAGGAATAGTTGAGCTCCAGACTCCATGGCGATTATCTTGCAAAGAAGAAGAACTATTCAAAGAACCAGTGGAACTTCATCCGACCAAAAGGTATGTGGAGACTTGAACTCATCTTGTCACTCAAAAGTATATCTACTCTATCTCCTACTCTTGAGACAAAAGTCGTATAAGTATGATAGTTTTCATACATACACATTTACTATTTCGAGCCGAGTTTACTCGCCTATCTTTTCTCGAAATACGTGTTGGTAAGCTTTTGATTTAACCATCTTCATCTTTACCCATGACGAAATTCATGATGACGTTTCAATCTTGAAAATAGCTTTGATGACGATAGTCGATTCTTATGTCTAACGATTGTTATAACATTATAGAAGAATGTTTCAATGATTGAAATGTAGAGTTGAGAATATGTAACCACGTATGGATGTAAGCATATAGTGTGTTCGCACATTAGTGTATAAATCCATGTGCCGGAAACCAAGTGTGTGCATATGTGTGCATGCGGTATTGGTGAAGGAGACAGGTTGGGTACGCGTACTGGCGGAAATTCACGTCTGTGAAATTCTGCTGAGTTTGGAGTTTACGAACTCAAAAACCAGTCACCTTAGGTACGCGTACGGGCGGAAATTTTTCACCCGAAAAAGTCTGCTGAGTTTGGAAACTAAAACCAACTCAAAATCCGGTAGCTAAGGTACGCATACCCGTACACGTACCCAAGCTAGTTATTTATCAAATCGGTAGTTTATGGATTTAAAACAATAAATTATAAGGAATGCAATCTTTGCAAACCGTGGGTATATAGTTCATGAATTGATTCAAATGAATCAAACCGATTTTGTTTCAACTGTGTCTATGTATAAAGACCTAAGAAATTGAACAACTCTTGAACTAGTTCTTATGAGTCATTTGAACTAGTTATGAGAAAGAAGAATACGGTTAATATGAAAGCACTCATATGTCTAACCATTGGTCAACCATTTGTGAACCATACAATGTACACGTTTAGGTACGGTTACTCAAACCTAAATGAATACATTTCATTTGTGTGTGACAAGCTAAGTTTCGATCTAACGGTTGAAAGATATTAGCTTGGATAAATCAGTTTTTCATCTAACGGTGATTATTGAATGCTTTGTTACCAAGGTAACCTAGATTGCAAACCCTGATTTGAAAACTATATAACGATACGTCTAGCAACTGTGCAAAAGTAATCCCCACACCTCCTGTGTGATACTAGTTGGTTTGCTAGAGGCGATTCTCCTTTAACTGTAGGTTTCTTCTCGAGACCCTGTCGATTAACGACTTAAAGACTTCATTGGGATTGTGAAGCCAGACGAAACTACTTCTCTTGTAGTTGAGCGATCTGATCTTGCCATTTTTTATCGTACGAGTTCAATTGAATAATTCACTTGAGATTATATCTTCGATAAGGCAAGATAAAAATAAATCACAAACATATTCGTCTCATCGTTTGTGATTCCGCAATATCTAGTTTCGCTACCATACGATTTAGATTATTATGAGGTGATTGATAATGCTAGGCTGTTCTTCGGGAATATAAGTCCGGTTTATCATTTAGTTCTTGTGCACCTTCATTTTTATCAAAAGACAGAACAAAACTTTTAGGTTTATCTGTGGGAGACAGATTTATCTATCCTTGTAGACTTTTTTGTATGATACAGATTTGTTTACTAAAGTCTTCGACTTCGGGTCATAGCAATTCTTGGTTGTGGGTGAGATCAGCTAAGGGAATCAGGTGCGTAGTATCCTGCTGGGATCAGAGACGTAAGGAGCGCAACTGTACCTTGAATCAATGTGAGATTGATTAGGGTTCAACTACAGTCCAAACCGAAGTTAGTTTGTAGTAGGCTAGTGTCTGTAGCGGCTTAATACAATGTGGTGTTCAATCTGGACTAGGTCCCGGGGTTTTTCTGCATTTGTGGTTTCCTCGTTAACAAAATTTCTGGTGTTTGTATTGTTTCTATTCTGCATTATATTTTGTTATATAATTGAAATAATAGATCTTGTGCGTTGTATCGATCAATAGTGAAATCCAACCTTTGGTTGTTGATTGGATATTGATTGATCCTTGGATATTGGTCTTTGGTAAGTTTATTCCTTGTATTTGATAAAGATTCGCAGATTTCTATTTGATTGATTAAAGATCCTTGTATATTACCTACTCCTCGATATACTTTTACCTAGATTGAGTCTAACTGTCTAGTTGATTCTCTAGAAAGTATATTGGAGTTAGTCCATACAGATTGCTAATCGAAATATTGGGTGTGGTTGTTATACCCCCCGCATTTTCAATTGGTATCAGAGCAGGCAAACACGTTCAAGACCTCAAAAGTCTGTGTTTGTAGCGATCTGACTCTATGGACATAGGTGTTATCTCTATTTACGTACCCCCAGTCTTCGATGGCTCTAATAACTTATGGTGGAAAATTGCTATGCGAGCGTTTCTTCAAGCGCTTGATTTTCAATCATGGGCATATGTTGTTAATGGCTATGATGCTCCCGTTGTTGCATTAGGTAACGTTAATGTTCCAAAAAATATTGGCGAATACGATACTGCTGAGATACTTGCTGCAAAGCAAAACTCTGACGGTTTGAATGCCATCATACATGCCATTACCCAAAATCTTCAGCACCATGTGTCAAATTGCACTAGGTCTAAAAATGCGTGGAATATCTTTGAAACTGTATTCGAAGGATATGCCAGTGAAAAGGAAGCTAGGCTTCAAAACCTTAATTCCGATTGGGAAAACCTTCGTATGGCAGATGAGGATTCATTTGATGAGTTTAATCACAAAGTGTATGAAATTGTTAATGCATCTTTGCATTGGGTAAGACTATTCCTGAAAAGGACATTGTGATGAAAATTCTCAGATCGCTGCCATCTAGATACGATCCTAAGAAGCATGCCATCGTTGAGGGTAATAACCTTGATACACTTTCCAGAAACACTCTGATTGGAAAGTTAAAAATTCTTGATTTTGACACTAGCAGAACGTTCGTGCTCAATGTTGTGACCAAAACAAGTGTATCCTCTCACTTGTCTTGGGCTGATGAATGTTGCTCCAATCATGTTGATCCTGATGGATCACTGATAATCAGGAAGGTCAAGGATTTGATAAAGAGGAGGAATATATGTGATGAATATCCATCCTCAGTTAATGTTTCAGATGATTCAATAGAAGAATCTACTCTGGATGTCTCAGATGAGTCTACTACAGATTCTCTCTTCACTTCAACTTCTGATTCAGAACTTGTGTATGACACAAAGCTTCTTGATCTCTTGAATAAAGAGATTATTCAAGAGAACCTTCACTTAAAGGCCTCCTTGAAAAAAATTGAGTCATCAATCCAGGCGAAAAATATTGAGATAGAGCGTCCCAATGATAAGTTCGTTAGAACCATGTCTCTAAAGGAAGAAGAGATTAACACTCTCAAGTATGACCTGCAAAGGTTATTTGGAAGCTCTGACAAAATTGCAGCAATGTTATTTGGTCAGAGATCCTTTGGAAATACTAATGGTTTAGGATTTAAAAGCAAAACTCAAAGCTCAAGGTTGTCCACGCTAACTAATCACGAAACAACAATTATTGATTGTTGTGTTAAACAGGAAATTTCACATAAAGACGAAAAATCCTCCTTGATTTGTTCTTTTTGTGGACATTTGAAGCATGATCAGGACTATTGTTGGAGATTCAGAAGGAGCAATAAGAAAATAATCAAACTTCAAGAGAACATGTAGAAAATGAATCTAGGTCCGGGAAACCAAGCTCTTTTAAAGAAATCCAGATCTAGACAAGGTAAGAAATCTGTTTACACAACAAATAGTGATAAGACACGAAAAAAATAAGAAGTGTGAGCATATGGCTCACTCAGTCACCAACTAATGATGGTGACGTCGCACCCTCATTTTTAGCTTGGGAAAAATGAGGATTGGATCAAAAGTGGCTCAAGTCCTTGTGGTTTGCAAATCTTTTTCTTTTTCTTATATTTATTAAGAAAATATTCTCCTAAGAAGATGGAAGACGAATAACAAATCTTGAGAGACTCATTCAATGTCCTTCTAGGGTTTTGTGTTCATAAAATCCGTCCATATACTTGCTTTCTCATTCCTTTTCATGAGATACAATCTTATGGCTCCTGTAACTAGAGGGATTATGAAAAGAGATGCAGTTAAAGCAGTTAATGTGTATTTGTGTGAAGGAATCTCTTCCTCAAGGATAAAGAAAGCAATGTCGACAACTAATGGAGAAGTTTCTTCCTCTAACTGTCTCTTATCTGTTTGTTACTAAAATAACGATTTTAGAGGCATGGTGAAATAATTCATCAACAAGAGAAATGATTTAAAATATCAAATCATTTCCTCTTTGGAAAAGATAAATCACTATGAACAAATGTTGTCTCTAACCAAGAACACATTGTATGGACTAAAAAGAGAACTTAGTGAGTTAACTGACATTTCTGATGATCTAGAGGAATTGAATGATCCCATTATCAATAGCTTCTTCAATAATGAGAAGGAATTCTCTGTAGATGCTCTGAGAAAGCTCTATAATGTCTAGAAAGTCTTCTTATGAGAATTTATTTCTTATGTCTTAGGAAGAATAACTAGAGTTTGGAATAGCCATTATTATGAGTACACATAGCTATGTCCATCGTTTTTTCATCTTTATTTTTTAGGTTTATTTATTTAAATTCTAAAAAAAAAAATTGGAAGATGATTTTTGCAGTATTAATCTTTATGGATTTATATATTGCAATATTTTATGGGATATGTGTGTTTGCGTCCGTGAACTATTATTGTCCCATATGATGTCAAAAGTTATCTCTTTTATATGTCGATATGCAAGTATTGATACAAGATCGATGAACTTTTGACAAACAAAAGTTAAGCCTATTATGTCAATTATTGATGGAAGATAGGTTAAAATATTTTGTTTACAAGGATTATGTCTATTGTATGTCATTGTGCAAATAATGATGGAAAATAGAATGAATCCTTGTATATGCCGCAATATTGATCATTCCCTGATCCATATCTTATTTGTATACTGCAATGCTCCATAAGTTTTTCTTGTGTTGAGCATAAGAAGATTGAGTTAATCATTTCTTTATGGTGAACTTAGTCGTAGCTCCGTAAGCTCTCTTATGTCGAGCATTTCCAACTAGATTAATCATAGATTCTTTTGTGGTTATTTTGGTTGTGTATTCCGATGAAATTAATCATGGGTTCTCTTGTGGTTAGTTTAATTGAGATTTTTGGATATAGAAAATCATTTCTTTATGGTCTTTTGGTGTCCAATAAAATCCTTCTTTTCTTGTAAAAGTAAGGTCGCTCTTGTTGTTCTCTTGGGAATGACATCAAATGGGGGAGAGTTCTTTTGAACTTGCGCTTAATTTCCATATCTTTGTGGGGAGTGCGGTTGTGGAATTATTTAGGGGTTATCTTATATCTTTATAAACTCCTTGATGAATGCATTTAGCCTCGGCTTTATGATTGCATCTAAACAAGTTGATATGTACTTTTATTTGGTCTTGAAGCATCTTCGTGGAAATTTCATTAGGATCCCGTTTTCGTACCTTTGCCAATTTTATTGAAAAAAAGGGGAGAATTAATTTGTAGTTCACACTACAAATACATATGATTTACGTGCTTTACGGGTCATTATGTAAGGGGGGGTGGTTTTCATGTTGAGACGAAAGTATTGACTAAGGGGGAGTGATACATATCACCATAGTATTGTTGTCCAAGTTGTGATATGAGAACTTTGATGTTGTGTAATAATACTATGACACTGTATAACAATGATCGAGAACTTTTTTTTTCTCATTGTTATGGCTACGGAACTTCAACAACTATGATGTTGAATTGAACATCTATGGAATCATGGGAGTACTTGGAAAAGATGAAGTTTTCAAATAACGTTAAAGCACCAAGGAGATCAAGCATGTGGACGAGAAGCTACAAAGTTTTATTTATTTTGTAATCCATATGTATTGATAGTTTTGTCACTAAAATTGACAAAGGGGGAGATTGTTAGAGCATTTCTCGGTCGAACTCGCATGCGTTGCTATCTCAAGCATGTTTGTCAATATTAGTGATCAAAACTATATGTCTTGATTTCTAATATACTTATGACTAAGTCTCGGTCTAGGATAGTTATAAATAGTTGAGCTCCAGACTCCATGGCGATTATCTTGCAAAGACGAAGAACTACTCAAGGAACCAGTGGAACTTCATCCGACCAAAAGGTATGTGGATACTTGAACTCATCTTGTCACTCAAAAGTCTATCTACTCTATCTCCTACTCTTGAGACAAAATTCGTATAAGTATGATAGTTTTCATACATACACATTTGCTATTTCGAGCCGAGTTTACTCGCCTATCTTTTTCTCGAAATACGTGATGGTAAGCTTTTGCTTTAACCATCTTCATCTTTACCCGTGACGAAAGTCATGATGACGTTTCAATCTTGAAAATAGCTTTGATGACGATAGTCGATTCTTTATGTCTAACGACTGTTATAACATTATAGAAGAATGTTTCAATGATTGAAATGCAGAGTTGAGAATATGTAACCACCTATGGATGTAAGCATATAGTATGTTCGCACATTAGTGTATAAATCCATGTGCCGGAAACCAGGTGTGTGCATATGTGTGCATGCGTTATTGGTGAAGGAGACAGGTTGGGTACGCGTACCTGTACGCGTACTGGCGGAAATTCACGTCTATGAAATTCTGCTGAGTTTGGATTTTACGAACTCAAAAACCAGTCACCTTAGGTACGCGTACTGGCGGAACTTTTTCACCCAAAAAAGTTTGCTGAGTTTTGAAACTAAAACCAAATCAAACACCGGTAGCTAAGGTACGCATACCCGTATGCGTACCCAAGCTAGTTATTTCTCAAATCGGTAGTTCATGGACTTGAAACAATTAATTATAAGGAATGCAATATTTGCAAACCGTGGGTATATTGTTCATGAATTGATTCAAATGAATCAAACTCATTTTGTTTCAATCGTGTCTATGTATAAAGACCTAAGCAATTGAACAACTCTTGAACTAGTTCTTATGAGTCATTTGAACTAGTTATGAGAAAGATGAATACGGTTAATATGAAAGCACTCATATGGCTAACCATTGGTCAACCAATTGTGAACCATCCAATGTACACGTTTAGGTACGGTTACTCAAACCTAATGAATACATTTCATTTGTGTGTGACAAGCTAGGTTTAAATCTAACGGTTGAAAGATATTAGCTTGGATAAATCAGTTTTTTCATCTAACGGTGATTATTGAATGCTTTGTTACCAAGGTAACCTAGATTGCAAACCCTGATTTGAAAATTATATAAGGAGACGTCTAGCAACTGTGCAAAACTAATCCCCACACCTCATGTGTGATACTAGTTGGTTTGATAGAGTCTATTCTTCTTTAATCGTAGGTTTCCTCTCGAGACCCTGTCGATTAACGACTTAAATACTTCATCAGGATTATGAAGCTAGACGAAACTACTTCTCTTGTAGTTGAGCGATCTGATCTGGCCATTTTCTATCGTACGAGTTCAATTGAATAATTGACTTGAGATTATATATCCGATAGAGCAAGATAAAAAGAAATCACAAACATCTTCATCTCATCGTTTGAGATTCCGCAATATCTAGTTTCGCTACCATACGATTTAGATTTTTGTGAGGTGATTGATAATACTAAGCTGTTCTTCAGGAATATAAGTCTGGTTTATCAATTAGTTCTTGTTCACCTTAATTTTTATCAAAAGACAGAACAAAACTTTTAGGTTTATCTGTGGGAGACAGATTTATCTATCCTTGTAGACTTTTCTGTGTGATACAGATTTGTTTACTAAAGTCTTCGATTTTGGGTCGTAGCAACTCTTGGTTGTGGGTTAGATCAGCTAAGGGAATCAAATGCGTAGTATCCTGCTGGGATCAGAGACGTAAGGAGCGCAACTAAACCTTGAATCAGTGTGAGAATGATTAGGGTTCAACTACAGTCCAGACCGAAGTAAGTTTGTAGTAGACTAGTGTCTGTAGCGGCTTAATACAGTGTGGTGATGAGTGCCAAATATTGCATAATCCTATATCTTTTTATTGGCATTTATCTCATCTGAGTTTTTGTTATTGCAATATGCTATCAGCTGAGTTCTTGTTGGATTCTAGCATTGAATAATGGAGTTCAAAACTTGCTTTCACCGACACCCGGTAATCTCTTTCCTTTTCCT
The DNA here is from genome assembly GCF_003573695.1 of Papaver somniferum. Classification (NCBI taxonomy): domain Eukaryota; kingdom Viridiplantae; phylum Streptophyta; class Magnoliopsida; order Ranunculales; family Papaveraceae; genus Papaver; species Papaver somniferum. The sequence goes on along the minus strand of NC_039358.1, from coordinate 27,337,746 downwards.
CTACGCAGCATGGTTCTCTTGTTATGTTGTGGTATAATTCTGATCATCTTTAGAAATATTGAGGACAATGTTTAGTTTAGGTTTGGGGATGAAGAGTAGATACCATGTGACTGTCACTGTGCTATAATTGAAACTGAACTCTGCCATGTTAAAAAAAAAAAAAAGAATAAATTGTTGAGCTCATCCTCATTGATTTGTAGTATCTGCATTTATAATAATTTTAGGATTCTCGATTTAGATGATGAGATACAAGTTTGATATCTTTCTGATTCTAGCACTACAACATGTGAGTTCGATTTACATTTTTTTGAAACTTTTTGAGCATGTGATATGAAACTTGCACTTGCACGGTCTATCAAGCATGTATAGCATCTGATTTGCGTAATCCAGTAGACTGCCAATCATCTAGAATACCTATGAAACTTGACTAGCTTGTTGTTTGGTCGGCTGGGATAGTAGTTGGTGTATATGTTATGAAAAGCGACCATTGAATGTTACTTTGCGCATCGAAAAGGGCTGCCTCTTTCTATAATTAATGCAATGTATCTGTTTGTTTTATGTAAAGTCGTTGTATCATCTTGTCTTCGTGACTCTTTCATCTAAAAAAAAAACATAAAACATAAAATTTGAAGAAAAAAAATTAAAAAAAAATGATAAGAAAGTTTGTTATCTTTAGTTCCATAAAGTCAGTATTTTTTGTTTCAAAGTTGTCAGTAAATAGCCAGTCAATGCATGTTGTAATTAGTCTTTGTATATGTATTGTAAATAGTCTTGTAATAAGCAAGGGAGGGTGTATCCATCGATGTACCGTACGGGTAAGATGAAATATCACCAACCCTTTAGGTGAACATTCATATCTCCCATAGAGCTAGCTTGGCTTTGAATCGGTGCAACTATCTCTTAGTATTGGCAGTCATGACTTCGGTTGATAATTCAGTTGCTATGCATGCTCTCGATAGAATTACATGTTACACTCCATATCACATGTTAACTATTCGAACTCTTTGATTTCAAAATATTTTTTGTGTTGGAATCAGTGTGTGTCACTTGTGCCTTTGAAAGCTAGATTGACATATCCAATTGTTGTGAGCTAAATCTGAAATGCAGGTGTTACAAATCATACAAGGCGAGCTCTCATTTGACATAGAACTTTGTGGGTGTGTTCTAAGCAAAACTTCATGAGACTTCAACTCGTCCACTAGGGACACTTAGTGGTTTAAAAGGCTTATTGCATTCGCTAAATGCAATCGAGAGACCAGCGACAATGGTGTAGGTAGGATTTTCTTAGTTTTTGTTTTACTCGTGGACGAGCAAAATTCAGGTTTGGGGGTATTTGATGAGTGCCAAATATTGCATAATCCTATATCTTTTTATTGGAATTTATCTCATATTTTGTGCTTTAATTTTCCATTTTATCCCAAATTCTATATTTTCGTTGTTTTCGAGAATAATTATTTTTGCTAAATTTTTTATGTTTTTAGGTAGTAAATAAAGCTTGGATGCTTAGAGAAGCAAAAAGAGCAGAGAATTGGGGGTCAGAGGCAGAAAGCAAGAGCTTCGCGGAATGACTCTGAGAAGTGTAGAAGAAATGTCGCGCAAAAGACGGTTGCATTCCGCTTCCAATTCCTCTTGCAATCCGTTTGCATAGTGCTTAAAAGAAGAAGTGGGCTTGATAGAATAAGTTTCAAATAAAACCAGGGCCTGACCCGTTTATGTACCCGTTTCATCGAATTTGATGTTCTCGCTCAACACCAGATCGCCTCCCCCTTTTTCTCCCAAAATATCTTCACGACCAGAAGCTTCAAGTTTTCTCCCAATTCACTCCATGCTCTCTACTGTGTACTCCAACCACCACGACCTCACCCCTCTCCATCCACTCCACCTCTACCAAACCTCTATCCAATTTATTTCCCTTGTAAAAACACTCATTCATCCATTCATTCTGCCAGCAACTCAATTTCTCAAATTTCTTTTGCTAACCTACATGATTCTAGGGTTAGCCGTACGCATTCGGTGAAAGAGGAATGCGTATTGATGTAGCTTGAGTGTTGAGGAAATCAATGTATTCACCACATCACCATACTGAAGACAGTGACCAATCAAGAGTCAAGTGGTTCAATTGATGTTAGACAACTAGTAAGCAGCACAACTATTATACCTAATTTCATAGTTGTTTATTGTTGACATTTTGGTGAAAATTGTGTATAAACTTGGAGTGGGTTTGTGATGAAAAAGGCATGCCCGGAGTATCCGGTGCACCAAGCCTTAGTAATAATTTAGGTTTAATTTCAGTTTTCTTCATGTTTTAGTTTTCTAACTAGGGTTGAGATGAAACCCCTAAATAATTAGAATTGCTTGATTTTGTTCTACTTGTTCTCCATGAATTTATACTGAGAAGTATGATTTAATCTCTGAATTCATAACCAATGCTTGGGTTTGACAGATTTTTGGCTTGAGGTTAAATCATTAATTTGTGCAAGTGATCTATCACATCTTCAAGGTAGTTTGAGGCTAGAACCTCTATAACTCCTTGATTAAAAGAGAACTAGTATATCAAATTAAGGAGTTATAAGCATTTAGGTGGAAGATTCGAAACCGTAGTTATATTTGTATTTCTTTTACATTTGTTGCTTTAGTATAATCATCAATCTTAGCCGTATCGGCAAACAAAACCACCTTTGTTAACTCTTTTGTCTTTAATTAGTAATAGTAGAACTTAGAATTTTAGCTTTGCATCGTTACAACTCCCTGTGGGATCGACCTGTATTTTCCATATCTATGTTATAGACATTGTGCGCTTGAAGTTTAATATTGTAGGTTTCTAGTCCTACCATGTGGTGTTCAATATGGACTAGGTCCCGGGGTTTTTCTGCATTTGCGGTTTCCTCATTAAAAAAATTTCTGGTGTCTTTGTTATTTCTATTCCGCATTATATTTTGTTATATAATTGAAATAATACAGGTTGTGCGTTATACCGATCAATAGTGAAATCCAACCTTTGGTTGTTGATTGGATATTGATTAATCCTTGAATATTGGTCTTTAGTACCATCCAAGTTTATTCCTTGTATTTGATAAAGAATCGCAGATTTCTATTTGCTTGAGTAAAGATCAAATCAAGAGAAGAGATATTAACTCCTCGATATAATTTTACCTATATTGAGTCTAACTGTCTAGTTGAATCTCTAGAAAATATATTGGAGTTAGTCCATACAGATTGCTAATCGAAATATTTGGTGTGGTTGTTATACCCCCGCATTTTCAGATTAATCAACAACTTTAATAATGCATTTCCCTCTGCACCTCATTTGCATCACCGGCATGATTAAATGCATGATTTAACACTCTAACAAGCAATAAATCCGAACATAGTTCCTTAACACTTTCAAGTTCAGTTATGTCGGTCAGAATTCTCTATGTAAACATACCAAGAAGTAAGCTAATGACTCTAAAATCTCTACAAGTTGGAGGTTTTATTCAAATATATACAAAAAAAATGAAAATTTTGACTCAAAAAGTCTAAAAACTTTATATTCAAAAGACTCCCCCACACTTAAACTTCACATTGTCCTCAATGTGTAAAACTGAATTTTGAATTCTGACGTAACAGCAGATAAAACGCAAAAATTGTACAAATTGGTAAGGAAATTGGAAAACACCATTTCACAAAATTTGTTCACCTACTTCTTTTCTACAAAGTGTCAAAATGGCACGGTATTTCGATAAACGGTCTGACAGTTATGGTCTCTGGACTAAACTACGTGCAGTCTGAATTTTAATGACGAAAAAATATTCTTCATAATTTTCTTCTAAAATAGATTACAGACTCAATGAATTTAAACATGGGGATGAAAATATGATATGAAAACAATAAAAACAAAAAAATAAAAGGGTTTAAGATACAAAATATATGGGTTGCCTCCCATTTAGCGCTTGGCTTAAAGTCGTCAGCCCGACTCTCTTATTATCGTCCATATACCAACAATCTGAAAATGTGGTAGTCTGCCCAGAAAACAATCTGCAATTATAGTAACAACTTCACACAACGATTAGCATAACATATGAATAATGAAATTGTTATAGCTTGAAAGTTTCCCCCACACTTGAAAGTGGATAGAGAACATAAAATAAGGGAACTTCTATAGGTTCCTTTTGGTGAACCTGCATTTTGCTAGAATCAAACACATCAAGTGGTGGATAATTAGAAGTAAAATAATCCTTAATAATTTTAGAAGCACAAATACTCAATCCTAAGTGATGTGGATCAAAATATTTAGAAATATGCAAAGGATTAGACAAACCTTCCAAACTCTCTTGTATTACGGGATCCTCATCATTCTTAAACAATTGCGATGAATTATTTACCACATTTGTATTGTGGTCCTCTATCAAACTATTTAGCCATTCTTCGTCAGTTTCTGCTTCAATCAAAATCTCAGCATCATTATAATCCTTGGCTAGCTCAATTGGGTCTTCCACAACTTCAACCAATTTGGTTTCATTCTCAATATATATCTCTTCAACAACCTCATCATCGGAATCAGAATCATCTTCTAGAAAGTCAAGTTCATTGGTGCAAATCCTAAAATTCTCGTTTGAGTACGTTACACCATTTAACACAACAGTTATGTCATATCCATTCTCCTTCTTTTGGATAGGCGAGTGATCGTTATAATGATCTGGAGTTGGAAAAACTTTACCATTATTGCAAGAACTTTCTGAAGGCTGCTCATCTTCATAATCATTACCGATCAAGTATTCATCACTATCCACGGGGATGTCAGAATAATCTTGATTTTGAGACCAAAGTTCTTCTTTATTCCTCTCTTCTTTAATTTGATCAAGGTCTCTTCTTAAGTTTTGGACACTTTCTTGAAGTTCTTGGAGTGATGTATCAACACTCTGCGGATATTGGTACAATCCTTGTTGATATTGCGCCGTCGCTTGGATCAGTTGGTCAAGACGTTCTTCAAAACCCGAACTTTCACTCACCACAAGATTTCCAGACCAAGTCTCCCCTTTCTGAATAGGTGAATGATCATAAAAACGATCAGGAGTTTGGTTAGATATATTGAAGTAAGATTCGGTTGGCATATTATTCTCCGCGCTTGGTTGCTCATTAAGTGGTTCTGGCATGGATAAACTGGCCTTTAACTGAAGAATAAATTGATCCAGCTTTTGCTCACTTTCATAAGATAAACGATTAGAAGCATAACTATTCACCCATCCTCGTGGTTAGGGCTCAACTACATTCCATTCCGAAGTTAACTTGTAGTAGGCTAGAGTATGTAGTGGCTTAATACAGTGGTGTTCAAATATGGACTAGATCCCGGGGTTTTTCTGCATTTGCGGTTTCCTCGTTAACAAAATTTCTGGTGTCTGTGTTATTTCTTTTCCGCATTGTATTTTTATATAATTGAAATATCACAGGTTGTGCGTAGTTCAATCAGTTGATAAATCCGACCTTGTTTGTTGGATAGAACTTGATTGACACTTGGGCATTGGTCTTTGGTACCTCCCAAGTTATTTCTCATATCAATCAAGCTCGCTAATTTCTATCTGTTTGATTTGCTGATTGTACTGATAAAGAGATATAAACTCTTTGATTTAATTCTTGATTGAGTCTCTCTTTTAAGTTGGTGCTCTCGGAATTAAGTTGGAGTTTAGTCCATACAGATTGTCGAACGAATTATTGGGTGTGGTTGTTATGCCTCCGCTTTTTCACATTTTTTTTAGTCTCTTTGATTCCCAATAAGTGTAACTAAGTTAATCCGATCTTAGTTCAAGCTTGTCGAAATTTAGGATTCGATTATTCAAGTCTAGTCGATTCCTTAATGAAAAAACTAGTGTTGATGGTGGATTTTAGTTCAGGGCTAAAATTGTAAAACCAAATTTATGCGCTGACATCCTGCAAAGGATAAAGCCACTGATAAATAATGAATACTTCTTCACTTTACTAATTCACCCAGAATGAAGCATGTAGCAACAATCCCAGTATTCTGTGAATTAAATACACAAAATTCATCCAGGTTGGAGCATGTGGCAACAATCCCATATACCCTGTGAATTTATAGCATTATTAATTAATGCATGACTAGCCTTGTATTTCCTGTGTTGTTCCCGCAGAACTCTCATTATTAGTGCGGCATGACGACTGAGTGTTTCTCTCATCAGAGTAACACGAATCTCCAAGTGTTGATAGTGAGGCATGCACGAAATACCCGTACAGGATACATCTCTCGGTGTGTTATACTAGCCCGATTGAGCATACATCTCTCGGTGTGTTATACTAGACCGATTGAGCATATTTGAATCTGGACTGACAGTCTCAGAAACAATCACGACCACGCAAGTTGGCCGCATGATTCAACCAGCCTAGACGATCCTCAGCGGGAGAAGGCTACCATCTTAATGACCACCAGCGGGCCCGTTTATGCCCTGGTCGGTCGAATACATACCACGCCTCCCAAACGACCACCGAACACCAGCCTAAAGTAGGATGGTTGGGCTGGTATGGAGCAGCTTGGAAAACATGTATGCACAAGACTGCCAATGTCGGTCTCAAACAGATCGCGGCCGTCCAACTTCACCGGCATGGTTGGACGACATAGATCGTCCCATGGACGGTTGTAGAAGCATTGTCCTGCACACCGGCGGGTCCCCTTCACGCCTGCATAATCGACTACCTCACGACCAATGTAGTTAATATCGGATTTCGGTTCATCTCGGTCGGGACTGATACACTGGTACGATTTTGTATCGGGGATATTATCGTTGAAATATCTGTATAATATCGGTTCTAGATTTAGAGATTATAATTTTATATTAAACATTTTCTCCACACATTTTCGGATAAGATATAATAGATAACATCAATTTTATCAAAAAAACAAAAGAGTAACTTTAGTAACTTGCTTCGAGAGCTACATGCACCTCTACTACCACCTGGAAGACTTTCTTCGCCAAAATTACCCTTAAATTTTATAGAAAACGACCAATACCGTCTCATATCGGGAAATGTAGAAAAATTTCGTATCGACCGATACGGCTGATATTATCGGGCGAATATCGTATCCTCTGATATCCTTCTTATCGTATCGTTCTGGGCCGATATCCGAAATATCCCCGATATATCGGCCGATACGGCCGATATTGACTACATTGCTCACGACCTAGCCAGGGAGAAGAAAACGCTCTCCCTAAGTTCGGCCGGCGTGATGCTTTAAGGGTCGCAGGAAATTCCAATAAAGGTCTTAAATTGATCACAACCATCCAACCTCACCAGCATGTTTGGATGGCTTAGATCAGACCCATAGCCTTCAGGCAGGTATTGGCATGTTCACCACTGGCCCAATGTGGGCCCCACATGGTCGGCCTCCCCAAAAGTGGAACGTAGCTTGCCAATTCGTCCAGCCAAAGTAGCGTGGACATGAAACCCTAATTAGGGTTTGCGGCATATCACATGTGTCGCAAATAAGTCGCGACCATCCATCTTCGCAGGCATAGATGGAGGGTGTAGATGTAGACTCAAAGGGTCCCAAGCATGTCAACACAATCGCTGTGGGCCCGTCTACATGCTTGACCAATCGTCCAAGGCCGACCATGGATAGATGCCTCGATTTGTGCGCCCAAACTAGGCATGGTCCCGCCGTTCCAATTGCAAACCGATCTCGACCACTCAACTTTTCCGGACAAATCGAGTGGCCTAGATCACATCTCCATGGGAAAGTGAGGTACGGACGTGTACACCGGAAAGCCGTTTACACGCATCCCCGGTCGGTCTTGCCAAAAACATCTCCCATGCATGGATTCGACCAAGCTGAAAGAAGGTACTTGCGCACCTCCTAAACCCTAATCTGACGGTCGCAGATGTGGGTCGCAAGTCATCTCGTCCGTCCAACTTCGCCAGCTTGGACGAACAGCCTAGGACAGGAGTTAGGCAACCAGTGAGGCATCACCACGATCACCGTCCACCACTCTTCCACGTGGGGTGATCGGCCAAATCAGGGCTTGCCTGTATAGCCTCCAAACGATCACTCGAAGATGGCTGGACGTGATGTTATTTTAAGACGCTTAAATTCGTGACTTAATCCGTTAAGCCTTAAAACACCGATGCTTCATACATGCTGAATATATTCGATGCATTACCTGCATAGAATATACACATTATTTCATAAATATCGACTTCCTAAATAACTTAGTTATTTAACCTAGCATCACATGCTACTTTTTGTGGGTCCCACATCCACACATTCGAGATATCAAGCATGTCACAAACTGGGGGATACATACTAGGGTATTGGTCTGGCGGTTTACAGCGTGCAGCGTGCAACGCGCCATCACAAGAACGTGTCAGGAAGACATGGACGGTTAGTGATGATGGGAGAAGTGGGCAAGTCTGGTCGTGTGACACTAACACACAAATCCACTACTCCATCACTCCACTTCCTCCACTTCCCATGAGAGACGTGGGTTAGGCTCAATGACTTGTATAAATAGGTTCTCCTCCCTATTTCCAACGAAGACAAGACAGAAATCAAGTGTTGATACAACGTATCCAAACACCAGAACTGATAGCTTACATTCTGCAAGCCAGTTCAGCTTTCTGATACAAGTTATAAACAACCAACACCCTCACAATCTCAACACCTTCTTCGCTTCCCTCCCTAAGATCAACCCCATCTCCTTCACTTTGTGACCGAAGCAAGTCTGGAATGGCCATTTCTTGGTTTAGGACATAATTGTACAGATTGATTTCTTGAATCAAAAGCACTCCCGTGCAGTGCATTTGTTTAGGGTTTAGATTCATTTCTCATCCACACACCCCAAATTACCAAAACTGGCAGAAATAGTTTTCACCCATAAATAATTGGCGATCACGGTGGGACATTAATCCTTCGGTTGCAAAATCAATTTTCAATTTCATTTTAATTTGTTCATATTGCAAAATGGTGGATCTTAGGTCTGAATCAGCAACCAATCCCGACGGAGCCAGCGCCGACAACACTCTCGGCGTTGATATCCCGATTGGTGGTGTTACCTGTCAATGCAATCAATGTATCTCGTGGAATTACGTCCTCTACCACCAGCACCAGCGGAGCAGGAGGAGATATTTCATTGGATGTGACGCCTACTATCACCAGAGCTAGAGCAGCTGCAAATCTCGGCGTCTCATCGATTATAACGACTCCGTCCGTCACCAGGGAAACTACCACTCCTGCCTCAGGACGAGGGGCCAGAGGAGGACAACCCCCTATTACTATGGTGGATTTTATGGAGAGACAAGAAGTCCTTGCTAAGGCACAGACGGACATGGCTGCAACTCAGAAAGAGGTACTCACTTTCTCAAGATATTAACTGATCGGTTGCCACAAGAGCCAAGACAGCCCCTGGAGCCAACAAGGAATGCATTCAACGCACCCGGAGCAGGTACTTCAGCGGCGTGGGCCTACGTGGACTTGATCAAAGAAGCGGCATCTCCTCATCAAGATGACATGAGATATGAGGGTCCTGTCATGGAGACTCCTACACTGGGGACTGATCCTCACAACGATCCTCCTCAAATCAATAGTTTCACTACGAACCGGAGACCCGTGGATCATGAAGCGACTTCTCTAGTAGAAAGTTTATGTGAACTTTTACACCTCTCGAAGAATCAGCGGGCGGAGACGTTTGCTGCAATCAACCAGATAGCCCTGGACGTACACCTAACTCCTCCACGTTCAGAAGTCTCAAACGTACCAGAAACATCTGTGAATAATGTTACATTTACAGAGGACGACATGATGGCGGAAGAAGGTCACAACCGGGCCCTACATGTTACTGCACGCATCAAGGATTCATAGTTCAAGAGATCCCTCATCGACACAGGAGCGTCTTCGAATGTGATTACCCTCAAGACTCTCAGGACAGCCAAGGTCCGCCCATGCAAGATCGTACGGCAGCCTACCACAATGACAGACTTTGAAGGAAACCAGACTAGCACATACAGGTATGTCAATCCAAATTTATCACTAGGACCCGTTCATTCAAAAGTGAAATTCGAAGTCATAGATAATGAGTCGGACTACCATATGATACTAGGGAGACCATGGCTTTATGACAATAGGATCGTCCCTTCAACATATCACCAGTGCCTGAAGACTATGCTGAATGAAGAAGTCGTTCGTATTCCTGCATCATTGTCTCCATACGCACCAATATGCGGAGTGGAACTGTTCGAACCGAGGGAAGCTCCGCAGGAAGAATCAGACAAAGTCCATTGCATCCCACTTTCCACATGGGCGTCAATCCAGGAGGAGGACCGACTCGTATCATTGAGAGCTAAGCCCCACGACGCATATTTGCTGACGAAACATTATTCTTCATCCGGTGAAGCCGAAACCCATGTTCACACCAAGAGGGAACGAACTTTTGTGGCGAGTCGTGACCATAAAGGGAAAACGGTATACCGAAGTTGCTATTATCAATTAGCAGGGGAGACTGTTACCCAGTCTCTCCACCCAATGGAATGCTATAACAACCACAATAAGAAGTGCTAGATGCTCCACAACAGCTGCAAGATGGCACCAACTCCACAACTGATGAGATTGAAATTTTTGAAGAATCTCTTAGGCCTATCTCCATCAGCTCAACCTTGTATACGGATGAACGCACGAAGCTCGTGTAACTTCTCAAAGAGTACCAGGACATATTCACTTGGAGTCGCAGTTCAGACACGAGGAAAATGGACAGATAAGGTGTTGCATGGACTTGAACAGATGCTGCCCCAAAAACGATTCTCCTCTACCTAACATCGACATGTTAGTAGACGCAACCAGCGGACACGACATGTTCTCCTCCATGGATGGATGTAGCGGCTACAACCAGATAAGGATGTACGAGCATGACGCAAGTAAGATAGCTTTTCGAACTCATCTCGGAAATTTATTATACTGTACTTCCGTTTGGTTTAAAGAATGCCGGTGCAACGTATCAACGCTCTATGACGACAATCTTCCACTGGAGCCGATACCTCAAGGGAACATCCTCAAGAAGATAACGATGCCCACGCGTCATGTCGAGCAAGATCCGGGCGAGTCACTCTATCAGACGATGGTGCATGTCTATCGTGCTATGTTGGAGAATCTGCGCTTTTGGTCATCCTATGGAGCTGTTGAACGCTCATATGCAACAACATCTGCCCTGCTACCAGTTTAGCTGAAGCAGTAAGAGGAAAAACACCAAGATACAACATCCTGCGCGCCAACTCCAACTCCGGTACCGCATACACGACTGCCACAATGATGAAACAACGTCCAAGATGACGGCAGAAACATTAAGAGACGCTTTCAGAATTTCGTCTCCCGTAGAAGAAGTAGTTGTGTTACCAAAGGAGTGTGATTGGGTACTTCTTAGCGCGTTGTCCATCTCAAACATGGATGCAAGCACGCTATCATTATGATTCCAAGATGTTCAAATACGAGTATACACTCAAGAGAACAAACGTATTGTCAAAGATCAGTGATATTCCTGGATGTCTATGAAACGAAACGTAGTAAAGACGGCCTCATGAAACCAGTGTGACAACACCTATCAAGTCAAAGGCTCAGTGGATACTCGTGGGCAGGGGACTGTCTCCCTCTTTTTCATTCCAGAGGCAACATCAAGAAGTTATCGGTTCCATCATGCTTCTAGCTCTAATAACGAGACACCGCCAAGTTAGTGCCCGTAGATATCACGCCTCTTCCTGTCAGTCTCTTCTGATCACAGCCGCATCTAAGAACAGTTGTTCGTTTGTTGATACCATTGCCCGAGCTTCACCATGACAGCAACCACTACGAACAGAGATAGAACCATATAAACCACGCTTGGGGACTGAGGCTCAGCATGAAGTTCCTTCACCTTCAGTCTAGAACTTCTATAACACGAGAGAGATGGTCAATCAAGAAGCATGGAATTCGCAAGGGTAAATCAAACTGAAGAGGAAGCCACTTCAACGCTCCCTCCAGCAGAAGCTACTTCAATGTTCTATTCAAGAGCCGCCTCAACGCTCTCTTCGGGACCCGCGTTCGCTTCAGAATCCTGCTTCAATGCTCTCTCCAGGAGCCACCTCCACATTCGCTTCAGAAGCTGCTTCAACGCTCTCCAGGATTGCTCGATCCAGAAGCTGCTTCAACGCTCTCCAGGACTTGCTCACTCCAGAAGCTGCTTCAACGCTCTCCAGGACCTGCTCGCTCCAGAAGATGCTTCAACGTTCTCGGACCCATATTCACATTTGAACACACATGGTTCATTTTTGAGCAAAGCAAGCACGCGGTGGGTCCTACGTTCGAGCAGGCAGCAAGGCCGGTGTTTGGTCAAGCTAGCTGGGTCGGTGTTTAGTCGAAGTAGCAAGGATGACACTCGAGCAAGCACATCAACAGTACGGGCAAAGCAGGCACATGATAGGGCTGACGTTTGAAACATGTACACGGTGGAATCGTGTTTGATCGAAGCATGCACATCTTCCCATGTTCGAAGCAAGCATGCTTACATCGGGTCCCACGTTCAACCAAAGCAGGCACGCAGTGGACCCACGTTTAACCGAAGCAGGCATAACAAGCCCACGATCGAGCGAAGCAGGCGCAGAAGTCCTACGAGCAGGCACATCAGCCCCACGTTCGAGCAGAGCAATCATGAAGCACTCTCGACCGAAGGAGGCATAGCAAGGTCGATCGAAGCAGGCAAGACCAACATCATGCTAGGGGAACGCTCGCCTGGACGCCTCTTGAACGTGACATGCTCCAAGGACAGGACGACCCGTCTCTCCTGGTAACATCTAACTTTGTCTCATAAGTTTTATCTGTATATGTCACCATCTCATGCCTACCCCACAATGATGCAACTATTATGTGCTAGGCAGGGGACTTAATGTTGATGGTGGATTTTAGTTCAGGGCAAAAATTGTAAAACCAAATTTATGCGCTGACATCCTGCAAAGGATAAAGCCACTGATAAGTAATGAATACTTCTTCACTTTACTAATTCACCTAAAATGGAGCATGTGGAAACAATCCCAGTATTCTATGAATTAAATACACAAAATTCATCCAGGTTGGAGCATGTGGCAGCAATCCCGTATACCCTGTGAATTTATAGCATTATTAATTAATGCATGACTAGCCTTGTATTTCATGTGTTGTTCCCGCAGAAATCTCATTATTAGTGAGGCATGACGACTGAGTATTGCTCTGTGCAAAGTAACACGAATCTCCAAGTGTTGATAGTGAGGCATGCACGAAATACCCGTACAGGCTACATCTCTCGGTGTGTTATACTAGCCCGATTGAGTATACATCTCTCGGTGTGTTAAACTAGACCGATTGAGCATACATCTCTCGGTGTGTTATACTAACCCGATTGAGCATATTTGAATCTAGACTGACAGTCTCAGAAACAATCACGACCACGCAAGTTGGACGCATGATTTAACCAGCCTAGACGATCCTCAGCAGGAGCAGGCTACCATCTTAATGACCACCAGTGGGCCCTTTTATGCCCTGGTCGGTCGAATACATACCATGCCTCCCAAACAACCACCGAACACCAGCCTAGAGTAGGATGGTTGGGCTGGTATGGAGCATCTTGGAAAACATGTACGCACAAGACTGCCAATGTCGGTCTCAAACAGATCGCGGCCGTCCAACTTAACCGGCATGGTTGGACGGCATAGATCGTCCCATGGCTGTTTGGACAAGCGTTGTCCTGCAGACCAGCAGCCCCTTTCACGCCTGCATAATCGACCACCTCACGACCTAGCCAGGGAGAAGCAAACGCTCGACCAAAGTTCGGCTGGCGTGATGCTTTAAGGGTCGCAGGAAATTCCACTAAAGGTCTTAAATTGATCACGACCATCCAACCTCACCAGCATGTTTGGATGGCTTAGATCAGACCCATAGTCGTCAGGAAGGTATTGGCATGTTCACCACTGGCCCAATGTGGGCCCACATGGTCGTCCTCCCCAAAAGTGGAGCGTAGCTTGCCAACTCGTCCAGCCAAAGTAGCGTGGACATGAAACCCTAATTATGGTTTGCGGCATATCACATGTGTCGCAAATCAGTCGCGACCATCCATCTTCGTAGGCATAGATGGAGGGTGTAGATGTAGACTAAAAGGGTCCCAAGCATGTCAACACAATCGTCGTGGGCCCGTCTACATGCGTGACCAATCGTCCAAGGCCGGCCATGGCTATATGCCTCGATTCGTGCGCCCAAACTAGGCATGGTCGCGTCGTTCCAATTGCAAACAGATCTCGACCACTCAACTTTTCCGGAAAAATCGAGTGGATTAGATCACATCTCCATGGGAAAGTGAGGTATGGACGTGTACACCGGCAAGCCGTCTACACGCATGCCCGGTCGGTCTTGCCAAAAACATCTCTCATGCATGAATTCGACCAAGCTGAAAGAAGGTACTTGCACACCTCTTAAACCCTAATCTGACGGTCGCAGATGTGGGTCACAAGTCATCTCGTCCGTCCAACTTTGCTAGATTGGACGGACAACCTAGGACAGGAGTTAGGAAACCAGTGAGGCATCACCACGATCACCGTCCACCACTCTTCCACATGGGGTGATCGTCCAAATCAGGGTTTGACTGTATAGCCTCCAAACGATCGCTCGAAGATGGCTGGACGTGATGATATTTTAAGACGCTTAAATTCGTGACTTACTCCGTTAAGCCTTAAAACATCGATGCTACATACATGTTGAATATATTCGATGCATTACCTGCATAGAATACACACGATATTTCATAAATATCGACTTCCTAAATAACTTAGTTATTTAACCTAGCATCACATGCTACTTTCTGTGGGTCCCACATCCACACATTCGAGACATCAAGCATGTCACAAAATGGGGGATACATACTAGGGTATTGGTCTGGAGGTTTACAGCGTGCAGCGTGCAACGCGCCATCACAAGAACGTGTCAGGAAGACATGGAAGGTTAGTGATGATGGGAGAAGTGGGCAAGACTGGTCGTGTGACACTAACACACAAATCCACTACTCCATCACTCCACTTCCTCCACTTCCCATGAGAGACGTGGGTTAGGATCAATGACTTGTATAAATAGGTTCTCCTCCTTATTTCCAACGAAGACAAGACAGAAATCAAGTGTTGATACAACATATCCAAACACCAGAACTGATAGCTTACATTTTGCAAGCCAGTTCAGCTTTCTGATACAAGTCATAAACATACAACACCTTCACAATCTCAACACCTTCTTCGTTTCCCTCCCTAAGATCAATCCCATCTCCTTCACTTTGTGACCGAAGCAAGTCTGGAACGGCCATTTCTTGGTTTAGGCCAGAATTGTACAGATTGATTTCTCGAATCAAAAGTACTCCCGTGCAGTGCATTTGTTTAGAGTTTAGATTCATTTCTCATCCACACACCCCAAATTACCAAAACCGGCAGAAATAGTTTTCACCCATAAACAACTAGTTAACTAACCTAGTTTTTGTCTTGTCTAAAATAAGCTACAATTATTTTAAGAATAATTGGAACCTGGTAAGACAAATTGAGTTAATTTTGATGTCTTTTGAGTTTTATCAAATAAAGAGATTATACATACATAATTGGTTCGATTTGTAACTTAGATATCTTAGTTAACTAATCGGACGAAGGAAAAATTGCTTCAGGCAATTGTTTCCTTGATAACATACTAAAACAAGGTTACTTAGGTATTTTCGGTTTTAGTATTGGTTACCTAAAATAGTATGTGAAACCTTCATGCTTAACTCTTATAGGTTATACAAGTTCTTATGGATTTGTAAGATCCTTTCGGTTTGCTCTTATGCTTATTCATTCCTTTGTCATTTTTACGATAAAAGGGGGAGAAATATATGGAGTAAATAAGTGATTTATGATCACTAGGAAGTGATATACATATATATGCTTAAACGTTATATCTAACAAAAGAGTAAAGCATAGACTAAGGGGGATAAACATATCATCTTTTTGTGTAGTATTTCATACAACAAAAGAGGAATAACAAAGATGTTCGGATTGAATATATACCTATCTTTCCTTTATGGGGAGTAAATATTTTGTTATTCAAATGTCAACAACAACATTTATTTTTTTGAATATGTGCATGATATTGTGTTGTTGAAACTTGAAATCAAGCGTATGAAGAATGAGTTATTTTGTAATTCATTTATCTCCATATTATTAGAGTTTTTTGTCACTAAAATTGACGAAGGGGGAGATTGTTAGAGCATTGCTCAGTTGAATCCACCAAGCGTTGGTATGTCAAGTTTGATTGTCATATTATATTTTAGTATCAAAACTAAATTAGAGTCGCTTGATTAAATATACTAGAGTCAACTTCGTTTAGGCTAGACTAGAAAGTTTAGGAATGTTGAAACATACAAGTATTACCTTGAAGAGACCTAAAGAACGTGAAGAAATATCGACTACAATGAAGACATCATCCTTCCACTTGAGGTTAGTGATACTAACTTGACTTGTTTTCATTCCTATCGTTGCTTTCAAAGTATAATGTTATCAAGTCATTTAAGATTATCAAGTCATTTAAGATTGAAAACATAACATGCGAGGTTATATTTAGTACTATAGTATTAGACTTGATCATTTTATTATGATCAAGGTTTCAAGGAAGAATATTTGATTACGAAGTATAACGTTTATCTTTTGAACTTCGTAAATGCGATATCGACATAATCTATGTAACTTGTTACTTGATTGTGTATTAGATATAGGTGTGACTTCATCCTAGGAAACTATGTTTGTTTGCATATGTTTAAAGGAGGTACATATATGAAAATTGTTTCGTAATTGAAAATAAATCAATAGGCGTTTTGGTCCGGGTTTCATTGAAGATCTATTGGATGACCAATTCGAACCTAGGTAGGAACTCTGGTAGAAACAATCTTGACTTATGTTGAGAGTTATCGTAGAACCGATCTTTACCTAGTTTGGGATATATGGTAGAACCGATCTTAACTTATGTTGAGAGTCTTGGTAAAACTGATCCTTACCTATATTGGGATACATGGTATAACCGATCCTAGCTATTGTTGGGAGTCATGGTAGAACCAATCCCTACCTATATTTCGAGACTTGGTAGAACCGATCTTAACCTATGTTAGGAGTCATGGTAGAACCGGTCCCAAGAGCAAAACCGATCCTTTACATTCACATATTGATTTTGATTTTCCAGCAATCAAAACATATCTCTTGGAAAGTTATAATAGTTGAGTGCTAAACTAATATTAGATATTTTCTAATGAGAGACTTCAGAATTACATGTTGGGTATTAGTTGGAAATATGAAAACCGAAATTAGGTACTTATTGCATATCTTGAGAATATTTTCGGTTTTGGAATTTCCTTGTTGTCCGAACAACCTTGGTCTATAAATAGTTGAGTTTCCATTTGTTGCAAACTATCCTAAGAGCCAGGCAAACTTCATTCGTGTTGTTTCTAGTGGAGTCGTCTATCCGGAGAGGAAAGTACCCTAATTAGGCGAAATCTCTTGAAATCGCTCGTTTAAAGACTGTTGTGGGATCAGGAATCTCTACGAGTACCGTTGGTGGGAAACTAGATAATTGCATTGTTATTTTAGTTTTCGATTATTGATTTGATTGACTAACGGTTGTTGAAACTTTGATTGCACCTAGTTTGATTATGCTTGAGAGCCTTCTCTTATGACATATGGGTCGCTCAAACTAGATCAAAGTATTGACGGGATCTTTACCACTGTTTTTAGATCTAAATGCAAGTTGTGATCATCCATTGTTAACAGACTCCGTTCTATGTGTGATCAATCATAAATGGATTCAAGTTTGTGTTGTTCTTGTATAATATAAGGCAATTGAAGATTTGAAGACAAGAAAAAATTTCTTATTGGTTGCGTGTCTTGTAATTTTTTCACACATCTTGATCAACTTGGATCCAACTAGATCTTGTTTATCTTTTATAGACTTGTGATTATCTAGTTGATTAGATCGGCATCTCTTTATATTTCTATTTTAATATCTATTTACATTGATTTGCTAATCTAGAT
Source organism: Papaver somniferum (assembly GCF_003573695.1). Classification (NCBI taxonomy): domain Eukaryota; kingdom Viridiplantae; phylum Streptophyta; class Magnoliopsida; order Ranunculales; family Papaveraceae; genus Papaver; species Papaver somniferum. Next base: position 27,319,686 of record NC_039358.1, on the reverse strand, counting down.
CTAATTACTTCAGTAATAAGGATCTTGATTGATCTAAACCAGAAAAAGAAGTTTACTTGTTAACAGAAGAGCCTTTCTCATGCTCAACATATCTTTAACTTAAAGATTGAATAGAGTGGTCACCAAAAAACTTTGTTTGTTCCTTCACTGTTTGGAAGATGATCAAAAAACATTGAGTGCGTAAGACTTTACATCAGTAAAGCAACTCAAGATAGTGATTTCTGTCTTGGGATTCACGTGCATGACCAGACGGTCGTAGACGCAGGGATACTGAGGGAACTAAGTAACTAGGGGTAGATTACTTGGTATCAACTATACGAAGTTGACTTTGTACTTTATATAGCGGCTTAATTCTGAGAGTATTCAAAACTGGACTAGGTCCTGGTGTTTTTATGCATTTACGGTTTCCTCGTTAACAAAATTTTACTATGTCATTTACTTTGTTTCCCAATTATAATTTTTTTATTATAATAAAGCCAATAACACTTGTACGTTAATTCCTAATCACTTGATATTGATCCTATAGTAAATCGATTTAGGACCGTAACTATTATCAAGTGAATACGATTTTGTTATATTCTTTCGACTTTGTCCATTGACAATCACACTTGGTATCAGACTTATATGTTGAAATGAAAATATTGTGGTGTACTTGGGTACCCTCATCATTTTACTTTGTCTCCACATGGTCTTACTAGCTTTACTTCTTTACAAAATCTATATAATTGTGGACTAATATTCTGTAGTTTTTAATATTTATCTTTAGTATACAATATCTTAATGGGTGTTGTTGTATTACTTATCGGGAAAGTTGTGGAAGATGGTATCGTTTATAATTTTTAAAGTTGTGGAATCTCGAAAAGATGGAGAATGTTGTGGTAGATTTTTCATTTGCTTATACTTACTTAGTACCAGCTAATGCAACTCAGTCACACGAGCTTACTATTTTACTATTGTAGTCATTAATGAGATTCTCTCTGCTTTTTGCATTTCGATAATTGAAATACTTTCTGATCTTCTTGATGTCAATTGGTGTCGTGGCCAGTTATGAAAATTGAAAGGTTGCGTAAAGAGCGGGTTGATCTTCTACATAAGGAGCTTAATGTAGACTTGATACTGGAAGTGTCTGGTGTAGCGACCACATAATTAAGTTATTTATCTATTTAGCTATGCTTTTGATAAACCAGTTACATGGAGCACCACACATAAGGTAGGATCTGCGTAGAACCTTAAGTTATGAATCCAACTGGATTTGTTATAATTTAATGTTATTGCAGGTTGTGGAATCCATCTCAATCCTCTGTCAAAATGTGGTATTCTTGAGATAAGTCCATAAAATATTTCGGACGAAATTCAGATGGATAATTCACAGAAATTTGGTTTGTCATTTTTCATATACATTATCGAAGAGACTGATTTGTATTTGAAGGTTGGTAGTTGAGTTTTGCTTAGCAGAAATTATGCTTCAAAGGACATTAATTTTGGGGTTGGTGCTCGGGCAGCAATGTTGTAAGGTGTTAAACATGTTTCTATTGCAGTGAAGGTCACAACATTGCCTTAGGTATGAAATCTTGCTTTTTTTGGAAAACACTAACAATTTTTGAACTCAAAACTAATATATGCATGTGGATTTCACTGTAACGTTGAAGGTATTAGGATATAGAAGATAGTGATACATTTTTGTGTATAGTGTTGATGGAGATCATTATTCATAGATTGGTTGTATATGTATAATTTTATTCATGGATTAATGGTTTTCATGTGCAGGTTCTTCATACTGCTAGACCAGGAAACATCTCAAGCAGGGTTGTGGGTTGTGTTTGAACATCTGCGGTCTGATTTTTAAACATGGCATTGGTTAAACGTTGGTTTTTCGCGCATTTGTTTTGAATAATATTAGGGATTGCAAGATTACATGAGCTTCCTCCGAAGGAACTTTATAAACAAGGTTTTGAGTTTTGTGTTAAGTATTGCATCAGAAGCAGGATTTGGAAATAAAATCTGCAAGATATTGACAGGGCAACATAGAGTATCATGTTGCATTTGGCGTTGATTATTGGGCAAACCAGGTATATTGCTTCTAAGTAAATAGGTGTCGCGTCCGTGCTTTGCACGGGCTCAGATTGGTTCTCACGGAGACAATTAAGGTAAATATCCTAGTAGTTGATGTCAAATGCAGTTGATCTCTTATGATTTTAGAAATAATTATTATGGAGCACGGTTCCGACATGGACTCAAATTTGAAGATTGTTAAGTTTAATTTACTGCAGAAATAATACTTGCATGAAAATACACACAGACTCATACTTCAAAACATGAACATCATAGCAAAGACATTCCATGATCAAATCAGTTCAATTTTTCAATCCCCATACAGAAAGTACATAGTTTCAAAAAGGACAAATAGAATTTACTCAACAGAATATATATTCCACCGTGTATTTAGGTACTTTACATGTGTGGATTTTCTGGTAGCTGCATTTCAATCATACTAAAAATTACCGGATTCGTTATTGTTTTTTTGCATGTCTGCAAAAAATAACCTTTGAACCTTGGTCAACAAAGAGGAAGCAAAAAGAAATTAAAAATGAGCAAGGAGCTAGCAAGTACAAAAATGGAATATTTTAAAGAGTAATTTAATTCTGAAAATCACAAATAAAAAGTCCTATCACATTTTAATCAATCATCACCAAAATTGAGTATTTCCTATCGTATTTATCTAACAAAAGCCCTTGATAGAACCACAGAGTCTAGAGTGATAGAACCTAATCTAGTGACCCTATATACTAGGCAATCATGTGCAAGTTACCAAGATCAACCAAAGAATAAGTTGAAACTAATGTGAGAACTACCACTTGATGAGACGGATCGAAATGTGGATAATAGTACTGAGAGTTCTCACGTATGTATGAGTGTGTGAGAAATGCCTCTTATTGGCTGAGTGTAGCTGTCTACAGCCTGTTCTGTTTTAACATCTCTTGTCTTAGTCAGGACATGTATAAATGCAGGCCTGTCTTGCTTTTAGTGTGTAAGAAAGAATTCAGTTCTTGTTTTTAATCAATTAGTAAGAATACTACTATGGTATCAGAGCAAGCTTCCGCACTCGCCATTAATGGCATTCAACCTATCAACCAATTTTCAGATCTAATTTCTTCAATTAAATAAACATTTTAATCAACTATCTTACTTCAATTCAATCTTTCAATCTGCTTTCATCACTTTTATACACAATTCTCTTGTTTGTTCTTTCAATGGCAGCATATGAATCAAGAATTTCTCAAGTTCCTCTTAATCAAATCTCACAAATTCTTAGTTACAAACTCAAGGATGGCAATTTCCTCACCTGGAAATCACTTCTTCTACCACTTCTGCGTCGATACAGGGTCAATGGTTTTCTTGATGGATCTTTACCATGTCCACCTTATCTGCTTAATAATGGCGTGAATCCTGGTTATACAGCTTGGCATGATGATGATACTACTCTTGTACTCTGGATTCAGATGTCTATTTCTGAATCTGTAATTCCTTATGTTGTTGGAGCTGATTCTTTCAAAAGATTTATGGGACAATATTGATTCTAGGTATGCAAGAAGCTCGTCTACACATTCAATTCTACTTCATCTCAAACTTCAATCCACAAAACTTGGGTCAGGTACTGTTTCTACTTTCCTAAGTGAAATCAAGAAAATAACAGATGAATTGTTTGCTGCTGGTTCACAAATTCATGATGATGAATTGGTAGTTACTATACTCAATGGGTTAGGCCAAGATTATAGTTCTTTTTGTACATCTATTCGTATTCGCAATCCACCAATCTCATCAAAAGAACTTCATAATCTACTTCTTACTGAAGAAATAGTTGTTACAAATAAGCAAAAGAACTTACTTACTGAGGCCAATTCAAAGGCTTTTGCTGCTACAAGACCTTTTGTTCAAAATTATAGAGGTAGTAGTAGAGGTTATCATTACTCTTCAAGACCTGCAGCTCCTTACTATGGATACATCAGACCACCCTCATCTCTTTATCCAAGAGGTTATTCTCAATTTCAGATGCATTCTGCTTCTTCATCAACATCATCACCTCATTTCAATCCAAGACCTCACTATAGTTCAACTCCTTTTTCTTCTTCTCCACCACCAATAACTGACAAGATTTGTCAGATCTGCAACAAAACTGGTCATCTTGCTTTGGAATGCAGACACAGATTGAATTTTGCCTATCAGAACAACTATACTCCTCACAATCTCAGTGCCATGCTTGCTATTGTTAATATCATGGGTGAAGATCCTTGGTATGCTGACTCTGGAGAAAATAGTCATATCACTAATGATGAATCTGAATTACCTGAGGCGACATCTTTTGAAGGGGCAGATGAGATTCAAGCTGCTAATGGAGAAGGTATGCAAATTACTCATATTGGTCATGTGTCTAAAACAGCTTCCTCTCATTTTTTTAATCTAAACAATGTGCTTCTTGTTCCAAAATCATCTCAAAACTTATTATCAGTACATAAATTCACTAGTGATAACAACTGCTCTATCACCTTTGATTCTATTGGTTTTGTTGTTAAGGATTACTCAACTGGGAGGATCATTTTACAAGGACCACATAAAGGAGAATTATATCCAGTATATTTTGCCAAGACTACCAAGAATACAGCTCTCTTTAGCAACACCAATTCAGCTTCAGTTTGGCATCAAAGGTTGGCTCATCCTTCTTTTCAAGTACTTCAAAAAGTGTGCAGAGATATGCAACTGTCTAGTTTAGTCAAAACACCACTATTTTGTAATGACTGTCATCTAGGGAAAAGTCATAAATTGCCTTTTACTTTATCTTCACATAGGGCTCAATCTCCACTAAAACTAGTGCATATGGACTTATGGGGTCCTAGTCCTGTAATCTCTTCAAGTGGTTTCAGATATTATGTCAATCTTATAGATGACTATTCAAGATTTTGTTGGATATTTCCTTTGTCTGAAAAGTATGAATTCAAAGATATTTTTCTACACTTCAAATCTATGACTGAAAAGTTACTGCATACTTCAATTGTTAAAATCAGAACTGATGGAGGAGGAGAATTCTTAAATAATGCACTACAAGAATTTCTTAGTCTACATGGAATTATTCATGAGGTTTCTTGCCCTCATACTCAAGAACAAAATGGACTGGCTGAGTCCAAACATAGACATCTTGTAGACACATGGAGAACTTTTTTAATTCAATCAGGTCTCTCAGAAAAATTTTGGGTTGACTCTTTTCATACAGCCAATTATGTTATTAATAGACTGCCTGTTAGAAGTTTGGATTACTTATCTCCTTTTGAAAAGTTGTTTGGTCAGAAACCAGATTATACCTTCTTCAGATCCTTTGGTTCATCATGCTTTCCATGGATAAGGCCTTACACTACACATAAACTCCAACCAAGAAGTGTACATTGTGTTTTTATTGGTTACAGTTCTATGCACAAAGGATACAGATGTTTAGATATTAAAACAGGAAAAGTATATATCTCCAGACATGTAGTATTCAATGAGACTTTATTCCCATTGAGATCTTCAGATACATTACTTCCTGGCATTGCAAAATCTTCAGCACCAACTGATATTGCTACTACAGCTCCATCTGTCAAGATTTCTGCACCAACACCTGCAACATCTACCTCACCAGCTGCATCCATTGATACTTTATCTACTGATTCTTCAAAGATTGTTAAGTCATCTGATGCATCCACTTCAACTATTTCTGAACATACTTCAGCTTCTGGGATTCCTTCACTGGCTAATTCACACTCCATGGTAACAAGGGGTAAAAGAGGTATTTTTTAACCCAAAGTTTTTAATACAAAGTATGTTCTATCAGCCAATCTTACTTCTGATATTCCACCACCCACACCTACTTGTTATTCTAAGGCAATTAAAATACAAAGTATGTTCTATCATCCAATCTTACTTCTGATATTCCACCACCCACACCTACTTGTTATTCTAAGGCAATTAAAATACCTCAATGGAAACATTCTATGGAAGAAGAACATACAACCCTTAAGGATGCAGGCACATATACACTTGTTGCACCAGATCCATCCTATAATGTTGTAGGCTGTAAGTGGGTGTTTAGAATCAAATATAAGGCTGATGGTTCTTTAGATAAATGTAAATCTAGACTGGTGTCCAAAGGGTTTCATCAACAAGAGGAATTGACTACACAGAAACTTTTAGTCCTGTAGCCAAACCAACAACCATTAGACTAATCATTTCATTGGCAGTTCACTTCAACTGGGAAATGAAACAATTAGATGTTAGTAATGCCTTTTTACATGGGGATTTAGCTGAAGATGTCTATATGCAACAACCTCCAGGCTTTGTTGATCAAACCAAGCCTCATTATGTATGTAAACTTCATAAATCCATATATGGTCTGAAGCAAGCTCCCAGAGCTTGGTATGATAAATTGTTACAAATTCTTCTCACTCATGACTTCAAACCCTCCTTAGCAGATGCTTCTCTATTTGTTCAAAAGTTTGGCTCAAGGATTACAGTTCTTCTGGTCTATGTAGATGACATTATTATCACTGGGAATTCAACTGAGTATATTTCTCAGTTTATCAATCACCTTAAGACATACTTTCCCATCAAAGACTTGGGCTATATTCATTATTTTCTTGGTCTTCAGGTGACAAGAAATTCAGACAATCTTTTTCTTAGTCAAACTAAGTATGCCTTGGACTTATTGGAGAAATTCAATATGACCGGTGCTAAACCATGTGGTACACCAGTCTCCCTCTCTACTTCCCTCACTGCATCAGCTGGTACTCCATTAGCAGATCCAAGTGAATACAGATCATTAGTGGGTGCTCTACAATATCTTACTTGGACAAGGCCTGAAATTGGTTTTGCTGTGAATCGGGTATGTCTTTATATGCAAGCTCCTACTGATCAACAATTTATCGAAGCCAAGAGAATTTTAAGATACATCAAAGGCACCTTAGATTATGGTATACTGTTTTCCAAAGGTCTTCTTACACTACATGGATTTAGTGATGCTGACTGGGCAGGATCAATTGATACAAGAAGATCTACAGGAGGCTTTTGTATATTTTTTTGTCCTAATCCAATTTCATGGTCTAGCAAAAGACAAGGTAGTGTTTCAAGAAGTTCCACTGAATCAGAATACAGGTCTCTAGCCAATACCACAGCTGAAATTGTTTGGGTTTGTCAGCTCCTCAAAGATCTTCATATCTTGCTTCCTGCTCCACCATTGATATCTTGTGACAATCAAAGTGCGGTTTATCTGTCATCTAATCCAGTATTTCATAGTAAAATGAAACACCTGGCCATTGATTATCATTTTGTCAGAGAACTTGTGCAGAACAAAAACATTCAGGTCACATACATTTCCACTTGGGATCAAATTGTTGATATTTTCACCAAGGGACTGGCAGGACCAAGGTTTTCTACACTCAGAGACAAGCTGAAGGTAATCTCTAGTAACAACCTCCAGCTTGAGGGGGGCTAATAGTACTGAGAGTTCTCACGTGTGTATGAGTGTGTGAGAAATGCCTCTTATTGGATGAGTGTAGCTGTCTACAGCCTGTCCTGTTCTAACATCTCTTGTCTTAGTCAGGACATGTATAAATGTAGGCCTGTCTTGCTTTTAGTGTGTAAGAAAGAATTCAGTTCTTGTTTTTAATCAATTAGTAAGAATACTACTAGTGGATGCATAGGGAATTTTGAGTGATAAATTCCAAAGGAGAAACCTATATTCTCCTGAGAAATATTGAGGCTGAGCACGTGGATACAAAGACTCATTTCTCTTGAAGCTATCAAGCAAAGTAGAATGCAGTCATCGCGGTGAAAATAGAAAATTGAGATCTAGCACTTGTACGCAGCTTACCATTTAGTTTCCTTAGATTTTCATTTTTCATATAGAGAAAGTGCAGGTCTATCCTCCTAATTAGCTCTATCAAGATACGACCATAGAAGTTAATTAAGATGAAATAAGCTTAAGAAATTAGCATTACCAACTAATGCTCAATGAAGCGACGACGTACACCAAGTTAAAACTATTATAGAGGTAGGGAGTGAACTTTATAATATCCACTGATCTACTTGGAATATGCCATAGATCTAACAATCTAAAAAAATGTCAAGCTATTACCATAGATCACTAAGAATATGCCGGCCAAGACCCTTTTTCCTCCAAGGTCGTTGATTAGTTACCAGGAAATTTCATGAAGTAAATGACCAAAAAAAAAAAAAAATCATGAAGAGTAAGATTTTGTTTCAATATATATGTTTGGAAAATTAAGTAGTATTTTCTTATGAATGGAAAATTCCTTGTTTAATACCTAATAATGGAGTTGGGTTTTTGGATTAATTGGATTTGGCCCAATTAAAGTATGGTCCGGTTAGTTAGGGTAATTCCAATTTGGAAACGAAAGGAACCATTACCAGGAACGTGAAAGGACATAGCCTTTCATTAGAAACCCTTGAGAAAACTCCATGAAGCATCGCGATGCTTCAACGAAGAGGTATTATTGACACCTATAAATACCCTGCACAATTAGGTTAGAAACAGAACTAGAAACCTAATAATCATCTTACTGTTTTGTAAAATCATCTTTAAACTTGTGTCAAAGAGAGAGTTCATCATTTTAAGTTTGGTTCGTGGTTTCTGGAAGTTTAGAGTGTTACTACATCGAGAAGATAGTCATTGTATCTTGGGTGACAGACATCGATAGTCCGTAAGCACCAGTGCGAGGTGAATCTGTCTTAAGACTAGAGGATATAAGCCTTGCCTCGACTTTGGTTTCTTCTAATTGGGTTTGCATATCTCTTCTTCTCGGTTTGTTTTATCGCAGTTTATACACAAGATAGCCACCAGTCTTAAGACAGATTTCTTTTTTATAATCTTGTGTATCCGTGATACCAAGTGTTTTTCGTTTTGTTGTTTTTCCTGTTACTGACCGTATACTAATAATATTAGTCTGTAAGTACAGGTCGGCGGAAACTTAACTTGGTTGAAGTTGGCATGTTTTACTGTCAAGGCTTACCATCAGAGTTGGTATCCTTTTGTTAATTGTATGCGCTTGCAATCTTGACCACTAGAACTGCATGGATAGTATACAGGTGTCTTTATGGCGAACTGTGAACCTTTAATGTCATCCAAATCTGTTACGGATGATTGAGTTAGGCTACAAATTTTTGATCCATGTTTCGTTTGATTGGTGCTTGATTATTATTATTTTATTTACATTGTAAATGAATCAAGGGCGCTTAGTTTGATTGTGCAACTATTGATTGATTAGTTAATTGAATCTCGTAATGAAACTAAGGTGTCTTTTCAACAGAGTTATTACACGATTCTTTGACTGATGTGGGTTTCACCAAAGACACATCGCCATCAGGGAACCGTTTCAGACCGTTCCGTTATTTTCCTCTTTTAATTTCTCTGGTTCCTATCACTGTCACTGATAACTTCTTTTCTGTCTAATTTTGTTCTGTGTTTGCAAAAGAACAAGAAAGAAAAGCTAAGTGGAAAATAAACATGTAACTGCAGTAGACATCAGGAGTCAGGAAATGTATCCGCTATGCGATGTTGATTCTAGAGAGTGGTGCATAGATACCAAATGCTTATTGGTTCGGAAACTGCCATCCAAACAGATAAGTTATCTAATCTAGTTTCCTCTTGTAAAGATTTAAGATCTTATGTAGGTACTTTTTTCGATCGAGTTCATTTCTATGCTTTTCATGACTGTTAGAGAAAATAACCATGAAATGTTGGGGAATGGAGCTGATGGCCTGATGTCATCTCAAAGAAATTAGATTAAGAGTATTGTGAACAATTCTGCAAATGGGACAATAATAATGACAATCCCAGTTTACTGAATTAGGCCAGTAAGGGGGAAGTTATTATTGTGAACGCCTGGTAGGCTTGTGCTTGTTCACCGCTTTTCTGATCTTCCACTGCTTTGTGGTTTATGGAAATGATACGTATTGTCGCTTACGGAATAAGTAGACAATCCAGTACATCTGATATTTGTGGATGTGACAAAGCTTTCACGGTCCGAAGAAGATTTTATTCTCCTTTGGTTTCCCGCGGGACATGAAAATTCATGTATTGATTTTGTCACAGTATGGGGACGTTTTGGGTTCTCCAATGCAGTCATTGGTGACATTAAGAACGTTGTGAAATGTGGGTAAAAAGAATGAGATTTCTTCCCCAATTAGTATCCGAGTTTGTATGTGTACATGGTTTATCACCTAGTTCTAAATTATCATTCTGAGTTACGGAATTGTCAAGTAAAATTGATGACAATCACAATTGGATAAGCGATCGGATCATTTCAGTTTACCTAAGTCGAAATTTGGAATAGCAAATATCAATTCTCAGTTGACGTACATCAGCCAAGATGTAAGCAGGTCTTAGAATTGGATTGATTTATTGCGTACGCTGCCAGTAGAAGGCAGTATGCTATCCAAAAGAAAGAGTAGCGAAAAGCCATGTTGTGCCAACTAACACAGATTATTATACAGAGGTGTGATTTTCTCTAATCCTGGTTATGCCCAAGCAACCGTGTATCAGTGATGGTAGCACATAGGACATATACGTTTGTGATACTGGTCCTGACCGTGTGGGAGAAAATCTGGGCAACGATTGTGTGTTGTTTGTAAAGATCTATTCTCAATGATAGGGAAATTGGTTATCTCCGTTTGCTTGCCATACATTTACTTGATGATCGGTCAGGTTCGGTAAATGCATTTAGCATAGGTTGCATGAAATTTTTGAAATGTCATGCAATGTGGGGGCTAAGAGCGTGGTTCTCCGTTTTCTGTTAATGCTAGATTCTTTCATATACTCCAACAACTCATGTTAGCACTGCAAAGCTTGTAAATCTGATTACGAATACAGGCCGCAGTTCGTGGTCGGTTATTTTCTAACATGTGGACCAAGAGTTAATCTATGACTAGCATTTAACTGGCTACTGTTTGTTTAGACACCTTTTTGATTTATTCAATTTTATTTGAATCGGGTAAAAGGTGCAAGCAGAATACGCTCTCTGTAATCTGTATGTGAATCTTGGTTTTCGTAAGGTTCAAAATTCTGAACCCATAAAACTCTAGTCCCGGACAGAGGTTAGCCTAGATGAATCACGATCATTAAAAAAAAGGGTGATAGTATTCTAAAGGCTAGTACAGTAGTACACCGCAGAATTGTGGGGGGTTGATTGTTATGTAACGGGATGGTTACAAGCATCGTATATGCCAAACCTTTAAAATATAGAAAGGACCCTGTCGGATATGGAAGGAAAGAAGCATTTCCAAGAATATCGTCAAAATGTAGGGGTGCCCAAGTAGTAACTCTACTATGGTTCACCGTCGGTCAAGAAAAATATTCTTGAGACACAGAGATAGATCGGTGTACTAGATTACATTGTTACGTGGGGTATAAGTGATGATCCAAATTCATCAAATGAATACTATGTGTTTCCTGCGATAGAATTGCAGTAGTACGAAAATAAAAGTTGATAGCGAGATCATTTATAGACTCCGGAACTTTGGACGCAAAGTCCGAGAAGAAGTAAAAGTAACTTCAGGATTTCCTTGAATATACTTGTGGCCAAAGTATATGCAATTTGGAAATAACACATAGTTTGGGTATTATGGTATGTCTCGACAAATTAACGAAGACATAGAACCATAACGCAATTGCTCTCAAATGTGCGCATCTAAAATAAATAGTGTTTGAGAATTATATCAAGTCGACAAAGGATATAATTTCTACAGAGAGCATATTTGCATCATCGAGGGGAATGGGCTTAAAGCCTATAGGTATCGAATCGTATTAAGGGAAACCCAACTTAGTTGACTGGAGATCCCAAGATCTAGGTTCAACGGGATAACAGAAATTAAGAAAGATTCACATGAAGCACTGTGAAACGTAACTCTAAATATGTTTCTACCCATTCCTATGATGAAACAGTGCAGCCTGTCGCGTAGTTAAGGATAAGCATTGCTTTTAATGATTCCTAAGATTTGGAAATTCCAAATAGGGTATGGCAGGATACTCTTAAATAGGAAATCACCTATATGAAGTGAGAAGTGTGGCTGCTTCCATGAGAACCTTTGATAGGCTAGGTTCATCTAAAAGCGCTTCATGAATTCCGGGAATTGTTCAGGGCCGAAATGAACACAACCATGAGAACCAACTTGGTGAGTAAATAAATTGTGTGATAGTTATTGTCTTGGTTTACATTAAAAAACTGACAGTTCAAAGCCTCTGGCACACTGACCCAGTAGTAAGTCCGATGACTATTCACTAAGGAAGGTTCAAGGTGAAAGCTACTTATCTCCATGCAATTTATTTCCGTTTGAACTCTCTTTAGTGTTTGTCTTCATTTTCTTTTGTATCGCTAGTCAAAGAATTTTCATTCATGTGGGTGATTGTTGGAAAATTAATTAAGTAGTATTTTATTATGAATGGAAAATCCCTTGTTTAATACCTAATAATGGAGTTAGGTTTTTGGATTAATTGGATTTGGCCCAATTAAAGTATGGTCCGGTTAGTTAGGGTAATTCCAATTTGGAAACCAAAGGAACCGTTACCAGGAACGTGAAAGGACATGGCCTTTCATTAGAAACCCTTGAGAAAACTCCATGAAGCATCGCGATGCTTCAACGAAGAGGTATTATTGACACCTATAAATACCCTGCACAATTAGGTTAGAAACAGAACTAGAAACCTAATAATCATCTTACTGTTTTCTAAAATTATCTTTAAGTTTGTGTCAAAGAGAGAGTTCATCACTTTAAGTTTGGTTCGTCGTTTCTCGAAGTTTAGAGTGCTACTACATCGAGAAGATAGTCGTTGTATCTTGGGAGACAGACATCGATAGTCCGTAAGCACCAGTACGGGGTGAATCTGTCTTAAGGCTAGAGGATATAATCCTTGCCTCAACTGTGTTTTCTTCTAATTGGGTTTGCATATCTCTTATTCTCTGTTTGTTTCATTGATGTTTATACACAAGATAGCCAACAATATATGATGGAAAAAACTACCCTGAATATCACATAGTCAATGTTTAGATCTTATAATCCTCCATCCATAGCAGATAACCCAAAATAAAGCTGATTAATGATCGATGCTCCCGTTCCATCCATTCAAGAGAAGAGTAACTTTTCGTACAAACCCCAAATAACATCAACAACACCATAAAGAAGAAACACCACAAATTATTTTTATACCTTGTTGTAGTCTCTTTTTCAAGATTCTAGTTCATCTGTACGAATAAAAACAACGTGTTAGAACTGAACAGTACAATATCTAAAATACAACTAAACAAATATTGATGCGCCCGTGAGATAGACAAAAAATTGAATAATGCAGATCAATACATGCACTAACTCATGTGCAACATGTATTGGCATGCAGCATCAACGTACTAAGACTCTATCCTACCACAATAATCTAAATATCATCTACAAAATATTATATGACAAACCTAACTGTGAATCAACATTGAACTCTGAGACGAACAATACAAAAGAGCCGACATTAATCACAGAATTAATTTCTGAGAACAAAACAAAAGAGTTATCAGAGATAGTAATAGGTAGTCAACGTTATCAGAGAGAGTAATAAATATTGTAGTTTAGGGTTTGGTGGGAAGATCAGTGGTATTAGTAGAGGGAATTGTTTTGACAACGGAGACGCAAGTTTCGTTAATTTTTAGGTGTCAAGTGGTGTGGAAAATACGAAGTATTGGTGGTGTGAAAAACTTGAGTTTCCTATTGGTCGAAATATTTTTCGGTGGGACCAGAAGTTCTAGAAAAAGGGCTTGACTTAGCTTTCAACCACAGCAGAGGAAAATCACCTGAAATCTTTTTATTATATTACTAACTCTTGCGCTCGTACGTTGCACGTGCCTAAATCAGTTGTTCCTTTTGTTAATTTACTTATGGGGCCGGATCCCCTAACTTAAGTTTTTAACTTAACTTTTTACTTAATTTTATGGTCGTCGATGCAAATACATCTAGCTGTCTATTATCTAAGCCGTAGTAAAGCTCGGCTCAAGCCGAGACGATACTTGATTTTCTTACCGTATATACAATGGTATCTCTCAAAATCTTTTCGTTTCTTTATTGCCATGGATAAACTATGAGAAGAAAATCTTAACATAAACCATGATCGAATTAAACAAAATTAAGATTCTTAGAACAGAAGTCAAGAGGCTTAATACTGCAAGTTGTTTTGGTAATAAAAAAAAGGAATTAGTATCAACGTTGTTTACATCCACAACATAGCTTATAGGGCCTTAAAGATACATAAGTTCAGATTCATTTTGGATTTTCACCTTTTGTTGGTGAGGTCTGCAATTTCATATTAAATTTGCTTCACACAAACGAATCCATTTTGTCAGTTATATGTAATGGATGATAGCCTATAAAATCAATTAATTTGGTGATTAAAAAAACTAAGCACGAGGAATATCAATCATGTAGTGGTTGCTGCAAGTCCTCGACATGTAGAAGGATGAGTTTTATTAGCTCTATCATCTAGGTTAGGTCACTCCCTTGATACAACACTTAATCTATGTAGCTTCTGTACCATCAAAACGATATGTTTTTCTTTCATGACATACGCTATCTATGAATTTCATTTTTCAAAACGATGTAGGGGGACGAAGAAGAATAGTAAATATTTTTTATGATTGTAGTTATATATGGTATGTGATCAATTATCGGCTTGGCTTGAGCCGAGCTATGCCCACAACTTTAATATATGAGGGCTTAGATACCGGACGGTTGGATGTGAAAAAATCAATGACCAGAAAATTAAGTGAAAAATTAACAGGGGGTTAATCAATTGAGATTTGTGGAGATACTGAAAGATGTTTAGAGACTTGAAAAATCTCTTGTTAGTCAATAGAGATTTCTTCAAAATCTCAAACAATCTCTGTTATTGGATCGTGACTTTCTAAAAGTCTTCAGAATTCCCTGTTATTAGATTTGGAATTCGAAATCAATGACTTATAGTTTTGAGAGACTTGTAGAGACTTTTATTACAAAACATACTATAAATGGCTAAAAAAAAGTCTTTCTTAAGTAGGTGATATTTTGAGAGACTTTGTTCTTTCTTTGTTCTTTAAAGATTAAATATCAAAATACTATTAAAAACAATAACCAAATAAGATACAATTAAATTCATAAAAAATGAAGAAAAAAAAATTGTTGTCTTCAAAAACCCATTAAGTTTACTAGAGATTCAAATCCCTTTTGTTCGTTTCGTTTTGATTTTATTGGCAAAATGGTTACAACTTATGTTAGCCATGCATGGACTAATACATTTTCATTGAAATATTCATACATTCATTTTGTAAAATAAATAAATATGTTGTTTGTCTCATGTGTGTAAGCTGAAATTCAAATTTGTTTTATTGTTTCAATGAACCATCATAAATTCCTTGAAAATCATTCAGAGAGTCTTTCAAAATATTTAAACTCACGGAGAGTCACCCAAAATCTCTTGCATAAAAAGTCTCTGAATGTCTCTCCTAATCTCAATTGACTAACCCCTGTAAGTTAAAAACCCTTTACTCATTGGTGGTGGTGAAAACTTTTTTTTTCCTTTTGTTAATCTGTTTAGTTATCTTCGCACCTTGAAGTTGAAACCTCGCAAAAAAAAAAAATATCCACGGCCTTCTCTTCGCCACTGCCTCTCTATGACCCTTGTTCATTGTGACATAGTAGTGTTGCCAACTTATGTTAACTGGCGTAACTCTATTTTTGCTGCTCACAAAGCTAATGAATAAATGCAATTATGTAGAACCCTATAGTGATTTTAAACTTAGAAACTATTCTCATATAATTCGATATTTCAACATGAGTTGTGGAAGATACTACTTACTT
The DNA here is from genome assembly GCF_003573695.1 of Papaver somniferum. Classification (NCBI taxonomy): domain Eukaryota; kingdom Viridiplantae; phylum Streptophyta; class Magnoliopsida; order Ranunculales; family Papaveraceae; genus Papaver; species Papaver somniferum. Next base: position 27,303,777 of record NC_039358.1, on the reverse strand, counting down.
GAATATGCCAAGTCATATGATCAAGAAATGTTGTTAAGATGCACCCAAAAAAATTAGTCAGCAAGGTGCTAACTAAAACATTCCAAGCCTCTAGATAAACATCACTAAAATATGTAACTTTGTGCATCCCAATTTAGGTGCCATCAGATATGTACTCGTTAAAAATCGACAGCTCATTTTCTTATACAAATTTGTGATGTTCCAAGAGCATCTTCCAGCATATAATACTGATCAATTTAGGATGTTAGTAACCAATCAGCTATTTTTAATTTACATGAAGGCAAACTTAATTTGACAATAGACACAACATATCTTTAAAGAAGGCAAAAGACATCCTAATTTAATGAACCAAACTACCATGATGTAACCTTTGTTTTTACAAAAGAAAAAATGTCATTGTTATTTATGAGGCAAACATGTAAGCTTCCCATTTAATGGATTCATTCATCTTCTAAACCCTCTTCTCAAATAGAATTCACTCTTACCCAATTACGCAGTTAAAAGACCTACAGGCTAAATTAGTTTCTTACTAATCTATTATGCATGAACAAAGTAAGCTTCTGTGGTTATGTTCATGTTATCTCCCTTTGTTTAAAATTTCAGTGGCATTGCCCTTGTTATTAGGTCATTATCCCCAGAAATGCATAGTATTTTTCCTTGTTGACCTGCAAATAACATAAGTCATTTCCCCCGTGGGCCAAAGACATTTGTGAAGCCTACAACATCTGTAATGACAGAACATTATAACCGATATATACGTATAAACATAATTAAGCCAACCCTGTCATCCTAAAGCACCCTAGGAACAGTAAACAAATGTGCACATGCAAGATTTTCAGAGTGTAGAACGAAGACAAAAGGCAAACAAAAAATGAGTTAGAAAATGATCCTTATACCTTTGGTACCTGTACACCAATGAAAAGTGTTGGGGGACAGATCATCAATTGTTTTCGTTGAAAATTATGCAAACATTTTATAGAAAACATGCAAGATTTAGGAGAACATGAAGTAGTAAGCAGCAAACCAAACCATTTGACATCAAGAAAATTGTAATGTAACATCTACGATTGATATCGAAAGAGGACAGCGGGTGCAAATTACGATACGTAGTGCAAGGCTGTATAAGAAAGATTTATTCCCAAATATGTAACTCATGTATGCACTCTCAGTGATTGATGATATACAGAAAAAATTTAAGTGGTGCAAACCCTGTGCAATCATATGCTTTGGAAAAGTTTGTAAAGCACCAGTAAAGCGGAATATGTCCATTACGTCATTTGAGCAATGTTGAGCAAATCAATTTCAACAACCATGATTCTATGTAATGCAAATCAGAGCTTTCCATTCAAGTTTTGGTTGCAATCTAGTGATTGTAAGAAAATAACACTAAACCTACCCATCAACTCTTAAACTTAGTTATAATTTACTGGCAGATCAGTTACTTCAAATAAAATATGCGAAAAACGAAGAAATAATTTCTTAACCTACGGTAATTAATAGAGTTGCCCAAAGAGAAGGATTTTGTTGTCTATCAAATCGATTTACCTGGAAAAGGAAGAAATTAAACAAAAGGTTTTCGGCTTAACATTAACGAATATGATTTGGTTATTTACCTTTTTCAGCAAACACTGCTCCTGCGAAATAATATCAATGAAAAATTATTAGAACAAATCAACGATCAGAAAATTTACAATGAGCAGAGAGACGGAGAAACAAAGAGAGAAGAGAAGAGGTAGTCCAGAGGAGAAAAACGTAATAGAAGAATTAGGGTTTTTGAAAGGAAAAAAAGTTTTATAATTCGGTCATAGGTTGATGCGGGCATAGTAAATACTTTCCAAAGGTATCCGATTTGTTATTGGTCTAAATTATTCCAAAAAAAATTTATCGGTCTAAATTTTCTCTGTGGGGCCAGAAGCTCTAAGAAGAGAGCTTTGTTCAGCTTTTAACCAAAACAGAGGAAATTCACCTGAAATCATAATATTACATTTTAACTTTGTGATTAAATGTTTATTTTCTACGTGGCACAATGTTATGTCGTATTGAATTTTACATTATTTACGTGTTTCAGGAGAAACTTTCAATTTGTGGGACACGTTAACATATATATTGATGCGCAAGAAGTGGTGAAAGTCACAACACCTTCTGCATTTATTAGAGGGTTTGATATTTGCAGTGGTGTTATAGTAGCAAGAGCTTTGTCTTTGCAGTCTAATTATAGCTTTGCATACTGAAGTTATTGCAAGAATCATGTTTCATGACAGGATCCTACTTTTTGTATTTTGTTTGTGTATGGGTTTTAGAGTCAACTGTGCGAGTTATCGTTTTGCTTAATATGGTCATGGTAACCTTTGAGATTAGATCAACCATGTGAATTTAGTTTGCAATTCATTTATTTGAGAATTTTACATCTCTTCTAAACTATTTATGGCTATAATTGTAGAAAACACTTTCCAAAAGCGCGCTTTGGCCCATCCTGATGTAGACTTTGATCGTGAAGTTCATTTGCACCTAACTGTTTGGATGGATAAGTTGATCAGTGACGTTCACTCTATCTATGTACCCACTTATATTTGGAATCAGTCGGAATTAGGATAGCGTGTATTTTTTATTTTTATTTCGCAACATATACATTATTGCGTTACTAAAACCAAACACTTGGACTGCTCACCTTCTTTTCATTTCTTATTCAGCCTAACTGTACATGCATAAAGCCACACAGAATTCAAGGTTTAGCGCATTGCCCCGCCACACCAAATTCAAGGTTTACTACATCAAATTCACGCGAAACCAAAATAAAAAATGCATCAGGATGTGGCAAGGCGAAGCCGCGTGAAAACAAATCAAAAATGCATTGGGACGAGGCAAGGCGAAGCTGAGCCACAACAAATCATAAATCCTAAGCGATGAGGCGAGGCAAAGCCGAGCCACACCAAATCAAAAATGCATTGCAATGGGGAAATGCGAAGCCGAGATACACCAAATCAAATATGCATCGCGACGGGGCAATGCGAAGCCTAGCTACACCACATCAAATATGCATCGCGACAGGGCGAGGCGAAGCCACGCGACACCAAATCAAAAATGCATCGGGCGGGACGAAGCGAAGCCGAGCCACACCAAACCAAAAATCCCAAGCGACGGGGCGAGGTGAATCCAAGACACACCAAATAAAAAATGCATCGCTACGGGTTGGGGCAGCCTCACGACACCAAATAAAAAATGCACAACGTTGCGAAGCGAAGCCACATCACACTAAATCAAAAATATGATTAAAAGAAAAGGATGTCTGAAATCTAGTTATTATCGATAATCGTAAATTCTACCAAACAAGGCCATACAATTATGCGGTTGTTATTATTTAAATTATTATAACATATAATAAGAATCGTCCCTTCCTTAATGTAGCGGATTTTTTTTTGAAGCATGAAATTTATTATATTATACTGAAATTACACGGGGGTACGTAATACCCATAGAGTCTGCTATTACAATAGAACTAATAGATTGCGGAATTGTATGTTCCCATACTGCTGTCATGAGTCTCCCTGTGGAGCAATCATCTGCTGCTCGGTTTACTAAACCATCTGCCGCTTGATTTGCTTCTTTGTAGATGTGGCTAACGATATATTGTTGAATTTGGGGGAGCCTTTGTTTGATCTTTGCAACCAGGTCAGATATATACCAAGGGGGGTCTGTATCTGAGGTTATAAATCTCATTAATTTCAAATTGGACTTTTGACCATCCTCGTTCTGTCGCCGTTTTAGAGGCTATGTGCATGGCCCAGGTTTCCGCTGCAAGTGTTGTGGTGATGCCTGGAGGTTGTGTTATTGCTAGGATAGTGTTGGTTTCCTCATTTCTACAAATAATACCTGCTCCCGCTATGCTAGGGTTTCCTCTTGTTGCACCGTCCGTGTTGATTTTGATCCAATCCGATTGAGGCTTGAGCCATCCTACAAAGATGGTTGAAGTTGTTACTGTTCTTTGTGCTGGGTTTGGATATGACTACATCCCTGGGAGCACCGGTGGGAGGTGTGTATGGGCCCAAGAATATTCCTGTTGGAGCTTGATGGCCATTTGCATTACATTTATCATATTTTGTTGTTGTTAGTGATACATCTCACAATTCCTGGTTAACCATAAGGACCAAAAAAGGAAGCAGAAGGTTGTGGTTATCGATGCAGGTACTTTTGTTTGAAGGAGTTCAGATATGATTGTTTGGTGAGGTAGTGAAATGGGTATGCCTTGCGAGGCGACGTGAATGTTTCTGAGGTGGTTTAGTAAGAGGTTCCAAGAATCTATAGCTGTCTGACAGTGAAGCAGAATGTGACTGGATGTTTCGGGATTAGAACTGCATTGAGGGCATAGGTTGGAGTTGGTGAGATGGATGCGATGAAGAATGTTGAGGGTTGGTAAACCCTCATTAATTGCTTTCCATAAGAAAAGTTATACTTTTGGGGGACATGGGAGTGCCCAAAGGAAGTTGGATGGTGGAAGGGGGTTTTGGTGAGTTTGCGCAGAAGCGCTAATGAGGCAGTTGTATCCTGAAGCAGTAGTATATTGTCCGCTTTTTGTAAAAGGCCATATGATCCTATCGGGTTGATTATTCTGTGGGATGTGGATGTTGATGATTCGTTGAATTATGGGGTGAGGTAGTATGTGTAGTGGATTTGTATTTATGGTATCATCGGAGTGTGGTAAGATCAAACCTCACCAGCCACAAGTAATGAATGAGTATTAAGTTCAATTTTGATATAAACTTAAACTAATTGATAGTGTATTAACGGCTCAACTTGCCAGGGAAATGAACCGAACAAAAGTGGGTCGGGTTAGTAGTGCTGCAAGTTCAGAAGCATATGCATTTTACGTCGTTTCTCTTTGTTTTTTCTCTTTAAACATGCTAATGCTGACTACAAACAGACCTTTCCATGATAAAAAGAGAATAAAACGGATGTGCATCTTCAAACTCATATAGAACCAACCAACAGAAAGCATTAACGCCGCAAATTTTAATGCACCAATTGCAGTACAATAGAGTTGCAATTCACTAGTTATTCCAGACGCTCTCCAAATCTGAAAAAATCCAGAGGTTATTTGTATTCCTCGGAAACCACCACCCACATCATCATTCAGTATTTCTTGGCCCACGATTGGACAAACCACTTGAGCGATGGGTCTAATATGAGTAGGATCGCTTAGCCATGCTTCATAATTTGAAAAGCGGGCACCATGGAAATACATGGCACTCATCCAAAGAAACATGATAGAGAGTTGACCGAAATGGGCACTAAATACTTTTCGGGAGATCTCCTCCAAATCACTGGTATGGCTATTGAAATCGTGAGCATCGGCATGTAGGTTCCAGATCCAAGTGATAGTATCATGGCCTTTAGCTATTGTTCTTGAAAAATGACCTGATCTGGGCCATTCCTCGAAAGAAGTTTTTACGGGATCTCGATCCACCAAAATTTGAACTTCTGGTTTTGGCGAACGAATTTCACGGGATCTCGATCCACCAAAATTTAAACTTATGGTTCTGGCGAACGAATAATCATTGAGTCCTCCTCTTCCCGGACAACACATACAAAGAAACCTGCCAACAGTCAAGTAATTAGTGAACTTCTGAAATCTATTTAGAACTACTTCCGTTCCTTCCTATCTCTCAGCTATATATTTTGTTTAGTTATTTACTAAAGCAATTATGATATGAAAATCGATCTGGGGCAAGTGTTTAGATCTATTATGACATAGCCATGAAGCGCTCAACGGACCTTTATAACATCTGTAAATTCTTTCCCGACTTCGACTTGACACCAGAATAGATAAAGTTTTCCAAAAAAACCTGCTCATGGAGAAATACCTCCTGGGGATAAGAGACATGGGGCTAAAAAGAGGACCAAAAGTGATCTTTCGTGTATAATCCTGCATAATCTCGAATGTTATCAGTTCTGATACGTAGACCAAATGATACAATGCAAGCAAAAGTTCCTAGATTCATGGAGATATAGAACATCATATAAGTTATCATGCTTGCATGTCCATCATTTGAGTCAACAATAATTTCAATAATTACATACCCAATTTGGCCTATGGATGGATATGCAAGCATACGCTTCACTTGTTTGAGTAATAGCAATGAGATTCCCCAATATCATACTAAGAATAGCTATGGTTTTCAGAAGAAGATGTCCTTCCTTTGATGAGAAATAAAAAGGACTATCGAAAATTCGAGTGGCTGAAGCCGAAACAGCTACTTTCAAAGTAACAGAAAGAAAAGCAACAACTGGAGTGGGAGAATCAAAGTCGAAAAGAGGATTCCTCACTTCTTTCTCTCATGCAAAACCGTGCATGAAATTTCCAGAAAGAAAAGCAACAACTGGAGTGGGAGAATCAAAGTCGAAAAGAGGATTCCTCACTTTTTTCTCTCATGCAAAACCGTGCATGAAATTTCCATCTCGCACTGCTCTTAAGTGATAAAAGAAAGAATAACTTATCTTCTTTCTTTTTTGACTACGCTTACCTTCCTTGCGTATGTACAAGACCTCGCGCATGCAAAGACCGAATCCATTCGATTTCTAAAAAGGATTACGCAAAGACCGAATCCATTCGATTTCTAAAAAGGATTACGCAAAGACCGAATCCATTCGATTTCTAAAAAGGATTACTAAATCTTAACTTATCGAGGAATCCTTCATCAACGATTGTGAATGACTGACTTTTTCAATCTTTTTGACCTTGGTTCCATAGGAGCAAGTCAGAAAGATTGAAAAATAGAACCATATGAGTTGAATCGTTCTCAATAGCCATGAGATGATCATCTTAGTGTGATCACAGCTAAATCAAAATTAAAATTAAATATTGACGGTTCAAATTCCGTTACTTACATTGTAACACACACTGTGATGTTATTTATGGTATCAAAGTAGTTTATGAATTTCATCTAAGACGATGTTACTCATTCACTGGGGATTACAGATAAAAAATACACACTGCTTCTCCAGCAACATGCTAAGTGACAAAAACAGGTTTTAAAAAATGACATGAAAGAGAATAAGCTACTCGTATACAAGGAAAAGGAACCCGCGAAACATTCAATACAAGAAAAATAACAATTACGAAGATAAGAACCCCAATAAACAAATTCGGCAAATATTTCAATATAGTAACCGATCTTCAGTATATTTCAATATGGTAACCCCAATAAACAGACGAGACTTACTTGTCCTAGATCACTCACATTCAGGACTGTAACCCTCCATATTTGCAATCTGCCACTGCATATACAAGAATACATTAATGGGCTTCAATCATCTCCTCCCTCCCTCCCTCTCCCCAGCCACAAGCTTTTCTTTTTTGAGTTTTTTACAAACAAGCAATGTCTCAAGAAGACCCCTTAAATGCATACTGTATTATATCACCATGGACTTTAAGTATTTATAGAAACTCTCTCACATCACAAGGTTGAACTAACCACCAATGCTATCAGTTATGGTCATGATCAACCTCTCCCGGCATTACCATGTCGCTGATTTCTGAAGTAGCTAAGAAGCGCTTGTGCCTGTTATTTTCCACGAAAAAAAATCTCAATTTTAGGATTTTGAAACAGTGGCTAAACAACACAATCTATCGGTAAAGGGAGAACACACTTTATCTCAAGAGCTTGTTTTTTGAGCATATAGCAGGACTTGTCCTAGGATAGCCTCTACGAGGAGAAGATTTACTTAATTTTTTTACACAATTTAAGCACAAATATCATGATTTTAGTATCATGATGATCATAGCCACAGAATATTCACTCAAATATGCACAGGTGCATTCCAGTGCATAGTAAAGTTGGTTCCTAATCCATTATCGACTGGGTAAAAGGCCTCAGCATATAGTGACACAGGATGATCTGAATAAATGGAGATGATAAATATGATTAAATATGAACAGTAAACACTAGCCACTAGGTAGCAAAGCTCTATAATACAAGGAAGTTAAAGCTTTGTATGCCATTATATTTACTGTTAAACATGAGGTTTTGAAAATTGAAACACTATTCTCTTTTACAAAGAACAAGAGTAGCCTGCTCCTGTTGTCTATATGCCGAACTATGAGCCTGTGTCATCTATGGGCCAAGTAGTAGCCTATTTAAGCAAGGTTTTCAAGAAAACCATCCTTGCAGAGTTGCAAATAAACTAACCATGAATTCAATTTTCATTAGCTATGAAAGCTGATTTCTCCTGAGCAAAAACCATATGAACAGATTGAAACAACTAATTTGCGGTTCCCACAAGAAACTTTCCGTAGATGATAAATCCCGCAAAAATTCAATTGTAATGGTGTACTGGAAGCCACAGAGTGGTTTAATTCCTGTAAAGATACTATGTTCGGTGTGGTTTCTTAAATAGTATTTACGTAAAATTTCATCATGTGATTACGGCATGGGCTTACAGACTACAATTCACGCAGAGATGTACCCCATTATGGTGCTAGGATGCAAAAGATTACTCAATAACTTGATGAAACTCGAATATAACAATACAGGTTTCAAAATAGTTGGTCGAGACAGTTTGGGAGTTTAAGCCATGGGAGGTTAAACATCAGATATGCATAAGCATACAGGAATATCGAAATGTATGCCGTCAATGATGTAAGCAACAAATTCTGGTCTCAAGCTCAACGCAATGGTGAGCCACATGCTTTTACCTTAAAACACCTTGAAGTTTTCACGTGTGTCTGTGCAGAATTGGAGTAGCTAAAGTGTTAAGCAGTGTACCTTTTCTTTCGCTCGGGGTGTGCCTGACTGTGATAGAGCAACCAATGGTGGGACAGCTCCTTCTTGAAGAACCATGCTACAGAATCTATTGCTATTTGTGCAAAGTTGTAGCAAGGCTGCGGCTGCATTCTCCTTTCCCCTCGCAGAACCTAGTTCAACAACCTCAACAAGAACGGGAATCCCTCCTCCCAGACCAATCACACTCCTTCCCTCAGGTATTGTTGCAAGGTTTGCCAAAACAGCAACTGCTTTATCAACCATCCCAGCAGCTGGGTCCATTAGTTCAACAAGATACTTGACTGCACCTGCTTGAACAATTCGAGCCTTGTTTTCGTGGAAAATAGACAAATTGAACAACGCTGTTGCAGCATCTTTTTTCCCTCGAGGAGTCCCATTTCCTAACAACTCCACCAGAGGCCTGATTGCTCCAGATTGACCGATCCTAATCTTGTTTTCCTCAACAACAGAGAGACTGAAAAGAGTTGCCGCTGAGTTCTCCTTTGCCTCTGCGCTGCCAGTCTCGAGAACATAAATGAGGGGTCCAATGGCATCAGCATTTGCAATTGCAGATTTATTGTTATCATTAATTGACAAGTTGAGAAGTGCAGTTACAGCATCCTCTTGAATTTTTGAATCTACTGATCGAAGAAGACTGACTAACAAGCTTATTGCCCCACAGTTTGCAATTACAATCCTATTATCCATGTTGTGCTTCGCAAGAAGACGTAGCTCTGATGTTGCAGCTCTCTGTAAATCAACTGAAGTACTCTTCAGATCCTCGACCAATGCCCTAACTTGGGACTCAAGGCCAGTAAGATCAGCTCTTGTATCAATAGTAGAGAGAGATGAAGTCATCCTTGGGGAAAACCTTTCGGTTGGCCGGCGCCAGATGGTTTGGCTTCTAGACCGAGCCTCCGCAAATCGAGATGTTAACTCCGGCTCTACATGTGGGGCCGTGGAAGCTGGAGCAAGAGAACCTGACATAACTTCACCAGAAGCATCACTGCTATAGCGAGCAAGATCACTAGACACCCGTGAGCCCTCATTAGCTCCCTCATGAGTTCCTTCGCAATAACCTCTATCTGAAACTACGCTGGAAACTGAGGCACTTCGACTATGACTCTTAAACTGTTTGTTAGCCCCATTGGCATCAGAAAATGCCATTCTAGATGACACTGAAGTGTGCCCACCGGAACCAATATTTCTATCTTCTGAATTGGTTTCCCTCTCCCCAGAGCTTCCTAACGACGTTCTACCAACATCCAACTCGAAACCATTTACGTTTCTGCTACTCATGTTACCATCCGAGGCTGAACGGGGATGTGATGGAGAAGCTCTCTCTCGGAGGGCTCCATTAGATGAGAACAAACTCTTATATGGTGAACCAGTGGACCTGATTGACTCAGGTGACCTTGGATAGCTGGTTCTAGTGGATGCATGCGGGGGAAGCACATTTGAGTCTCTGAGACTGGATTCTGTTCGAGCAAGAAGGGCTGCAGGCTGGTTTAAGCTAACAGACTTTACAGGATCAGGAAGTTTGACGTTATTTGACTCACACCAGTTTGCAATTAGTGCCTTCACAGTGTAATTAGGAATTAGATTTGTGTGCGCCAGAGATTGGCGGGTTTTAGGGCAAACTGTGAGACCAAGATCAAGCCACTTCCTGATGAAAATCCGTTCATAAGTTTGTCCTGATGCAACTATCACTGGATCTGTCATCAACTCCAATGAGATAGGACAACAAAAGTCAGCAGGTATCGGGACTGCAGCATTACTCTGAGATTGTTTTATCTTAACAAGGAGGTCATGCATGTGGGTGACAAGAGCAATCATATTTCCGATATGCTCAGACTCTCCATCCTTTTCAACTAGCTCGGCCTGCAGCTTCACCTTTTCAAGGGCCACAGCCTCCATTAGCAGTTCTTGGTTTGATTTTAAGCTCAGGGCATCTGCAATCTTGACCAGGTTCTCGGACCTGGGGAGAGAATTCTCCAGTAAATCTCTTATAGCATCTTTAATAACATTTGATGTATGCTCGTAACCAATTTCTTGAATTTTTTGCATACAAAGCTGCAGTAAATCATGTTCAAACGTGAATGCCAGAAAACATATTATTTTTTAAGGCAGCTTACACTGCATTCATTTGAAACATCAGTAAGAAATAGCAGCATATGGATCCAACAGAAACACACAAAGCTGTATGGTGGTTAATAACTTATAGACTCTTGATCACCACATTTTGAGTAACTGAAAATTTTCAGCTAATTTGAAAAACCAAACAAATTTTGATGAAAAAATATATACTCTTTTCACAGTATATATAACTGAGACCAAAATAAGTATTACCTCAATTGATGCTGATGTCAAATCGGCAGGCAATAATTGTTCCAATGCGTTCACCCTTCGGAGAACCTCCAGACAAGAAGCACGAGTAGTTGTTAATTGTGATTCGATCTGATTAACCTGGAGAAATAATCAAATGATGTCAGTTTGGTTAGCGAAAGAAGATCTTGATGAAGATACTCAGGTGGGAAGAATCAAAGAATCAGGCAAAAACAAACATATTAGATCAAAATGTGGGCACCAGTGCTGGTTGATCCACCTCTAAATGATGGCACAAAGTTACTGACAGATGAATGCTAAGATTTCTTCAAGTTCCCAAATTTAAATAGACAAGTCATTCTGGAATTGCGCAACAAATCTATCATACCAAAATAATGTATATACATAATTGGGTCTACATCTATCGAAAAATGAACAGTATAAAGTACACTACAAGCATCGCCCGTTTGTAAAAACTATGGTAAAATTTGTACGTGCAGAGTCGAAATTGTTTCCCTGCCAATATTTTTCAATAAGGACTCGTTGAATCTCACTGTATATTCAATCACAGGGGTAATCCTGTTAGTCACTGCACAAGATTGAAAAGGGAAAAAACCCATAATTTATGACATGCCAAGAATCCCGACCATGGTATCCTTATTGTTACCTCACCACAAATCTCTTTCTGCACTAACATATGCTGATTACATATTTTATAAAAGATTTCAATAACTTCCAGCTCCTAATACAAGTATGACAAACTTGCATATATCAATTCAGTAATACCAATTAACTCAAAAATCTCCATATATATGAAACCCTGGTGGAAAAGTACCACTTTCTTAACATTTTGCTTATTACAGGTAGCTTCTATGAGAATAATCAAATACAAAAAAAGCGGTTCATCTAGTCTTTGTCTGTAAGCAAGAAGCTTGAGGGAAAAGCTAGCTAATCCTGGATTACGAGCACTAAAGAATTTCATTCGTTAAGAATACCAACAATACATGACTTCTTGAATCGAACTTCAACACAGAGACAGCAGGTACGATTTCAAATACAAACCCTTACATTTAATAGTAACTACTAAATTTGTATGCTTACTTAGTTCAAATTAAGATTTCCAGAGAGCTGTAATACTCAACTCTTCTGACCATACAAAACCAATTTACTAATATAGCAATCTAAGCAGAGTCCCGGTACACTTTACTGACCCTTTAGATATTCAAGACTTTTACTTGTCATAATCACCCCTTTATTAGCAATAACTACTTTATATTAATGGAGAACCAAGAGAAAGAAAGTAACAACGAACGACTTGGCACCATTAACCGTGACTACAAACAATAAAACTAAGACAGGTAGGAAACAGACAAGGGTTATATCTATTTTGTGTTAATGCAGTAATCCAAGCTTATACTGCACCATGATATGTTGTTGCTCCATCCTTTATTTCTGGGTAAATTTTATGGGAAAACATGATGTGAAATGCCTCAGTAAATCAATAGAGTTTGAAATATGATTCCCACACCGGTCATGCTACATCAATCTACAATACCCAAGTGTATCACAAGTTGTTATATTTATTGTGATGCTTGAAGTTGAATCAGCATTAAAAATTAAGCATTGGCTAAAAAATATAATACGTTCTCACTAACTTATGAGTTATCTCCTAATGACTATCCTGCAGTTGGAAACCTGGACAAAAAAATATAGTAAGTAGAAAATCCAACTGATTATATGCATCCCTAGGACCCTAGCTTTCTCAAAGGTGTGTGGTCATAACAGCAGTATTTCACCCTTTATATACTCACGTACTTGTCACCTATCAAGATACATGATTAGCAACACAATATGAAGTCTCTGGTGAATAAGCTAAATGCCAGTAAGTAGTTCAGACAGCAACATCATAACTATGTGAAAGTCAGCAAGGTGACTTCCAGGAAAAGAAAAACAGCAATGCAAATGCAACCAGATCTCATATCACCAAACTCTCTCAGATGCTTAGCCGCGGCAACCAGTAGAGCTTGGGAAGTAATTTGTGTAATAACAGCATGATTTTGGGTGCAAATTATGTAACGTACAAAATAAACTTTACTCGTCATCGGATGCCAGCTATCGAAAAGCTCCCTGGATTCGTTAATAAGCTCATCCAGCATTTTTAATGAACTATTTAGCTGTTCATCTGAAGCTATCTGTGAATCAACAATTAAATCAAGTATCGGCTTCAAAAGCTTCACTATCTCATTTATCTTTATGTAATATTTTTGAACTGGTTCAGATTTGATGTTGTCTGAAGAAGATAAGTTGTTAAATTGAGAGAGGTTGTTCAGCAGATCCTTTAACAATGATATCTCCATTACACCTGTGTCAACAGAAAATACAAAGGAAGCTTCTTAGCAAAAGCAAAAAACAAACCAATTAAAATTCTCCTAAACATCAGCAGCAACCAATAATTTAGAAAAATCACAATCTGACACGTGAAGTCAGATTAGTAATCTACATGGCCTAACATGTTTAAGTGTTCAGCCAAGAGGTATTTGGGTGGATCAGAGCATCAATTCTCCGACATTTTCTTCCACAAAGAAGTTAGTGAAGGGCCTGAGAAGCACTAGCCTGCTCAGAGCCTAACAACAGAGCCATTATGAACTCGCCGTCAGACAATGGGATTACTACATCCCGCTCTGAGTTGCTGACCACATGCGACACTAGGCAACCTTAATTCAGCTTTTACATAGATTTTCAGTTTGGCCAACATGAGAAAATAAAGTTGTTCTAATTTAAGTTAAGATACAGCATTCTTCTAGTTTTGGTACACAAGCAAACTGGGCAATACTACGTTGGATTGCGTGGTGCTATTTGTATAAATGTTATACTGCCTATCTTCATGTAAATAATGAATAACATTCAGATAATTCACCTTGGTGGAAGGAAAAGCAGGTTCCTATATATCTTCGCTTCGATTCCTATGCTATCCACCACCAGCATTTCCACAACAATTTACACACCTAAAATACCTTAAGAAAGTTAAATATGATGAGGTAAGTCTGTTGAAGAAGCAAAACTATCAACACGCACCAAGAAATTCCAGAGCAAATAGTTTTTGCGTGTGCATCCTATTTCTTCCCTAATGATGCTGCAGGTAATAAAAGCATTACACTTTAACGAAAGCTTCCACCTTTCCCCCTTTCCTAACATAAGTGTATCCCATATTAGATCAAATGTATTATCGCCTCTTGTGGCCCATCAAATTTCAGAGAAACCCCTACAGAATCCCATCAACAGAAAGTACAGAAAGTATGGGTTTTACGAACTGTTCTAAGAATTTAGAATTCCAAGTACATAAAGTACCAAGTAACAACAATTTTATACAAGTCTGACAGGCCTGAAGCCTTTACACTAAAACAACACTATCCTCTATTTCATTTCAAAATATTCAGGATCTCTTTAATATTCTTCATAGAGAATGTTTCAATACTTTTCAAAGGGATCTATCTGGGGTTATTATGTGTTACAACCATGAAGTATGGAAGCGCTTCAATCAACATATAACTTTGACTTTTAAAACGAACTAATCAATACACTAGTAAATGAGTATAGCTGAGCAAGAGCATTCAAAGAGTTGACCTATTGATGCTTTGCACCACATAAATTGAAGAATTGTGAAAAGAGAAGAAAACTAAGAAAAGAATCGGATTACTAGAACAAAACTCCTTCACCGCACTACTAAAATTGATAAGTGCACTCTCTATTCAACTATACTTCTCATACTATTTCTTATCAGACAATTTCCCTGGTAGACCTTTAAGTTCAAAAGTTAGGTATCCATTTTCCCTGATAGGAACGAAAACGTATATTATTGTCAGTTAAAAGAAGACCTTACATATTTAGTAGCAGCAGTTACCGATAACTAATATAATTACCCCAACATGGATTGAAAGAAAACAAACATATATATTCAAATGAAGAATTAAACTCTAGAAAGCATAAACAATACGCAAAATTCATGAAAGCATGAACTAGTAAAAGAAAAGGAAAAATCAAATAGGTTCAGATCGAAAAACAATGTACCTTTTTCCAGCATAACTAAGTTTCAGACCCCAAATCAAACTTCATCAGAGAATTCCTTTGCAAACACAGAACAAGGAAATGAAAACCCTAGAAAGAAGAAAGAGAAAAAGGTTTCCAATGGGATCAAACTCCTATTGAAATTCGAAGAATCATTTCTAAAAATTAACATCAGTAATTGAAGAAACCAGAATTTCTCTTCCCATCTCTTCTTTTTACAAACCCTAGACCCGATCAATCAAAACGAATCTCGTGGAGCTTTTGATTCAATGAAATTTGATGGAAATTGAATAACAGGAGAGAAATTGGTCAAATGACTCAAACCCCAGTCCTTGTATGAAAGAGAGGAGATATGAAAAATCATTTCTCTGCTTATTTTCTTTCTTTTTCGTAATATCTCTTTTCTTCTGATTTCTCTGTCTTGGAGAATTACTTACGCTAACCCCTATGATCTTCTAATCTAGCGGCTAAATTGGCCATCCACGTCAGCTAGGGGAACCTCCTAAGTCCTATGATATTATTAGGTTAAGTCTTATAGTGTGCTAATCTAGCAGCTAGATTAGCGGTCCACGTCAGTTAGGACTACCTCCTAAATCTTATGGGAGTGCTAATCTAGCAGCTAGATTAGCAGTCCACGTCAGCCTAGCGATGAACCATTCAGCGCACAACGATGAATGGTTCAGCGCTTTAAATCTTAGCCGTCAGATTAAAAGATATATCGTCCAGCGCTGAACCATACAGCGAAAAGGTGTTTTTTTTGCGCTGAATCATTCAGCGAAACTATCTAGCATGCTAGTTCACATGCTAGCAACTGGTAGGAGAGAGAACTAGTGTTAACTTTTTTGCCACACTTTTTTTTAATTGCAACACTTAAGTGCTAATCTAGCACCTCCAATCTAGCCCACAAGATTTAGTCTAATGTAGCAGCTAGATTAGCAGTCCACGTCATCGGGGACCACTGTCCAGCGTTGTTTGGTACAGCGTTTTAAATTTCAGCCGTCAGATCAAATTTTGTGATTTTTGTGATTTTTGTGAGCGCTGAACCATTCAGCGTTGGGACCACTTTTTGAGCGTTGAACCATTCAGCGCTTTAAATTTCAGCCATCATATCAAATTTTATGATTTTTGTGATCCGTGTGATTTTTGTGATTTTTGTGAGCGCTGAACCATTCAGCGTTGGGACCACGTCAGTTAGGACTACCTCCTAAGTCTTATGGGAGTGCTAATCTAGCAGCTAGATTAGCAGTCCACGTCAGCCTAGCGATGAACCATTCAGCGCACAACGATGAATGGTTCAGCGCTTTAAATCTTAGCCGTCAGATTAAAAGATATATCATCCAGCGCTGAACCATACAGCGAAAAGGTGTTTTTTTTGCGCTGAATCATTCAGCGAAACTATCTAGCATGCTAGTTCACATGCTAGCAACTGGTAGGAGAGAGAACTAGTGTTAACTTTTTTGCCACACTTTTTTTTAATTGCAACACTTAAGTGCTAATCTAGCACCTCCAATCTAGCCCACAAGACTTAGTCTAATGTAGCAGCTAGATTAGCAGTCCACGTCATCGGGGACCACTGTCCAGCGTTGTTTGGTACAGCGTTTTAAATTTCAGCCGTCAAATCAAATTTTGTGATTTTTGTGATTTTTGTGAGCGCTGAACCATTCAGCGTTGGGACCACTTTTTGAGCGTTGAACCATTCAGCGCTTTAAATTTCAGCCATCATATCAAATTTTATGATTTTTGTGATCCGTGTGATTTTTGTGATTTTTGTGAGCGCTGAACCATTCAGCGTTGGGACCACTTTTTGAGAGTTGAATCATTCAGCGTTTCAATCTCGCTGCTAGTTGAAATGCGAGTACTTGCTAGGAGAGAGAAGTAGACAAAAGTAGTGTTAACTTTTTTCCCACACTTTTTTCTTGATTTGCAACACTTTTTGGCCAATCTAGCAGCTCAATCTAGCCCATAGGAGTTAGCCTTATAAGGTCCAAACACCAATGAAAGAAACGACTAGGATGTACATGGTAACAGGTAACCGGTAAAACCTATCTGAACCGAACCAAACCAAATAACTAAAAGGGAAAATTAGGCTAAGGCTCGACCCATGGGTAAACCATAATATGAGGCCCTTAATTAAAAGAAGTTTAAATCTAGGCCCCGAGTTATTAAAAGACATCCATGCCCTTTTATATATTGTCAAGCCCCAAATTAAATAAAATTTAAATTTAAGCCAAAATTATTAAATCTAGGCCCAAAATCATTAAAGTATAGTGTGAATGTGTAAACAGAAGTTACACATGCATATGGCAAATGTTTCTAGAAGTTACACACATTTATGCCATGTGTAATTCAAAGTTACACATCAAAAAAATAGACATCAAAAAGAACGCATACAAAAAATACATGTATTCATTTACAATAATTTCTTAGCATGTGTAACTAGAAGTTACACACGCTTCTGTCTATTGTAATTGAGAGTTACATATGCATCTATCTAGTGTAACTGAGAGTTACACATGCATTTGATTTGTGTATTCAGCGTCAACTCCAATTCCAGCGAGACCATTATCACATTTAAGCAATCAACTTTTATGAAGTTATCTGAAACCTGAAATATAACAACAAGCAATCAATTTTTATAAGATTAAAATGAACAGTACATACAACAATATATATTCAGTTTCACCTACACGAAATCAAATTATATCATAAGGAGATGTGAAATCAAGTAATTAAAAACCAGAGCTTAAGAAACAACTTTGCTGCAAGAATTCAAATTTTTTGCAAACTCAAAACAAGTGCTCATCAAACACACCAAAGTATAAGCATATGCAACAGATACACATCCACATCACAACTACACATTCAATTAGCATGTGTAACTAGCAGTTACACATCCATAAAGCTTATGTAACTGTCATGCATAATTTTTTGGTTACAAGGTTTGTTCATTTTAGCATGTGTAATTAGAAGATACTCATGCATTTGTCTAGTGTAATTCAGAGTTCCACATGCATCCTACTAAGCATATAACATGTGTAACTAGAAGTTACACATGCATCCTACTTGTGTAATATGAATAAATGCGCAGTCTAGACATAGAATTTGAAACTAAAAACAACAAGAGAGGGATCTAAAAAGGTGTACCAGCAAGCAAAGAAATGGCGTCTTCCCTGTCCCGTTTTCACCAAGCATAACTACAATCTGAGGATCAGCAAACTCTCCCTCCATGATATGAAGATCAAATTTTCCTATCTGCAATACGAAGTTAACGTCGAAAGATGAGGTCAATTCATGAACTATCGCATCCTTGACAAGGTGGTTAAACAATAAAGACTTCAAACACATATGTGAACGGGAAAATAAACAGCCTAATTAGAAGCTTCACCAATACTTTTCTCATACATTAAGACAACTGAAAATCCTAATGATTCAGCTAACCCAGATTCTTCAATTATGTCTTTAGTTAATGATATTTCATAGTTAAATAAGCATTTATAGGTATAATAACAGCTAAATCTCCTTCGTTTAAATCAAATATGGATTTTACTGAAATCGAATCTTAACTGTAGTATAAACTGAAATCAAATAATTACCTATGACGATTGTCACCACCACTTTCTAGCAAACAATCATCATGCATATAACATAGACTTTATATGTATCCAATTAGCATGTGTATCTATATGTTACACATCTAATTAGCATGTGTAACTAGTAGCTACACATCTAATTAGCATGTGTATATATAAGTTACACATCTAATTAGGACATATAACTAGTATCTACAAGTCCATTTATCTTGCCAAGTTATAACACTCTGCAAATATGATCAAATCATGAACTGTACAATGAACACATAATGTATGTTGATGTATATAAGAAATCATAGACCTCCTCCTAGAAAGATACATGGCATGACTATGCATTAAGATTCAGATACACCAGATTGGCCTCCAGCAATAAGCACGCAATTCTGTACAGGAACTCCAGCATACTCTGCCCCAGCGCGCAATGTAGTTACCATCTTTTCAGAGCTGAACGGAAACTCAAAGGTATTATATTCCAAGCTCTCTCATATTTCTTTTGTTACGATCTAAAACAAAATAAACAAACTTTTCAGTCGACATTGTATTAAGATCAACACCAATACTAAGCACCGAAGCAACCCTCTTCTGCTATCTTTTGCTTTTGTGCCTAAGCTACTCCCAAAAAAAAATTTAAAAAGAATTTGAGTGCATTGAATAGTTTTTTTCCTTTTCATGGAAGAGTCGAGGGAGGGAGTTTTAGGATAAAGAATTGACCTGCTTTACTCGCTTCTTTAGATAGATCATCATCCAAACCGAATGATGGTCCTTTACTGAGAACAAGTTGGCCATATAGCAACTGCCAACCAATGTTATCTAGTCATTCCAATATGCATGATATACCTTTTCATAAGAACCTGCAATATATAGAACATAAACTTTATATCCCATGATGTGTAACTAGCAGTTACACATCCATATAGCTTGTGTAACTAGTGGTTACAGATCCATATAGCTTGTATAACTACTAGTTACACATCCATATAACTACTAGTTAGCAGAAATCACTAACCATTTCCAATTCTAAACCACCTCCAAGCGCAAGTCCTCCTATAACATCAACTGTTGGCTTTGGGCATCTGCATGGACGAACCACCATGATCAATCAAAGATAAACTAAGATTCAAAATAGAAAATTTGAACTCTTACCACCAGGTAAGGTTTCATACGAAACAACAACTTCGTTAGCTGGAGTCTGATCTTACTTCGTCAGTGTTCCAATAATAAACCCAAGCCGTCAAAAAATACAAGGAGAGAGGGAGAGAATATATATGAATACTTGTTGTTGTTTTCTCGGTTCTACCCACATCAACACTTACCAAGAGACTCCAATTAACAAGACACCAACATCTACTGCCAATTCTGCTTAAAATTCACACACAACTAAGCATCAAATGAGAATTAGATACAACTAGTTATTACCCATTACTGGTTATAATTGAGAAATCCAAAAAATATTGGATCAAAAATCACTTCCATACAAAACAATAGCATTTATAATTTCATACTTCATTGTTCAAAAGGAATTATGACATACATAATCACTGAAATGGTACACACAGTACATAAATATGTTAATGAATATTAGTACCCTCTACAACTACTGATAACGATTAGCTCTGTCTTCTCATGAAAATTTGTTCTTTCTTTTAAAATAATTTTCAACTAATGATTCACATCTAGTAAAAACACTGATATTTGTCTCATTTACATCTATCTATAAAGTTTGCTTCATCAAGCTTGTGAGAAATTTTATTATCAGTAGAACGGTATTCAATCAATTTATCTTCTAAAACATCATCATCAACAACAACAACAACAATCTAAACGTATACCTAGATTTAAAACATGTTGATTCAAGAAAAAACGAGAGAAATCTTACTGATTTTTAGATCTTGCTCATACCAAATCTTCAGATGAATTATTATTATAAGATGATTCTTCATTAGTAGTTGTCAAAGCTGAAATAAATGACGACGAATTCAGTTTTGCTGCTGTTGAAGATCTTCTTAATTCCATTATTGAACCTGCACAAAAAGCAAGTAATTAAGGTTAAAACGACATTGAAGATCTTCGATAGATTCAAGAAAAACCAGGGTCTTCTTCTTCTCAGATCTGAATAGAATCAACCAAAACAAAAATCAAAAACCTAATCGAACTAAGAAAAGTAAGAATGATGAAAAGCTAACCTGATGCAGCTTCGAATCAACTGAAACCTAAAATTCCAGATTCAAATTCTTCATAAAACCAGTTAAACCAACGAAAACCTAATCTGATGCAGCTTAGAACTAACTGAAACCTAGATTCACATAAAATCGATTGAATGACTGATCCATATTTGTAGTTTAAATGATGATCAACAATGAAATCTATTTAATCAAATTGATTATTCTTCTTTTTCATCGAACTGAATTCGATAGAGCCGAAAGAGAAAGAGAGAGAAAGAGAATATAGAAATAAAAAGAATCTTCTGATATTCCTCTTGTATTTATAGAAAAGGGTAGTGTTGTCATTCCTAAAAGTCATAATAATTAATTATGGGCCAGATTTGAAGAAAAATTAATTTTTTGGGCCTAGCAGTATCATTTTTTTAAAGTATGGAGTTGATAGTGAAGGATCCATTTTGTGGGGCTTCTATATGTTGAACCCATATAGTAGGGGGGTCCTAGTATTTTTCACTAACTAAAAACCGAACTGAACCATTTTCTAGTGGAAGGATTATAGTAAAAAAAAAAATCAGGTCGTGAGTTATAACCCCAAAGGTATCACTATCTATGTACAAAAAGAAATTGTACAAAAATTATTCCATCACTATCTTGCTTGAGTGTGATAGAATAATTAGAAACTTCCTTTGGTCAGGGGATTCATCTAAGAAGAAATTGTTGACAATAAAATGGGAAGAGATAAATGCTCCATATGCAGAAGGTGGATTAGGTCTGAGAAGTTTAGAAGACATCAACAAGTCACTTCTCATGAAAATGACTTGGAAAATGCAAAATGGTGATGATTAATGGGCAAAAAAAAAATTCAAGCTAAAATTCAAGATAAACATGGTGTATGGATAAACTATTATAAGAAATCTTCTATATGGTCTGGGATTAAATGGGTTCTCGATGATGTTTTTAATAATTCAAGATGGCTTGTAGCTGATGGAGAAAAGATCTCAGTATGGAATCACATATGGATCACAAGTCAGACATTCAAATCCTTATATCGTGACAATGCTTTTATGTTGCAGAATCCTGAGCTCAAGGTGAAGCATCTATTAAGGGGCAGTGAATGGTCTATTCCTTCTGAAATTTCAAGCTTGATAAATGTAAATGATTTAACAGTGGTGGATGGAAAGAATGATAGGAGAATCTGGACATGGTCAAAAACTGGTGATTTTACAGTTTTTACTGCATTGAACTGTATAAGGAAAAAATATCCTGAGTTGCATTGGATAAAGAAGATTTGGAAGAACACAATACATCCTAGTATATCAAGTAATATATGGAAGATAATGAGAGGTGTATGGAATACAGATGAGAATATGAGAAAAAAGAATTTTAATGTAGCATCAAGTTGTTCCTTTTGCAGGCAAGCTGAAGAATTTACTGATCACATACTCTGGTACTGCAATTTTAGTGAAAAAATTTGGCAATGGCTAGGTGGAATGTTTGCTTTCTTTAATCCTATATCCATAGATGAAATCTTTACTCTGGAAAAATCCAAAATCCTAGCAGTAAAAGAAATCTGGAGGTCTGCTGCTTTCATAACTATGAAAGAATTATGCTTTCTTAGAAACAGAGTTGTTTATGATGGAGTGCATCCAAATGCAGAGGAGCTGAAGAAGAGAATCCTGCAATTTACTAAGGAGTGTGAAGTTAGGATGAGGGGGTGTATGTGGAATACAGTGGAGGACTTACTGATTCTTAAAAATTTTGGTATGAAATGCAGGAGGGTGAAGAGGTATAAAATACAGGAATGTTTCTTTTTCCTTCCCCATTGGAAATCAAATATTATTGTGTTGTGATGGAGCTGCAAGAAATAACCCTGGAGAGGCAGGATATGGTTTTGTAGGCAAAGATAATACATGTACAGTTTTGATTGTTGTTGCAGGAGGAATGGGAATTGCTACCAATTTCATGGCAGAGGTGTTTTCTGTAATAAATGCATGTGAATGGGCAATAAGTGAGGGATTCTTCCAGTTATGCATTAGGACTGATTCTATGTCAGTTCTCAATTCTTTTGCAGCCAGAAAAGTACCATGGTATGTGCAAACTAGGTGGAATATAATAGTGGAAACTCTTACTAGTTATACTTTTATACACAGTTATAAGAAGATTAACTTCTCTGCTGATAGCATGGCAAAGATGGGGGCTACTTTACCTAGAGGTGAAAAGAGATTTTTCTTGTGTAGGCCTTCTTTTATGTTACATATGGAAAATCCTAATACTACATACTATAGGTTTGGGTGAGTTGTGGGTTAAAATGCTTGCATGTAAGTATTTCAACCATGAGAGATTGCTTTTCTCTTGTTTTGAAATTTTTTTGTAAACCTTTTTGAAATCAATAAAATTTTATTATTAAGCAAACAAAAAAAAATCTATGTATAAAAACTCCAACAAAAAAAATTATCCACAAAATCCCCATTTGATTTAATCTGTCAAAAATATCCCATTTAATTAGGCAGAAAAATGATGAAACCAAATTTGGTTCAACATAAAATTTGCATTTCACCAACACAACTTCAACGAAGAAACCAAATGCACCAAATTGAATAAACTAGGAAAAATTTATATGATGGTTTCAACATAAGCGTATAGTTTCACCATTAAACTTTTGTTTCATGATAAAAAAGTAGGCAAAAATTAGCAAATTTGGTTTCATCAAAACTTACTGTTTTCACCAACACAAAAAATGGTTTCAATATTGTAGTTTTTGTAAAATTTGATGAAACCAAATCTGGTTTCATCTTTTTTCTGACATTTCACCAACAGAAAAATTGGTTTCAACGTTGTTTAGTATTTGTAAAAATTGATGAAACCAAATTTGGTTTTATCAGCATCTCACCAACACAAAACCCTAGTTTTGACAATGATGATGTATCATTATTTTTTGATGTGGATTTTCGACGATGATGATCTTGAGGTTTTGGTGATGTTGGTAGAGGATAGAAGGAGAAGGAGAAGGCATTGTTGGTAGGGGATCTGGACATATATATAATGAGTTTACCTGACCATTCCTTATAAGATATGAAGGTCGTAAAATTGGATGCGGAGATGATGGAGGTGGTTTAGAAATGAGATTTGATTGTATTGGAGTCGGAGAATGTGGAGGTGGTACTAGGTGCTGGGAAAGGAGGATGAAAAGGACGCAGATTTGGCATTGGTGGAGGATCAGAAAATGATAGTGGGTACGGTGGTGTGAGGAAGGAGGAGGAGGTGTTGCTGGTGTTGATAGATAACAAAGAAAAGGAGGCTATGTATTGTTGGTCAATCATAAAATGAAGATTGAATTTAACGAAATAGAAAAAAAAAATACATATGGGTAGTGTTGTTACTTTTTAGAAATGAAATGGATGTAATTTACTTACTTTAAAATATTTGCGATTTTTTGTATCAATTTTGTTCCATATAGAGTTTTTATAGATCTCAACTTATGGTTGGAGTTTTTGTCTATTATATTTGGTCACCTTGGTGTTTTATCACTTGTCATGAAATTTAAAACCGAAAGTAGTGGTTTTAGTTTTGGTTTTTGCTCAAAACTGAACTGAAAACCAGTGGAAAAACCAATTATATTAGCTATAGATTTAATCTCCAAATATAATCTACACAATCCTTTTTAGTTATATATTCTCTCTAACCCAAGCTACTCAACACCAGGGAAGAAGCCAGGACGTACGTGTTGTGGGGTCAAAATGATTTTTTTTCGACAATCATAAAAAGTCAATGCTTATCAATCGAACACAGACGGCGCATCCAAGTTACTTGTTAGAGCACTGCTCGGTCGAACTAGCAAGTGTTGCTATCTCAAGCTTGTTTGTCAAGTTTAGTTGCCAGAACTATAAGTCTTGATTTCTAGTCTACTTATAGCTAAGTCTCAGATTAGGATAGAAAGTGTAGTTGAGCATTAGAATTCACGGTGTTCATCGATTGAAGACGAATAACTACTAAGGGGAGCTTGTGGAACTTCATGAATAAAAGGTATGTGGAGACTTGAACTCATATATCACTCAAAAGTCTATCTACTCTATCTCCTATTTGAGACAAAAGTCAAATAGATATATAGACTTCAAATATGCACATTTGATATTTCGAGCTGAGTTTAACTCACTTACATATTTCTCGAAATATGTGTTTGTAAGCTTTCGCTTTAACCAAGTTCATCTTATATTCTTGACGAAAGTCAAAATACGATCATGTGAAAATCGCCTTGTAACATCTTACATGATTTGTGTGAGACAGTCATTTGATGTAGACTCGGAATGTTTTGTATTGATCATTCGATCACTTGAAAATTGCTTTGAAGCTAATAGTTTATGTGAGACAGCTATTGTCGTCTTCCGAGAATGTTTCAATGATTGAAATGGAGTTTAGAACAATTGGATATAAGCATAGTATGAGTACTTGCATATATGCAATCCAAGACCGGGAACCATAGTATGCATACCCGTATGCGTACTGGTTGATTTAGTGAAAGTTCGGGAACCTTGTACGCATACTGGCATGAGGTTCAGGTCCGGGAATTTCTATTGAGTTTGGAAGGTATGCGTACCCGTTCGCATATTGGCAAACCCAAACTTAGTCCGGGTACTTAGGTATGCGTACATGTATGCATACCTGAGTAGGTTAAGTTCTAAAATCGATTTGTTCATGAACTAATACATTTATATAATAAGGAATGCAATCTTTTTCAAACCGTAGCTATAATGTTCATGACTTGATTCGAGTGAATCAAAGTCGATTTTTCTTCAATTGTGTCTTGTATACTTCTATGAGAATATAAACAATTGAACAACTCTAGAACTAGTTTCATGTGAGTCATTTGAACTAGTTATGGTTAATATGAATGAGGTTGATATGAAAGTGTTCATATGGCTAACTTCGGTTAACTATTATTGAGCCAACAAAGGTGTACACATTTAGGTACGGTTACTCTTATCTAAATGAAGTCACTTTTCATTTGTTTGTAACAAGCTAAGTTCGATATAACGGTTGAAATATATTAGCTTGAGTCTAATCAGGTTTTTATCTAACGGTAATGCTTTGTTACCAAGGTAGCATTGATTGCAAACCCTAATTTGAAGACTATATAAAGGAGAACTATAGCAACTGGGAAACCTAATCCCCACACCTCCTGTGTGATTCTAGTTGCGATTAGAGTCGATTCTCCTTTAACCTTAGGTTTTTCACGAAACCCTGTAGGTTAACGACTTGAAGACTTCATTGGGATTGTGAAGCCAGAACCAACTATTTTCTCTGTAGTTGCGTGTTTTGATCTTGCTGTTTTCTATCGTGATTGAGTACTATCTTCTCTAATATTTACTCAAGATTTAATCTCCGATAAGCAAGATAAAAAGTAGTCACAAACATCTTCGTCTCATCGTTTGTGATTCCACAATATCTTGTTTCGCTACCATATGATTAAGATTATTGTGAGATGATTGATATTTCTAGGCTGTTCTTCGGGAATATAAGTCCGGTATATCAATTGGTTCATGTTCACCTTGATTTATCAAAAGACGGAACAAAACCCATAGGTTTATCTGTGAGAGACAAATTTATCTATTCAATAGACTTTTCTGTGTGAGATAGATTGGTTTATCAAGTCTTCGACTTTGGGTCGTAGCAACTCTTAGTTGTGGGTGAGATCAACTAAGGGAATAAAGTGTGTAGAGTCTTGCTGGGATTCAGAGACGTAAGGAGCGCAACTGTACCTTGATCAGTGTGAGATTGGTTAGGGATCAACTACATTCCAGTCCGATGTTAACTTGGAGTAGGCTAGTGTTTGTAGCGGCTTAATACAGTGTGGTGTTCAAATATGGACTAGGTCCCGGGGGTTTTCTGCATTTGCGGTTTCCTCGTTAACAAAACTTCTGGTGTCTGTGTTATTTCTTTTCCGCATTATATTTGTTTATATAATTGAAATATCACAGGTTATGCGTAAGCTCAATCAATTGTGAATCCAACCTTTGGTTGTTGATTAAATTAATTGACACTTGGATATTAGTGTTTGATATCGTCCAAGTTATTTCTTATATGCA
This sequence comes from Papaver somniferum, assembly GCF_003573695.1. Taxonomy (NCBI): domain Eukaryota; kingdom Viridiplantae; phylum Streptophyta; class Magnoliopsida; order Ranunculales; family Papaveraceae; genus Papaver; species Papaver somniferum. Next base: position 27,276,799 of record NC_039358.1, on the reverse strand, counting down.
ATCGGGCTCGCAAATTCCTATTTGTTTGATTGCGGATTGAATTGAGAAATTGAGATATAACTCTTCGATATACTTTTCTTAAGATTGAGTCTGACTGTCTAGTTGATTCTCTTGAAAGTATATTGGAGTTAGTCCATACAGATTGCTAAGCGAAATATTGGGTGTGTTTGTCAGACCCCCGCTTTTTCATTACTAAATAAAATATTATTATAGCGAATGAGAAACTATCGTTTTTAACTTTAGAATATCATCTTCTCCCGGATAAGTTGACTAAAAAAATAAGATAAAATCCATATTTAAGCTACAGTTTAAGGTAACGTGGAAGCTTGTTGGTATAAAAGCTTACCACTTTCGGGGTAACATCATTAATCTCATTCTGATAACGTCAATCTTGGCGAAGGAATTGTGCACAAGAGGTGACAACAACAACACGGCATACCGGGATAGCTTGAAGATTTCGTAATTCATCCCTTTGATTACATCTATGAATCATCTCGAAATAACACATTTGATACACATACAAGCAACCATATATATAAGTCATCCCCGGTTAACAGATTTGAATTGTTACCATTGGTCTTAGGAGGCAATGGTTGTGACACCTGATGTCTTATACCATTTTCTTATTGCCCATAAGCATTTGTTTACGAAGAAGATGCAACTTCACAAACTATATTTATATTGCCACCACCTAGTTTTTAAGGTGTTGATAAATCAATCGTATACTTTCTTTTGAATATGTATCCATACTTTCATCCGCAACTACAATGAAATGCAAGTACATAAAAACCATGGAAAATATGCGGTTGAACACCCACAATATTAATTTAGCTACGGATCTTCAACAACAGCGATGCTGAGTTGAACACATTCAGAGTCATTGCGACTTGAAATAACGAAGAGTTCAAGGAGAGTTGAAGAAGCCAAGGAAATCAAGACATGATGGATCGAGGAGTTTTCCGAAGCTTTATTTTTGTTATCCATATGTTTTAATAGTTTTGTCACTAAAATTGACAAAAGGGGGAGATATTTAGAGCACTGATCGGTCGAACTCACAAGTGTTTTTATCTCAAGCTTGTTGTCAATTTTAGTTGTCAAAATTGTATCTTACTTTCTAGTCTACAATTAGTTAAGTCTCGGTCTATGATAGAGGTAGTTGAGAAACGAACCAGTCATCATTTGCGTTCTACCGTTTGAAGGCGAAGATCAACCGAAGATTTTGGAGAACTTCATCAACAAAAGGTAAGTGAAAACTGAACCACCTATTTCTCAAGTTATATTCACTTTTCTATCCTTGACACGTTTGTCGCATAACTGATTAGACTAGCTTGCATAAACAAGAATTTCGAGTCGATAACTAATTATTTAGTTTACGAATTTCACGAAATATAATGACTAATCTTAATAAATATTTTTTCATACTTGATCAATTTCGGTGGAGAAAAATTTATTGTTCGGAACCAAATCATGATTCAAGTTTATCATTCGAAAATATCTGGAATAGTGATATGTGTCATTGATGTTATTCAGAAATGTTTCGAAGTTGTTAGAGCATAGCTCGGTTGAACCCACCAAGTGTTGGTATGTCAAGTTTGGTTGTCATATTTTAGTGAATCAAAACTCATTTAAAGAGTCGCTTGATTATATACTAGAGTCAACTCTGTATAGGTTAGCTTGAAAGTGTTAGGATATGAGACTTACAAGTATTACATGAAGACTTAAAGAATGTGAAGAAGTGTGGAGCTACAACGACAACATCATCCTTCCTCTTGAGGTTAATAATATTTTACTTGAACTGTTTAATTCCCTAACATATATTTCAAGTCGTGCATATTGAAAACATAACTGCGAAGCTGTGTATGATACTCTAGTTAGACATAATATTAAGGAATACAATACGAGGTTTATTATTTAACCATTAAACTTTGTATATAAGACATCGACATGATCATATGAATGCTATTGTGATTATGTATGGATATGAGTGAAGATTTCATCTTAGGAAACAATGTTTTACATTCATTTAAAGGAAGTAAGTTCATAAACTCGTTTTGTGAATCGAAAGGGGAATCGCTAGGCTTATTGGTATTGTTATTCATTGCAAATCTATTTTAAATTACCAATATGTGTGTTTAGTATAACCACTCATAAACTTGTTTATGTATCTTGGTAAAACTATTCACAAGGCCTGACTTATGTATTGGTATGACTTTTATTAGTGAAACCGATCTTAAGTAATCACTCAAGATGGTATGATCGATGCCTTGTAAATAACAACTTTTATCTAGTCATTGGGAAACCGATCCTAGTAAGAGGTGCTGATAAGTGTCTAATTATGCATATTTGTAGATCATTTCAGAGGTATTTATTGTATCCCAAGGGCTTTAATGTTCCATTATATGTCAGATCATGTATTTTACGCGTATATCCATTAGAGGGTAAATTTATTAACGTTTTTCTGTGTTGATTGTAGGAGAATAAATAAGGGAAGTTGTTGTAATTGAATGGAGACCAAAGAGGCCTAAAAAGCTGAGTCCATGTGCCAGCTTCACCGAATCACATTTGGTATATCTTATAAATAGGGAATGAGACAGAAAATAGATAACAAAGAGGAGAGGAATTCTTATTATTATGTGTATATAATACAACATTAGAGCCTCTATTTATATGGCTAGACACAAGGGCATCCCAGTAATAAACGGGATTTACCCTAGATATTCTTAACATAATTACACGTTTATAACTCTCCCCTGATGACATTGTGTCTGAGCTAATTGCCTCGTTAAAACCTTGACAGGAAACCCCACAGGGACAAAACCTGATCGAAGGGAAAAGAGTACAATTGTGAGTAAACTTAGTACAAAGATGGGCATGCATAAATTGCCTCGTTAAAACCTTGACAAGGAAAACCCAGTGGAAAAAACCTTGATGAGGAAAAAATAGTACAACGTGATAGTCCAGTAAAATACCTTCTAATATGATGCTCCCCTGTTAATTACTAAAGTTAAATCTTGGCTTGCAAATCTTCGAGTCGAGAATTCCCAATTTCGATGAATGAATTTTTTGAATGCTGGAGATAGCAATGCTTTCGAGAGAAATTTTCCAGTTGATGAAGTCTTATTTTGTGTTCATCTTCTAATAGTAGTGTTCTCGAGTCTTCATGCTTCTTCAAATACATTGAGGACTCGCTTCTTGGATTGTCTACTTCTTGAAGATGATTTGCAGAAGTAGTTGATGTAATTTCTTCAACAAAGTGCCAATATGTAGTTACAGTTGTGTAGGCGAACAAAATTTGTGATCATACCTTATATGGATTAGAAAGATATCCAAAGTCATAGGAGATGGTTATGTTGATGTGGTCTAACAAAATGACCTAGTTAACAGTGGGAATCCACCAAATAACCATAATTTGATATAACTCCCCCTTGGATGACCACCATGTTGAACTAAATTACCTCACTAAAACCTTGCCAGTAAAACCCAATGGGAAAAATTTGGACGAAGGAAAAAGAGCACAAATATCAACATTTTTGAAAGATAATCAAATGTCAACGAGATGTTGCCTCGTTAAAACCTTGCCAGGAAAACCACATGGGATAAAACCTGAAGCGAAGGAAAAAGAGTACAACTTTTGACAATTTATGGATGCTAACTCAACTATATGAGGTTTTGAAAAAAAAAACATCAAAATTATAAATCCAGTCTATCTTAAAGACGAGTTTATGCTAGCATAATTCTAACTGCAGATTTATGAAAGGAAAGAAAATAGAATTTATGCTACTAAAGCGTGGATTTTTGTGTTTTAAGGACTCCTCAAGAGACCTATAACGTTGAAATCATCAACTAATTAATCCGGATTTTTGGTTTTGTACCAAATTTTTAAAAACACATAGAGGATTGTTCAACCTGACATAATAAAATCAGGTGGCTTGCCTAAATATGTTCCCAACCACATTTCTTGTGTAATGCAATACGAGTTCTTCAAGAACTACTACGCAAAAAGCAATATACATGGAGAACAATGTATTATTGAACCAATCCTAGGGAAAACAACCCCCAATCGCTCTTAAGACGATTTATTTCTCTTAATATGCAATATGACCAACACCAACCTGTAACTTTTAGGCTTGGAAATTTGAAGGTGTCGAGTCTAGCTAGGATCCTTATATTGCATCAATTGAGAATTTAAAATAATCCAATCTAATTTGGGATGTACGCCAACCAATCACATATGTCGATATTCCTCTGTAGGGCGTTTTGAAAGATTAATCATCTGAGAAATTCTCTTGGAGATCAACATGCCTGACTGTAGAGCGTGTGATTAGCTAGTAGAGCAACGTGCGTGATAACGTCTTATAAATAGGGAATGCGACAGAAAATAGATAACAAAGAGGAGAGGAATTCTTATTATTATGTGTATATAATATAACAGTAGAGCCTCTATTTATAGGGCTAGACACAAGGGCATCCTAGTAATAAACGGGATTTACACTAGATATTCTTAACATAATTACACGTTTATAACAATATAGACATTTGTTTTTTGAAAATTACTTGTATTGAAACAAAAGAAAGTTACATAGGGTTTTCCAAACTGTTGGCTTCCCTTATCTCTTCTAACTGGGTAGAGATATTAGTGTCTACCAACAGATTGTTACCCCTAATTTGAAAAACATAAATCCTTCAATAAAATAGAGTTTAGGAATTGTGGCATTATCAACCAATGTTTTTTATGTATTCCCCGTTTGCGCGCTTCTTTTGCCAGATTGTCTGCAACTTCATTTCCTTTCCTATTCTTAAACAGAAAACCTAAATTTTTTTCAAAAGTCCTCAGAACTTTCACAGCTTCTGCGACTAAACCTTGGTTCCTCCAACAAATGTTAGTTTGCTTGTCTTGAGCATAATGAATCAACCTCTGACAATCGTCTTCCACCCAAAAGTTCTTTAAGTCCATACTCTTTGCCCAAGTTGATGTTTCCAACAGACTCAAAGCCTCTGCTTCTTTTGTTGTGGTTGCACTGAAAGTCCCAGCTGTAGTTTGTATGGCATCACTTGTATCACAACGAATAATTATACCATATCCAGTAGGAGTATAGGAATCTATCCAGGAAGCATCAAAGTTAACTTTTAGTTGATTTGCTTGAGGTTTTGACCATCCTCTATTATTTGAGTCATTTTGGTTTTGTACTACAGATGAGGAGATAGAAATTACTCCCTGTTTTAAGTGTCTCAAGGGAGCCCGAAATGCCATATGTCTCTGCACAGCAAGCGAGAGTTGTAAACTAGTGGTTGATTTGGATTGGAAGATTCGAAGACATCTTTCCTTCCAAATCAACCAACATTTCGTGGCCATAACTTCTATTGCAGAATTTTCATACTCCCCTACTATCCAGTTAGAGTACATTTGTGCAAAGGAGAAATCCAAATCATTACTAGCATTTATACCTACCACAGGAGGCAGCAAACAAACAAATCTCGCATATGGGCATTCAAAGAAAAGATGTTTTAGAGATCACATTCATGCTCACAGAAAATACACTTCATGTCTATAATTGTCTTGTGCTCAACTAGTTTTTTCCTAACAGGTAAAGCATTATGTATACACTTCCATATGAAAATTTTTATTCTTTGAGAAACGTTTAAGTTCCAAAAAGATTTCCAAAAGAGTTTAATATCAGGATTCAATACTATCTATCACAGGATTTTTAAGTTTTCAATACATTGACTTAACAGTAAAATTCCCGTCATTTGTAAGTAACCATCTTAGTCTATCATTTTTCAGTTTACCTTTTGTATCAGTGAACATTCTAATTCCTAAAATCTTGTCTGCAATTTCGGAGCAAAATTGTTTCTAACTTTCGTAATATTCCACTTTTTGGAATTTGAGTCTATCAACTCAGATACAAGTGTTAAAAGGTTTAGTTGACTACCACAATAATTTATGAGATTTTGTTCCATACATGGAATCCATTTATCTGTCCAGATATGTATTGACTTACTGTCGCCTACATCCCAGCAACTGAATTTGTGAATCAGAGACTCCCTGCATAATGCATCCCATATCCACGAAGTATTATAATGCTTCTTGGAATGGAAGATATTTGAGTTTTTAAAGTATTTTTTCTTAAGAACAGTACCTAAGAGGGTGTTCCGCTGAGTTGATATCCTCCAAGCAAGCTTAGAAATCATCTCTTTATTCATTTTGTATGCTTCTTTAAAGCCTAGACCTCCAACTTCTACTGGTTCACACATGAAATCCCAACTAATAGGATAATAACCCTTAGAGTTTTTTTGTTTACCCCACCAAAAATTTCTTTGAACTGCATCTATCTTGTCTGTGATTTTTTGAGGTAGAGAAAAGCACCCCATTTGATAAATAGGCAAACTAGACAACACAGAACTAATTAGGACCTTTTCACTTGCATGAACCAAGGTTGTACCATTCCAACTTTGCGCTTTGTTTTCTATATTATTAACAATCTTATCAAAAGTCTTTTTGATCTATCAACAAATAAAGGAGCTCCTAAGTAAGAGTCAGTAATTCTTATTTTCTTTATTTTCAAAAGTGTTAGAGCATTGCTCGGTCGAACTCGCATGCGCTGCTATCTCAAGCATGTTTGTCAATATTAGTGACCAAAACTATATGTCTTAATTTCTAGTATACTTATGACTAAGTCTCGGTCTAGGATAGTTAGGAATAGTTGAGCTCCAGACTCCATGGCGATTATCTTGCAAAGACGAAGAACTACTCAAGGAACCAGTGGAACTTCATCCGACCAAAAGGTATGTGGAGACTTGAACTCATCTTGTCACTCAAAAGTATATCTACTCTATCTCCTACTCTTGAGACAAAAGTCGTATAAGTATGATAGTTTTCATACATACACATTTGCTATTTCGAGCCGAGTTTACTCGCTTATCTTTTTCTCGAAATACGTGTTGGTAAGCTTTTGATTTAACCATCTTCATCTTTACCCGTGAAGAAAGTCATGATGACGTTTCAATCTTGAAAATAGCTTTGATGACGATAGTCGATTCTTTATGTCTAACGACTGTTATAACATTATAGAAGAATGTTTCAATGATTGAAATGTAGAGTTGAGAATACGTAACCACCTATGGATGTAAGCATATAGTGTGTTAGCACACTAGTGTATAAATACATGTGCTGGAAACCAAGTGCGTGCATATGTGTGCATGCGGTATTGGTGAAGGAGACAGGTTGGGTACGCGTACCCGTACGCGTACTGGCGGAAATTCACGTCCGTGAAATTCTGCTGACTTTGGAGTTTACGAAATCAAAAACCAATCACCTTAGGTACGCGTACTGGCGGAACTTTTTTACCCGAAAAAGTCTGTTGAGTTTGGAAACTAAAATCAACTCAAAATCCGGTAGCTAAGGTACGCATACCCGTACGCGTACCCAAGCTAGTTATTTCTCAAATCGGTAGTTCACGAACTTAAAACAATAAATTATAAGGAATGCAATCTTTGCAAACCGTGGGTATATTATTCATGAATTGATTCAAATGAATCAAACCGATTTTGTTTCAATTGTGTCTATGTATAAAGACCTAAGCAATTGAACAACTCTTGAACTAGTTCTTATGAGTCATTTGAACTAGTTATGAGAAAGATGAATACGGCTAATATGAAAGCACTCATATGTCTAACCATTGGTCAACCATTTGTGAACCATCCAATATACACATTTAGGTACGGTTACTCAAACCTAAATAAATACATTTCATTTGTGTGTGAAAAGCTAAGTTTCGATCTAACGGTTGAAAGATATTATCTTGGATAAATCAGGTTTTTCATCTAACGGTGATTATTGAATGCTTTGTTACCAAGGTAACCTAGATTGCAAACCCGGATTTGAAAACTATATAAGGAGACGTCTAGCAACTATGCAAAACTAATCCCCACACCACCTGTGTGATACTAGTTGGTTTGCCAGAGTTGATTCTCCTTTAATCGTAGGTTTCTTCTCGAGACCCTGTCGATTAACGACTTAAAGACTTCATTGGGATTGTGAAGCCAGACGAAACTACTTCTCTTGTAGTTGAGCGATTTGATCTTGCCATTTTCTATCATACGAGTTCAATTGAATAATTGAGTTGAGATTATATCTACGATAGGGCAAGATAAAAAGAAATCACAAACATCTTCGTCTCATCATTTGTGATTCCGCAATATCTAGTTTCGTTACCATACGATTTAGATTATTGTGAGGTGATTGATAATACTAGGTTGTTCTTCGGGAATATAAGTCTGGTTTATCAATTAGTTCTTGTTCACCTTGATTTTTATCAAAATACAGAACAAAACTTTTAGGTTTATCTGTGGGAGACAGATTTATCTATCCTTGTAGACTTTTCTATGTGATACAGATTTGTTTACTAAAGTCTTCGACTTTGGGTCGTAGCAACTCTTGGTTGTGGGTGAGATCAGCTAAGGGAAGCAAGTGTGTAGTATCCTGCTAGGATCAGAGACGTAAAGAACGCAACTGTACCTTGAATTAGTGTGAGATTGATTAGGGTTCAACTACAGTCTAGGCTGAAGTTAGTTTGTAGTAGGCTAGTGTCTGTAGCGGCTTAATACAGTCTGGTGTTCAATCTGGACTAGGTCCTGGGGTTTTTCTATATTTGCGGTTTCCTCATTAACAAAATTTCTAGTGTCTTTGTTATTTCTATTCCGCATTATATTTTGTTATATAATTGAAATAATACAGGTTATGTGTTGTATCGATCAATAGTGAAATCCAACCTTTGGTTGTTGATTGGATATTGATTGATCCTTGGATATTGGTCTTTTGTACCATCCAAGTTTATTCCTTGTATTTGATAAAGACTCGCAGATTTCTATTTGCTTGAGTAAAGATCAAATCAAGAGAAGAGATATTAACTCCTCGATATACTTTTACCTAGATTGAGTCTAACTGTCTAGTTGATTCTCTAGAAAGTATATTGGAGTTAGTCCATACATATTGCTAATCTAAATATTGGGTGTGATTGTTATACCCCCGCATTTTAAAAAAGCCTAATCATAATTCTTTGATGTTTAGAATGGATTCTTCTACTAAAAAAAATACCTGACTTAGAGAAGTTTATGAGATGACCAGAGGCATTACTAAATTGATTTATGATGTTTAAGATATTTTTACAACTCACAAGGCTCGCCTTTGAAAACAGTAGAAAATCGTCTGCAAAGAGGAGATGAGAAATAGGGATACTATGCCTGGATATTTTCATTCCAGTTATATGTTTGGTTTTTTCCTTAGCAGATAGAAGCCTAGATAAAACATCCATACAGATTAGGAACATATAAGGAGATAACGGATCTCCCTGCCTTAACCCTCTGGTAGGAGTGAAAAAGTCACCAGGCGAACCATTTAAAAGAACTGCGATGGAGGCAGTAGAGATATATTGGTGGATTAAACTGCAGTACTGCACCACTCATTACTAAAACCGAAAGCAGATAAAGTTTCAAGTAAAAATTTCCAATTGACCCTGTCGAAGGCCTTGGACATGTCAATTTTAATACCTAGTCCACATTCTTTGTTTTCATTTTCTTAATTGAGTGAACTACCTCATGAGCCACCACAATGTTGTCTGGAATTTGTCTAGAAGACAAGAATACAGATTGTAAGGGAGAAATCATGTTTTCTAAATGGACTTTTAATCTATTTGATAATAGTTTGGAAATTTTTTTATAGGGGGTATTACTCAGTCTTATTGGTCTGAAGTCGTTAGGAGTTTTGGGTTGTTTTATTTTGGGAATCAAGAAAAGAAAAGTCTCATTCAACTTTGGGTTAATTTTTTTCCTTACAAAAACATTTTGAATTATAGCAACTATCTGGTTCCCAACTAGAGACCAATTATGTTCGAAGAAACTCACCAGGAAACCATCTGGTCCCGGAGATTTATTCGATTTCATTGATTTAACTACCTTCCAAACTTCATCTGAAGTTGGTATTTTTAAAAGGTCTATATTATCCTGTTCAGATATAACTTTAGGAATTAGATTCATAAGTTCTTGGTTAGGAACAGTCGGAGATTCAGTAAAGAGAGTTTCGAAGTGAGATTTCAATTCCTCGACAATTTGGGATTTCTATTTCAAAATTTCCCCATTTTGGTCTAGAAGACGATATATTTGATTTCGTTTCCTTCTTTTTAAAGTTTTGATATGAAAATACTTTGTATTTCTTTCTCCAAGTTGAACAAAGTTGTCTCTGGACAATTGTTTTGCGATTTCCTCTTGAGTATCGTATAGGTTTTCTAGGTCTAAGAGTTTCTGGTTTAGAAGTTGTTGTTTATTCTGGTCTCTATTAGACAACTGAATTAAATCAACACTAGTTAGTAACTTTTTTTATTTTATATTCAGGAATTCCAAAAACATCTTTGCGCCAAGTAGTAAGATTTTATCCTAGGAGTTTTAGATTATTTATCACTACATCAGTAACATTGAGCAAAGAAGAATACCAAGTGTTCATGATTAGCTGAATACAAGAGTGTTCTTTAATCCAAGTGTCAAAAAACTTAAAAGTGAAATTAAGATTATGATCCGAAAAGGGAAAAAGGTCCAACCTAATTGGACTATGATCAGATCCAAAATAAGGAATATGGGTTAAGAAAGATTCAGGGAAATGAGATATCCATTCATCATTTGTATAGGCCTTGTCAAGCCTTTATTAGAATGTTTCTATTGCCCTCTCTATGGTTATTCCAAGTGAAAAAGTTCCCTTAAAAGCCTAGGTCCGATAAGCCGGCTCTTTGAAGCAACCTTTTAAAAGGTTCAGCTTCCATACTATTGAAAGGTATCCCTCCCAATTTCTCAGCGGGACTAAGAACTTGATTGTAATCACCAATTACAACCCATGGCATACTTGAGTGGGCTATTCTAGAGGATATATCTTCTAAAAATTTCCAAGACTCAAGTTTCGTAGGTTTATAAGGGTTTCCATAAAACGCAGTCAAAATCCAGAAGTTATCATAGAAGTTTGTTTTAATCAAAACATTCACGATTTATAAAGGGGGATACCAGCATTACTAAGTGTTGATACCATTTCATCGATCCAACGACCAGGATCGGTGGGATCTTTTTGTCCTATATGAAACGGTATCAACACTTAGTAATGCTGGTATCCCCCTTTATAAACATTTGGTATAGACATGAGAATGGAATGAACTGCTTTTGGGTGATGATTTGCTATCCCAGTATAACATCGAGTTTGATATCTTTTTTTATCCAATAGACAAAAGCTAAATCCCTAGTTTCTTCCACCTCCTGCTCTCTGCAAACTCTTATTAACCCTTTCTCTTCAGATCCATCTCTCCATCACACCTGACACCACATCTCTCTCTCACCCAGAAACATCACCATCCCATGTATCTTCTCCGTCTCTCTGTCGAAACCATGCCCTAGTTTTATCTCTCCCTGAATCAGATGACCAGTTCGTACTCCTTCTATGAATCTCAACCTAACCCTAGACTATGAATCTTACAAGAATAGACCGGCTAATTGGTTCTCAAGAGTGACTGAATTGACAAGCTAGGTATGAAATTGTTGTTCCTTCAAACACCAACAAAAAGCAGCAACGAATTGACAAGTGAACACAAGCAGCAGGTGTTATCAAATCAGCTGAATCTGAGTTTGCAACACCAACATCAACAACAAGAAATTGTCGGAAGTGATGGCAAAGGAAAAGGTTGAATTTCTGGTTCTCTGCAACACTCACATCCTCTACTGTTAGAAGCATCATATGGATTCTAAATCAATGTGTAGAGACATGGAGACAAATTCAGGAGGCGCTGTGAGGAGGCTCTGTACATTGAGTCAGCTGCAGTGGTGAGTTTCGAGAGCAAATCCATAAATTTTATATTGTTTTTGTTGACAATAGGGACTGAGAATGGATAGTGGAAATTATATAAAAATGGGTGATGGATGTGTAATTGGGAGGTATGCAGTGAGTTGTGCTCTTGAGAAAGTCAGTTGGATAAATACTAAGAGTTCAATTGCTTCAATGGTTTTATCTATATTTGAATTCCATTTGTCCCCTATTTTCAGTATGTTCTAATTTCTTATCTAGGGTATAGATGAAACCCTTAACTTTATGCTGGATGTTCAGGTTCTGATATTGTTCTTCTTATGCTTAATTGAATAGAGATGGTTTGATCTTTGTAATGAAAAACACGTCTTACACCTTGTATGTCTTGCATCCTAGGTTGTTAGAATTGTGATTTGTTGCATCAACTCAAATGAAACTGATTCATTTAATCTGTGATTAGTTGTACTTTCGTAAGACATCTAATTCTAGGGATTAATACCTTAGTTGTTATCTAATTATCCAACTTCAGATTGCCTTTGGTAAGCGGCAGACTTGCATCTTCACCGCCTGTCCATTATAAGGGAAAAGAATAATATGGAAACTGAAATCATCTAGTATAGGTTAAGCGGTGGATTTGATTGACCTATGTTAGTTATTGGCTTGATTTAGGAAACACCCTATTTTAGGAAAGATCAGACTGATTTCCCTAAATCAGTTTGCACCTCCTCAAGTATTTTAGGAATCTGTTTTCTAAGTTACATTAGGAAATATTTCTCTATTTAGGACTTCTATTTCTAGGCAATTCTAGATTATTCCTAGGCATATAAATAAGAGTGATAATCCTTTGGTTATTGTATCTCAGTCTGAATTGTAGAGGTGTGTGAAGAAGTCTATTCTCTAAGTTTCAATAAGAAGTTTATTGCTGCAGTGGAGTAGGCATATTGCCGAACCACTATAATTCTTTGTGTTCTTGTTTAAATTCCGCACTAGTTTTCTGTTTTCTATGTGAAGATCTTGGGGTGTTTAGGAAGTAGCTAAGATTAAGCACTACAAACTGGTATCAGAGCCAGTTCTAGGGTTTTATCTAGAATTAGCTTGTTTGAAGTCAGAAACAAAGTTTGAAGGTGAAGATGTCTAATCCGATGTCGAACGCAAAGTTTGAAGTAGAGAAATTTGATGGTAAGAACAATTTTACCATGTGGAAATGTGAAGTTCGTGATGCTTTGAGTCAGCAAGACATAGAGGATGCTCTATTAGAAGCAAAACCTGTTGCACCAGAGATGACGGACAATGAATGGACAAATATGAATCGTCGGGCTTGTAGCACAATCCATTTGTGCCTTACACAGGAGATAAAATACGATGTGATAAGTGAGAATGTAGCTTTCAAGATATGGAAGAATCTGGAAGATAAGTATGTAGTGAAAAGTGTTTCAAACCGATTATGATGCAGAGAAGACTTTTCAGATTCAACAAAAAAACCAGGTACCTCTATGGTTGAACACCTCGCTGAGTACAATAGATTAATTGCTGATGCACTTAATATTGTTGTGAAACTCGAAGATGAAACCAAAACTTGCTGTTTTTTGGCATCTCTACCTGATTCGTACGAAACTTTCATTGATAGTTTATCGAATAAGATAGAGGATAAAACATTCAAGTTTGATGATGTGACTGCTGCACTTATAAGTTATGACATTAGGCAAAGGGATAGAGATTTGAACAAGGAATCGACTAGTGAGGCCTTGACAGTCATAGGGAAGTCTGACAAGAAGAATTCAGGTAAATCAAGGTTCAAACCGAAGTCCAAATCAAAGATCCCAGCATATGATGAATGCTCGTTTTGTCATCAGACTGGACATTGGAAGAAGGATTGTCCTAAAGCAAAGAACAAGGACAAGAAGAAGAATTTAGACGCAAACGTTGCTGAAATCAAGTCTGGTGCTATTGAAGATGATGAATATGACAAGTTCTCGATGACTGTCCATGATTCCGCATCAGTTGCAGATACAACTGAGTGGATTATGGATTGCGCAGCTTCCTACCATATGTGCCCTAGGAAGGACTGGTTCGTTAAGTTTGAAAAATTTGATGGACCAAGGGTGTTTATGGGTAACAATAATACCTTTAAAGTTGAATATGAATGATGGCGTTGTTCAAGAACTTGAAGATGTTGGTTATGTACCGGAATTGAAGAAAAATCTGATCTCAGTAGGTAAACTAGACTCCCAAGGATTTGAGATGACATTGAAAGGTGAAGTTTTGAAGGTCTAGTCCAATGGGATAGTTGTTATGAAAGGTTTGAAACATGGAAACTTGTATTTTCTGCAAGGAAACACAAGTGTGTGTGAAGGAATTGCAGCAGTATCGGATAGTGTTGAGTCAGACGCTACCAAACTATGGCATATGCGTTTAGGGCATACCGGGGAAAAGTCTTTGAAACACCTGATTTCGCAAGGCTTGTTGAAAGGCACAAAATCATGCATCAAGTTGGGATTTTGTGAACATTGTGTGAAGGGGAAGAGAACTAGAATGAAATTTATGACCGATAAAAGAACCACAAAGGGAATTCTAGACTATGTTCACACAAATGTATGGGGACCTTCAAGGACTGCATCCTTGAGAGGTAGAAGATATTTTGTCTCCTTTATAGATGACTTCACCAGAAGAGTATGGGTGTACACCATGAATAGAAAGGATGAAGTTTTGGGAATATTTTTGAAGTGGAAGAAGAAGGTCGAGATGAAGACCGACAGGAAAGTGAAGGCCTTAAGATCAGACAATGGTGGTGAGTAAAAGTCTGATCCGTTCCTGCGAATCTGTGAAGATGAAGGCATTGAGCGTCATTTCACAGTAAGGGAGACTCCACAACAGAACGGGGTGGAGGAGCGCATGAATCGTACATTACTATAGAAAGTACGATGTATGTTGTCTAATGCTGGATTAGGCAAACAGTTTTGGGTTGCAGCTGTGGGATATGCGTGTCATCTAGTGAATCGGTTGCCAACGGCGGCACTAGAAGGTAAAACACCAATGGAAGTATGGTATGGTAAACCAGTTTCAGATTATGATATGTTGCATGTATTTGGTTGTCCCGTTTATTACCATGTGAGGGAAGGAAAACTTGATCCTAGAGCCAAGAAAGCTATTTTCGTAGGTTTTCAATCAGGAGTAAAAGGATACAAGTTATGGTGTCCCAAGTCGAAGAAGATAGTGATAAGTAGGGATGTTACCTTTAATGAGACTGCAATGTGGAAAAATGAATTATCTGAAATAGAAGTAGAAAGTTGGAAAATAGCGGTGTTTGAACTAAATGAAAAACCAGCAAAGTCTGTCCACATAGACGAGAATTTGGAAGATGAAGGTTCTGATGAAGACTTAGAATTGGGAACAACTAATGGTTCAACCCAAGAACCAGAACAAGAGGTACAAGTAGAAGAAACACGACCTGAAGTACCGGAAAAAGCTACATATTGTGATAGTATTTCTCATAGGAAAGAAAAAAGAAATACTCTTCAACTAAAACGGTTTGCGGATATAGTTGCATATGCATTACCGATTGTAGAAGAAGAAATTCCTTCCACTTATAAATAAGCTGTCAAGACAGTTGAAAAGGTGGAGTGGGAGAAAGCCATGAATGAAGAGATGGATTCTCTTGACAAGAATGAAACTTGGGAGCTGGTGGATCTACCTAAAGGAGAAAAGGAAATTGGATGCAAGTGGGTATATACAAAGAAGGAAGGATCTCCAAGTGAAAGCAATGTAAGATACAAAGCAAGGTTGGTAGCTAAGGGATACGTGCAAAGGGAAGGGATTGACTATAATGAAGTGTTTTCTCCAGTGGTAAAGCATACTTCCATTAGAATTTTACTTGCTTTGGTGGCGCAGTTTGATCTTGAGCTTGTACAACTCAATGTGAAAACTGCTTTCTTACATGGTGACTTGGAGGAGACAATTTATATGAAGCAACCTGAGGGTTTTGAAGTAGAGGGTAAAGAAGATTGGGTATGTAACTTGAAGAGATCGTTGTATGGCTTGAAGCAGTCTCCAAGGAAGTGGTACAAACGATTCGACAAGTTTATGAAGACACAAAAGTACACAAGCATCAACTATGACTCTTGTGTTTACTTCAAAAAGCTCAAATATGAATCCTTTATCTACCTACTTTTATAAGTATATGACATGCTTATTGCGTCTAAAAGTGAGGTGGAGATTCAACGATTGAAAAATCAGTTGAGTAGTGAATTTGAGATGAAAGATCTCGGTGAAGCAAGGAAAATTTCGGGCATGGAAATTGAGAGAGATAGGAAATCAGGCACTATTAGTCTTTGTCAAAAGTCTTATTTGAAAAAGGTATTGAAGCGTTTTGGTTTAAATGACAAGTCTAAACCAGTAACACAACCTCTAGCTCGACACTTTAAATTGAATGTTGAACAGTCACCAAAAACGGTGGAGGAGAAGAGGTTAATGGCTGAAATACCGTATGCAAGTGATGTTGGAAGCCTTATGTATGCTATGGTGTGCACTAGGCCTGATATTTCACAAGCTGTTAGCATGTCTAGTAGATATATGCATAATCCAGGGAAGGAACACTAGCAGGTTGTGAAGTGAATTCTGCGGTATATTCAAGGTACCGTAGATGTTGGATTGAAGTTCTCACGAAATGAGAGAACTGGTTGCAAAGTAGTAGGATATTGTGATTTCGATTACGCTGGCGATTTGGACAAGTTTTGGTCCACTATGGGTATGTCTTTACAACTGCGAGTGGGCCGATAAGTTGGAGGTCAACCTTACAACCAACAATAGCATTATCGACAACCGAAGCTGAATATATGGCTGCTGTAGAAGGTATAAGGGAAGCCGTTTGGATGAAAGGTTTGTTTGAGGAGTTGGGGATTCAGCAAGAGAAAGTAAGCATGTATTGTGACAGTCAAAGTGCGATACACCTAGCTAAGAACCCAGTTTACCACGCTCGAACAAAGCACATCAATGTACGATATCACAAAGTACGGGAAATCGTTGAAGAAGGTGAAATTCAGCTGGAAAAGGTTGGAACCGCCAACAATCCAGCAGATATACTCACCAAAGTGGTGACAGGTGAAAAGTTTAGACATTGTCTAAACTTGATCAGCATTGTGCATATTTGAAAACACCTTAGGGAGTAGTGGTGTTGTCAAGCACATGTGAAGCCCAAAAAGGGAGTGAAGCATCTTATGATGATTGAAGAAGTGAAGCATCTACGGATGAGTGAAAGCAACAAAGTTTGAAGGAAATGGAATGTCAGATTTCATGCCAAGGTGGAGAAATTAGAGAATAGTGAAGTTGTCCTAGAAATCTTGCCAAGGTGGAGAATTGTTAGTTATTGGCTTGATTTAGGAAACACCCTGTTTTAGGAAAGATCAAACTGATTTCCCTAAATCAGTTTGCACCTCCTCAAGTATTTTAGGAATCTGTTTTCTAAGTTACATTAGGAAATAGTTCTCTATTTAGGACTTCTATTTCTAGGAAATTCTAGATTATTCCTAGGCCTATAAATAAGAGTGATAATCCTTTGGTTATTGTATCTCAGTCTGAATTGTAGAGGTGTGTGAAGAAGTCTATTCTCTAAGTTTCAATAAGCAGTTTATTGCTGCAGTGGAGTAGGCACATTGCCGACACTATAATTCTTTGTGTTCTTGTTTAAATTCTGCACTAGTTTTCTGTTTTCTATGTGAAGATCTTGGGGTGTTTAGGAAGTATCTAAGCTTAAGCACTACACCCTAATGCCTACTTGACTGTTCTCAACTCTCATTGCATCCATATTTCCATTTCATTTTTTTAGTTTGATCTTTGCCAACATCTAGTCGTTTCGACAAACCTTTTGATTTGAAGTAAAGTTTCGAATTCAACTTCACACTGCCCTAGTCTCTGTGGGTTCGACCCGTATTTGACGTTATCTATCTTCTAGACACCGTGCACTTGCGGTTTAGTATAATTTTAGGTATCTTTTCCTAGCCTACCAAGTTTTTGGCGCCGCTGCTGGGGACTCGGTAGCGGTGTAGCTGAAGTTCTGGCTTTCACTTTATTGATCTTTTTGTTATTGTTTGTATATATGTGTTAGATCATCGCATCCTGTTAGATTAGTGTTACTTGTAGTTTAATTTTTCAGTCTCCTGCATCATCATATATCTTTTATTTTGTTCCATTTTCTATTATTGCATTCTGTAGCATTGACATCTTGTCATTACATTTTGTAACCTACCATATGTTCATCCTGCATCTCATGTTGTAGCTTAGTAGCAAATTCAGTTTGTAGTTCACTTGCATCTGTAAATTTGCTGTCGTATCGTAGCTTAAGTGAGTCCATTTGTTTATAATCTGCATCATGGTATTAGCTTTTGATTTTTAGTTACATATCATAATTGCATCTTGTTTTTAGGTTAGATGCATCCTTGTTCTACATTTCTGTAGGTTCAGTCAATGTAAGTCAGTCTCATTTAGTTGTCTTTACTTTGCTGGCTGTAGTTAAGTTCTATATAAACTTGTTTAGATTTTAGTCATTAGTATAACTTAGGTTTTTAACTCCATCTGTGATATCATTTGCATTTTAGTTTTAGGTAAAAGTTTCGCTCTTTGTTATCTGTATTTTGTAAGCTTCAATCATTTATCTGCAGTTTTCTCTTTCAGTCTTTTTGCATTCTGTTTTATTGCATTTTCATAGCTGCATTTAGTTAAGTTTCTTTCAATTTTTTCCTGCATCTTTATATTCCTGTAGTTCTAGTCATTTTATTCCAGTCAGTTTCATTTGCATCTTAGTTGTAGCTCTAATTCCAGTCACATACCTGCTTTCTTTCAGTCCTTTTTATTAGTTAGTAAAGTTTTCCATCATTGTCCTGTAGCATAAGCTGGTAGCATCCCGTAGTTTAGCTGGTAAATCTGTTAAGTCCCCTTTTGTTTGTATTTTTTTTAGTATAAAGATCATATCCATCTGTAGATATCCATTAGCAAGTTGAGTCATATAGGGTTGTAATATTTAGTTGTTCTTTGGCACTTTGTTAACACCCGCTAGTTAATCCTGCAAGGCCTGTTTTGCCACATCTCTGCACCACTGCAATATCCTTCCTGAAATTTCCGAAATTTCCATTGTGATGACTGAATCTTGAGTAGTAATAGGTGTTACAGTGGTTGTTGTTGTAGATTAAAAAGTCTTTCTTTTGCTTGTGTTAGCATAACTCAGATTCTGCAGTTTTCTTTCATATTAAATCGCATATGTAGTGTAAGCATTTTGTGTAATTAGTTTTATCAGTTCACTACTGGTTAAAAGCTCTATCATCCTGTAATATATCAAGCACTATTGCATAATAGTCATAACCCTCTCTGTCTTTTTACTTACATTTAGATATCTGCATCTCAACATATTAGTCACTGACATTACATTGTATTCTATAGTAATTATAAGCTGTTCTCTTATAATATGCATCATTTAGCTGTACTTTGCATTCAGTTACCATTTGCATAATCATGTAGTAGTTTAAAATCATTCTTAGTTACCATATCCCTGTATAATATCCATCCCAACACATTTGCATTTCATCTGTTCCCTTACCCATTTGCAGCTTATCTGTATTAAAGTCAGATGTTTAAACTCCACTCTGTCATGTTCAGATCTTTCGATTAGTGATAGCTTAGTTTGTCAGTGTGGTACACAGTATTGGTCTTGCTACTCTAGTTTGTTAACTGTCAGTAGTTTTATTTGTTTCCTTGCTGTATTTGCATATTTCTGGGTACTGAATTTTTTTGAGCTGACAGGTGTTTACAATTCTGACGCGCAAACCAAAGGTTTAGGAGAAGGAGAAAAACAACCTATTTGTCGTGCCTAAACCCGGTCTTATACCGGCGGTATCGTTCTTCAATTTAAATTTTTGTCTTGAATAATATACCATCCTTGCATGCAAACTGAACTAGTGTTATCCATTGTCAAACCCCCTGCAACATATAACATCTTTGTGTATGATCCTGTGACATTTGGGTAACTTATTTGCTAGCTGAATTGTTATTTCACTGTGCTTATCTCAATCTCTGCAAAATTCTGTGTCTTTGTGCATACAAATCTGCTATCATTCACATAAGCACTGTGTTCCTAACTTGTGCATGTGTTGTTGGAATGGTTGTTATAACATGATTGATGTGCTATCTAGGCTATGATTGTGTATTTTAGAGACCAAAGTAATCGACTAGTTAGAATCCATCGAGAGGACGTAGTTGAAACCATGTTTCTGACGTAGAATGACCTGACCAACCTGAGACAATGGGTGAAGAGTTGAACCAACCCCGTAGACTCAAGGACTATATGTACCCCACGAGGACAAGCCATCCCTCTTGTATTGTTCTACCAGAAACTACTGGTCATTTTGAGTTAAAGGCGAGCACAATACACATGCTCCATGTGTTTCGAGGGGTTGATGCTGAAAACCCTTACCACCACATGAGAGATTTTGAGTAAATCTGCGGGACTCTGCGATTCAATCAGTTGACAGAAGAGTCCCTGAAATTGCGTTTATTTCCTTTCTATTTGAAGGAAAAATCCAAATCTTGGCTATATTCTTTGCGGCCTCAGTCCATTAGAACTTGGGATGAACTTACGAAATAATTTTTCAAAAAGTTCTTCCCAAATCAAAAAACAACCACCATTCGTCAGGATATCAATAGTTTTGTTCAACTAGATGGTGAGACATTGTCCAAGTATCTAGAGCGATTTAATGATTTGTTATTCCAATGTCCTCACCATGGATTCGAACAGTGGAGACTCTCAACAATTTTGTATGAAGGGTTGGACTTTTCCACTCGATCCATGGTTGAAGCAATGTGCAATGGTGAGTTCACAGATAAAAGTGCCGACGAGTCGTGGGACTTTTTACATGAAGTTGCCGAGAAAACTCAGCAATGGGAGTCTGTTAGAGAACCTAGGAAGTCGACCAAAAGGGGTAGTGTTCATAAGATAAATTCTGACTTTGAGGGTAATACAAAAATTGAATCTCTAGCTAGGAGAGTCGAGGCTTTAGAACTGGAGAAAAATATAAATCTTTTGCAACTACTTCTTGTAACCAAGTTGAGATTTCTATTTGTGTTGTGTGTAATAGTTCTGATCATCTTGTTGATAACTGCCCACAATTGCATGCATTTCAAGAGTCCAGACCTGAAAAAGCTAATGTTTTGTACCAAAAGCATGAGAATAACCCCTATTCTCAGACATATAACCCAGAGTGGAGGAACCACCCTAACTTTTCATGGTCCAAGGCCCCTGTAAAAGGGGGTGCATCAGGAAACGCACAAGGATATTCATATCCTAGGAACCCACAGGTACAATCGTACACACAGCTTCCTTCTGAGAAAAAATTGTCTAGCATTGAAGAAAGTGTCGGTCTGTTGACCCAAAATCTTTTACAAATTCAGAAGACTGCTGACCAACGTTTTACTAGTCTAGAACTTAAGATGGGTCAGATCTGTAATGCACTTAATGAAAGGGAAAAGAGTAAGTTCCCAAGTCAACCTCAACAAAATCCAAAAGGTGCATTTCAGGCAAGTACTTCTACTTGCAATGAGTCGTCACATGACCAATTGAATGTTGTTACTACTCTCCGTAGTGGTAAAGTAATTGATAACAATGTAAACATGCCTGGAGAGAGTAATTCTGTGTCTAAGTCACAGTTGCATAAAACATCGCATGATACACCAGTTATGGAAAATGAATCCGAGCATGTCCCTAGATCTAAAAAATCTGCTGATGTTAATGTTTTGTGCCACCAAATGTGCCTGTAGCTCATTTTCCTCAAACGTTAGAGCAACAAAAGAAAGGATCGCAGTATCACGAGATATTGGAATTTCTCAAACGAGTTAACATCAACATTCCATTTCTCGAAGCAATTAAGCAGATTCCTGCTTATGCGAAATTCCTTAAGGACCTTCGTACACAAAAGCGAAAGCTTAATGTGCACAAGCGCGCCTTTCTCGCTGAATAGGTAAGTTTTATCATTCAAAACAAGACTCCACCTAAGTTTAGAGACCCAGGTTGTCCAACGATCTCATGCAAGATAGGTGACCATACGGTCAATAAGGCGTTACTAGACTTAGGGGAAAGTGTGAACCTACTGCCATATTCGGTATATGTGCAGTTGGGTCTTGGAGAGTTAAAATCAACACCTATAACTCTGCAATTGGCGGACAGATCCATCAAAATTCCTCATGGTGTGGTATAAGATGTTTTGATTAAGGTTGATAAGTTCTATTTTCCTGTAGAATTCATTGTATTAGATACTCAACCTGTACAGAACCCAGACTGTCACATTCCTGTCATCTTAGGACGTCCCTTCTTGGCGACGTCCAATGCAATTATTAATTGTCGTAATGGAGTGTTGAAGTTGTCATTTGGTAACATGACTGCGGAGTTAAATGTTTTCAATGCTAGCTAGCAACATTTAGATCTTGATGATGATGATGATGTGCATGAGATTAACATGATTGAAAGTTTAATTCAAGACTCATTGTCGAATAACATGTCTGTTGATCCTTTGCATGCTTGTTTGAATAATTTTAACTTGGATCTGTTTGATGATAAGTACATAAGTGAACTGAATTCTTTGCTTGAATTTTCACCTCTCATGGACACGACCAAATGGAAAGCTAGAGTGGAGCCACTTCCACTCTCGGAATCCAAGTCTGTACCGTCTCTTGTTGAGCCACCAAAGCTTGAACTAAAACCACTGCCTGATACTCTTAAATATGCATTTTTGGGTTCTTCTAATACTTTGCCTGTAATCATTTCGTCTTCTTTAGATATAGAACATGAGAGTAAGATTTTAGAAGTACTTAGAGAGCATAAAGAATCCTTAGGATGGACAATCTCAGATATTAAAGGCATCATCCCTACAGTCTGTATGCATCACATAAATCTTGAAGATAATGCTAAAACATCTAGGGAAATGCAGAGGCGACTTAATCCTAACATGAAAGAAGTTGTTAGGGGTGAGATCCTTAAGCTTCTTGATGCGGGTATCATATACTGATTTCAGATAGCAAATGGGTTAGTCCCATTCAGGTTGTGCCGAAAAATTCAGGTATTATTGTTGTTCATAATGATAAAGATGAGTTAGTACCTACTCGAGTAACCACAGGGTGGCGAGTTTGCATTGATTATAGGAATTTGAACGCAGTTACAAGGAAAGATCACTTCCCTCTCCCTTTCATAGATCAAATGTTAGAAAAGTTATCTGGACATAGTCATTACTGTTTCTTAGACGACTATTTTGGTTACAACCAGGTTCACATAGCACCTGAAGATCAGGAAAAGACTACATTTACATGTCCTTATGGTACATTTTCTTATCGTCGCATGCCTTTTGGGTTGTGTAATGCACCCTCTACATTTCAACGTTGTATGATGAGCATTTTTCTGACATGGTTGATAAGTTTCTTGAGATCTTTATGGATGGTTTTTCTGTCTTTGGCTCTTCTTTTGATGAATGTTTGCATTATCTTATACTTGTATTGATCAGATGTAAAGAAAAGAACTTAATTCTGAACTGGGAAAAATGCCATTTCATGGTTCAGTCAGGCATAGTTTTAGGACATATCATGATGAAGTTAGGCTAGCAACATAGGGCATAAACTAACAATATACAGAAAACTTGAAGAATAGAACAATAGGAAATCAACAAGACGTTGATAAATTGAGTCTAGCTAGAAGCCAAATTACTCATTGCTAATCTAACGATTATTTTCTTAAATTCAATAATAATGTCTGCCTTCTAAGAGACGGCCTAATAACCTATTTATACTAGTAAATAAAACCTAAAGAGAGAAAACCCTAGACTAACGGACATAAACGCCCTTTCTTAAGAGATAAACTAGCAAACATCCTAAATAGAGAACGCTCATGACTAATCAGAATATGCCCCTGCATCAACCACCCTGGGTTGAAAGAAATCTCAACTCTGATGAGATGCTTTATAAATTGTGCATAAAATCTGTAATGTCACTTCTGTCTTTCCGCGATCCAAAACTAAACTAGGTACACCCTTAAAGAACACCACATCTTGTTCTCGTTGAAGTTTCTCATATGATATCCTAGACGCTTTCCCACGATCAAATACGAAACCCAAATCTTCATTTCTGATTCCTGATTTAGGTACGCCAATAACAAGTAATGATTCCATCACCTCACTTCGATACTTGACACATGCTAATCTTTGGTCCGAGTTAGTCGCCCAACCACGATAAGCAAGCAACAAATTTCTACTTGAGTTTCCTTGTAATCCCTTATACCGTCGATTAGAAGTTGTCTCCCTTGTGTGCTTGCCAGTAACCTGACTACTGGTTACAACCAGAAAAGTTAGCTTACCCAGCTTGTAAATCCCGCTGATCACTAATCGTTCCCTTCCATCTAGTACCTTTAGAACATCAACAGGTGATGAGTTACTTAGGACTGCAACCAGATGTTCTAGCCAAAAGGTGACCAAACTCTCTAAGTGAATCATCACTAATTTTAACCTCGGTTGTAGCAGAAAACTGTAGCTCTTCTTTGCTGGTAACCAACAAGATGGACTGGAATTATGCTTTCTTGTTTATGCTGCAGTGAGATACTTATGAATGTTGGTTCGATTCACCCTTGCTAATGTGAGATCAGTCACTTGTTTTGACCTTCCTCGATCAAAAACAAAACCCATAAAGCACATGAGACAATGAACTTTCATCATTTGTTTTGGATGAAGCTTTCCTGCAAGAGCAGCAGTCATTAACAAACATTGTGTTGCAAAATTTGTGATGCCGAGATAGTATAGTAACTCCTTCCGCATGTATTTTGAGCTATGAAGAATGAACATCTCAAAGAGTATATTAAAACTACTTCTCTGAAAGTTCACATCAACGAACAGCTCTACCACCTTCTCCTCACTACTCTTTTGCAGATGATAAACAATTGTAGTATCTGTCCTTCTCAAACACTCCTCGAAATTCAACATGTAAATATAAACTGAACATGCATCTTCAAGACTACAGTTGGTAACGTAATTCAGAGGGTAATAAACATTAACTTCTTCTTGCTCTTGATTAACTGGTGAAATTCCGACACATTTGATTGCACCATTAGTTTCCCAATAAACCAAGTCATGGAAATAAGAGAACCCAACTTTACTGACTGCTAGAAACAATCTCCGAATGCGAAAATAATGGTCGCAGTAGCGGAAAAACCTTGTCGAAACTCTGCAGCTTGAACACCACCTTGTAGAAACCTTGCAGCTTGTCCATTTATTCACCACCTTCTTTAGCATACTCCCAATGTGATTCTCTATTAAAGATAGTATAACAACAACGTATAGAACTTCAGAACAAGTTTTGCTATAATACCACAGGTCAGAGAACAATGAAAACTTCCTTTTCTTGGGTAAGATTTCAAATACTTGCACAAGACCTTTGAGGACGATAAATCTTCTTGCTGTAACTTCAGGGTCGTTTAAGAGTTTGACGCTCCTTGAGGTTACATCATTCGGATCTTAAACATCTCTGTTGATAGTGTACAATCTAGCAAAGTGTTTTACTGTTGTGTTCGCAGTATTCCAGATGACAGAACACGCGATCTCTCCCCTTTTTCCTCGACTTGGGTGTGCTTCCTCGTTCTTAGTAATTACTCTGTCAACTGATTTATTTTTAGCTGTCAAAACTACGCAGTTACGTGTTGACAGAACCAACAGAAGCCCCTTGGCAGCTAGAATTGCACAATAGCATAGGTACCAATATGCTAAGGTTGTCCAGGAGATCAGTTTCTCAAGGACACTATTAAAGAAGAATTTAGGCTCACTAATCTCAAAAGAATACATGCCTTTTGACGTCGATTCTCCTTGACCCTTCTCCTGATAATAGACATTGTTGTCCAATAGTTCTTTTCTGCTAGGATGACAATACTTCTTGGACGATACACATATACCAAACAAGAGGTAATACTTCACACTGAACAATAGAGAGAAGTAACTCTCTACACTCACAATGTCAATTCTATGAGTAAAACTTCCCTGGATTTCCATAGTTTGTAAAACGGGTGCGAAAAAACTATCATTTTCCTCACAGTCATAGCATTCCATTATTATCATTTCTTGGTAAGATTCGACCAAAGAAACGATAAAAACATGCAGCATTACGATAACAAGACCAATGCCATGGATACTTCTTTGAGCATCATAATACGATGCCTTAACAACAACACAAGCAATTCTAGGAACACTAATAGAAACTGGCAGACTTGTATGCGACGAATTTGCTAGCGCTAAGCAATCTCCATGTCGTGAACTTCCTTGCCGTGAACCATCTCCCCGACTTGGTAAAAGCAGCACCAATGCAGCAATGGAAGGTGTTAGACGTTCAGTAGTCCATCGTGTACCTGTTGTTGCGGGCTATTGCACGAGAGTGTCCTTTACGTAAGCACCAATGTCATGATAGGATGTGACGTTGTTTCTGAATCTTTCTATTAAGTCTTCTGCCATAGCATTCCTCTTGGAGTTCAAGAGAATTCGCCCTCGAATTCTACTTGCATAATTTTTGGCACAAGTTTTCTTGTGACAAAACTTACTCTTATACAAATCTGAACTTGAAGCAATAATTTCTGTTATACATGAAACTTGAGTTTCATGAATGGAACATTCATACCATAGTAGTGAAATACCAACACACCTTGATAAATCTTCCATCATAACACTCCTCCCATTGTTAGAGAAAATTCTCCCACGAATGCTACTAAAATAATTTCCTCCAGTAGTTTCTTTGTAACGAGCCATTTCCCTTTGCTTATAAAAATCTGATATCATCTTATTAGATCTCAAACTAAAATCATCTACTGGACATGTAGCTTGATTCTTGTAAACAGAACCAGGTTGGTTCACCGAAATACTTACTATGCTAGTCTTTTCCTTGACGAAAGGATGAACATAGTCAGATGTAAAGAAAACTTCTTCTTCAACTTCTAGGTAGCTGTCTTCCAGATCAATACCAGCAGAAGTAAGCAAAACTTTGTCTTCAACTTCTGGATAACTATCGTAGACTGGTGGTAAGTCCCAATCTACAACAGCTCTATCTTCTTCACTCTCATACGATGAAAATGGTGTTTCCTCACGAACAACAAGAAGTTTGTCTTCACTCTCACACAAAGAGAATGGTGTTGCCTCACGAATAACATGTCTATGAAAAATATTTTCATCGACTACTGTGTCTTCATGTTGATATACTTTAGAAACGCCTTCCGATGAATCTAAAGGTTTGCGTCGGCCTTCTGGTATCTCCATTCGGGCTCTCGCACATCTCTGTCGCTCCAGTCTTTCCAACCATTGCAGCAAGTTCTCCAACTTGGTTTTCTGATCCAGCCTTTCTAACTGTGGCAACATGTTGTCAACTACAACTCCAATCTCTCTAAGTTCTGCTTGATAAGTTTTAGTACCTCTTCCACCACCACCTCTAACTCTTCCTGCCATTATAGCTAGCTAGGGTTTGTGGGTTTTTTTCGTTTCTAGCGCCAATTGATGAAGTTAGGCTAGCAACATAAGGCATAAACTAACAATAGACAGAAAACTTGAAGAATAGAACAATAGGAAATCAACAAGACGTTGATAAATTGAGTTTAGGGCTAGAAGCCAAATTACTCATTGATAATCTAACGATTATTTTCTTAAATTCAATAATAAAGTCTGCCTTCTAAGAAACGACCTAATAACCTATTTATACTAGTAAATAAAACCTAAAGAGAGAAAACCCTAGACTAACGGACATAAACGCACTTTCTTAAGAGATAAACTAGCAAACATCCTAAATAGAGAACGCTCATGACTAATCAGAATATGCCCCTGCATCATATCATCTCTGAAAAAGGCATAGAAGTTGATAGAGCAAAAGTCGACCGTATCCAACACCTTCAGCAACCTCGCTCTGTGAGGGAGGTTAGATCTTTTTTAGGCCATGCTGGGTTCTATCGTAGATTCATTAAAGACTTTAGTAAAATCTCTAGACCACTTTGTAATCTACTTGGTAAATATGTTGCTTTTGTATTTGATGATGCTTGTGTGCGTGCATGGGAAGAACTCAAAACTCTTCTAACTTTAGCCCCTATAGTCCGACCACCTGACTGAAAATTGCCATTTGAAATCATGTGTGACGCGTCTGATTTTGCTGTTGGTGCTGTTTTAGGACAGCGCGTCGATAAACTTCCATATGTGATATACTATGCTAGCAAGACTCTTAATGATGCTCAACTTAAATAATCAACTACTGAGAAGGAATTTCTTGTTGTTGTATTTGCATCGGACAAGTTTAGGTCATACTTGATAGGTTCCAAGGTCATCATATACACTGATCATGCTGCTATGAAATTTCTTCTTTCTAAGAAGGATGCTAAAGCCCATCTTATTCGATGGACACTGTTATTGTAGGAATTCGATCTCGAAATTCGAGATAAGAAAGGTTCTAAAAATGTGGTTGCCAGTCACTTGTCTAGGTTAAATACTGAGTCTGTGGATCAGTCGTTGCTTATTAGAGGGTCATTTCCTGATGAAAAATTAATGCTTGTGTTTGAGTTTCCTTGGTTTGCTGACATTGTGAATTATCTTGCTACGGGAAGAATGCCTTTGCATTGATATAAACAAGACCGTTCTAAGTTCTTGTCTGAAGTAAAATACTTCTTTTGGGATGACCCGTACCTGTTTAAGTACTGCCCGAACCAAATCATTAGGAGATGTGTCCCCAACAGTGAACAAAAAGATGTGATATCTTTTTGTCATGACCAAGCATGTGGAGACCATTTCAGTGCCAAGAAAACTGCTGCAAAAGTCTTGCAGAGTGGGTTTTATTGGCAATCGTTGTTCAAAAACTGTCATGCTTATTGTATTGCTTGTGAACGTTGTCAGAAACTAGGAAGTATTTCCAAGAGAAACATGATGCCATTGCACCCTATTTTGATTGTTGAACTGTTTGATGTTTGGGGAATCGATTTCATGGGTCCGTTTCCTAATTCAGAAGGAAAGCTATACATCCTTGTTGCTGTTGATTATGTTTCTAAGTGGGTAGAAGCGATTGCGACCAAGAAAAATGACCACAAGGTAGTACTTTCGTTCTTAAAAGAAAACATATTTTCTCGTTTTGGCACACCTAGAGCTATAATCAGTGATGGTGGTTCACACTTTTGTAATCGGCCTTTTGAGTCATTAGTTCGCAAGTATGGCATAACTCATAAAGTCGCAACCCCATACCATCCACAGACCAGTGGCCAAGTAGAGGTTTCTAATAGGGAGATTAAGCATATTCTTAAAAAGACGGTTAACCCGTTTTGAAAAGATTGGTCTTTGAGATTGAATGATGCTTTATGGGCCTATAGAACAGCATATAAAACCCCTATTGTCATGTCCCCTTACCGACTTATGTATGGAAAACCATGTCATTTACCTGTTGAACTAGAACATCGTGCATATTAGGCTATCAAGAAACTGAACTTTTCTCTTGATAAGGCAGGTACTCAACGGAAACTTCAGCTCAATGAATTGGAAGAGCTGAGAAATGATGCTTATGACAGTGCTAAGTTGTACAAAGATAGAATGAAAGTGTTCCATGACAAGCGCATTTTGCGCAAGTCATTCATGCCTGGCCAGAAAGTTCTATTATACAACTCTCGTTTGCATCTCTTTCCAGGTAAATTGCGTTCTATATGGACATGCCCGTTCTTGGTGCGTGGAGTATTCCCTCATGGAGCTATAAAACTCGAAGATGTAGCAACTAAGAACGTCTTCAAGGTCAATGGACAGAGATTGAAGTCGTTCCTTGAACCAATTCCACCTGAAATTGAAACAACTGATCTGGAAGACCCCGTCTATCTGGATTGAACTGGCTCACCCCTTGTACATACCAGGTTTAGAGTTCCTTTTTTTTTTTCTCTTGCTTTCTTTTTTGTTTCGGTTTGATAAAATATCTTTTTTACTGTTTTGTATAGCATCTGTTTTTTTTGTTGTGATATGCCCTGCTGTTTGCTTTGGAAACACTCTACTGTCTCTGGTTTTGCAACACTTTTTGGATCTGGTACTCTCTAACCTCTTCTTTCTCTTCATGGTGTGTTATAACTTTGCAAATCCTTAGAAACATTTAGGATACTGTTTAACATTGGTTTGGGGGTACAAGTAGATATCACATGAACTTTGTAGTTAGAACTGCTGAATAAATAAAACCATAATCCAAAAAAAATGAAAAAAAATTTACCTTGATTTGTGATACATGTGCATGTTTTATATCTTAGGGTTCTTAGTCTAGATGATGAGGCACCCCTGATTCTAGCACAATTCACATGTGATATAGAAAATTTGCACATGCACGATCTACCAAGCGTGTATAGCGTCGGTGTTTCATAGGTTAAGTAGTCTGCCAATCATATAGAATACTGAATGAGACTTGACTAGCTTGTTCTTTGGTTGGCTGGGATAGAAGGTGGAGGATACGTTAAGAAAAGCAACCATTGAATTTGACAGGGTGCATCGAAAAGGGATGCCTCTAGCTAAAAGTGTCATGTAATCTATTTTTTTTGTGTTTGTGTAAAGTTTGTTGTGTCAGTTTGTTTTTGTATCTTTCATTACTCCAAAATCAGTTGAAAAAAAAAGTCATCATAAAGAAAAGAAAAGAAAATTCAGCTGGAAAAAAAAATGAAAATGAAAATGAAAAGAAAAATAAAGAAAGAATTATCCATTGTCTGTTATGATTCAGTAAAAAAAGTTAAAGTTCCTCTCTTGCCTCAAATTAAGAGAGCAGTCAATGTAAATATGCAGTCAATGTTCTTTTTTTTTGGTTATATGTTGTAAATCGTATTGTAATAAGCAAGGAGGGTGTAGCCATCGATGTATAACGCGGGTAAGCTGAAATATCACCAACTCCTATGGTGAACATTCACAATTCTCGTAAAGCCGGACAACTAGCTTGGCTTTGAATCCAATTCTTAGCCTAAAAACTATCTCTTAGTAATTGGCAGTCAGAACTTCCTACAACAAATCATTTTCTATACATGTCTAAGTTATATGCACTTTACACTCTTATCACATGTCTTTAGTTGCTCCAGTGCTAGATTTGTGCCTTTGAAATCTAGATCGACATATCCAATTGATGTGAGCTAAAACTGAAATGCAGGCATCACTTTCATGGAATCTGAGCTTATATTTTGTCCTAGAACTTTGTGGGTATGTTCTAAGCAATCCCTCACGAGACTTCAACTCGTCCACTAGGGACACTTAGTGGTTTAAAAGGCTTATTGCATTCGCTAAATGCCGAGACCAGTGACAGTGATGTAGGTAGGATTTCTTTAGTTTTTGTTTTACTCGTGGACGAGCAAAATTCAGGTTTGGAGGTGTGATAAGTGTCTAATTATGCATATTTGTAGATCATTTCAGATGTATTTATTGTATCCCAAGGGCTTTAATGCTCCATTATATGTCATATCATGTATTTTGCGCGTATATCCATTAGCGGGTAAATTTATTAACGTTTTTCTGTGTTGATTGTAGGAGAATAAATAAGGGAAGTTGTTGTAATTGAACGGAGACCAAAGAGGCCTGAAAAGCTGAGTCCATGTGCCAGCTTCACCGAATCACATTTGGTATAGACATGAGAATGGAATGAGCTGCTTTTGGTGATGATTTGCTATCCCAGTATAACGTCGAGATTGATATTAATTTTTATCCAATACACAAAAGCTAAATCCCTAGTTTCTTCCACCCGACACCACCTCCTGCTCTCTGCAAACTCCCATTAACCCTTTCTCTTCAGATCCATCTCTCCATCACACCCGACACCACATCTCTCTCTCACCCAGAAACATCACCATCCATGTATCTTCTCCGTCTCTCTGTCGAAACCATGCCCTAGTTCTATCTCTACCTGAATCAGATGACCAGTTCGTACTCCTTCTATGAATCTCAACCTAACCCTAGACTATGAATCTTACAAGAATAGGTCAGCTAATTGGTTCTCAAGAGTGACTCAATTGACAAGCTAGATCTGAAATTGATGTTCCTTCAAACATCAACAAAAAACAGCAGCGAATTGACAAGTGAACACAAGCAGCATGTGTTATCAAATCAACTGAATCTGAGTTTGCAACACCAACAACAGCAGCAAGAAATTGTCGGCAGTGAGAATGGCAAAGGAAAAGGCTGAATATCTGGTTCTCTGCAACACTCACCTCCTCTACTGTTAGAAGCATCATATGGAGTCTAAATCAATGTGTGGAGACATGGACACAAATTCATGAGGCGCTGTGAGGCGGCTGTGTACATTGGGTCAGCTGCAGTGGTGAGTTTCGAGAGAAAATCCCTGAATTTTATATTATTTTTGTTGACAATAGGGAATGAGAATGGAGAGTAGAAATTGTACAAAAAGGGGTGATGGATGTGTAATTGGGAGGTATGCAGTGAGTGTGGTTTGAAAGACTTTAATTAGTTCTCTTTGTGCGCTTGAGAAAGTCAGTTGGATAAATACTAAGAGTTCAATTGCTTCAATGGTTTTATCTATATTTGAATTCCATTTGTTCCCTGTTTTCAGTATGTTCTAATTTCTTATCTAGGGTATATATGAAACCCTTAACTTTATGCTGGATGTTCAGGTTCTGATATTGTTCTTCTTATGCTTAATTGAATAGAGATGGTTTGATATTTGCAATGAAAAACACGTCTTACACCTTGTATGTCTTGCATTCTAGGTTGTTAGAATTGTGATTTGTTGCATCAACTCATATGAAACTGATTCCTTTACTTTGTGATTAGTTGTACTTTCGCAATACATCTAATTCTAGGGATTAATACCTTAGTTATTATCGAATTATCCACCTTCAGATTGCCTTTGGTAAGCGGCAGACTTGCATCTTCACCGCTTTCCATTATAAGGGAAAATAATAATATGGAAACTGAAATCATCTAGTATAGGTTAAGAGGTGGATTTGATTGCGCTAGTGCCTACTTGACTGTTCTCAACTCTCATTGCATCCATATTTCCATTTCATTTTTTTAGTTTGATCTTTACCAACATCTAGTCGTTTCGACAAACCTTTTGATTTGAAGTAAAGTTTTGAATTCAACTTCACACTGCCTTAGTCTCTGTGGGTTCGACCCGTATTTGCCGTTACCTATTTGTCTAGACATCGTGCACTTGCGGTTTAGTATAATTGTATGGTATCTTTTCCTAGCCTACCAGGTGCAACAAATTTACAAGAGGTCGATTCTTGTAAGAGGTACAACATGTTTTTAGTAGATGCGGGAACCGATACTATGAACATGTGCAACAAGTTTGTAGTTTTGGGGGAACCGATCCTATGTACATGTGCAACCGAATAAAGGTAGTTACCATAAGTTGTGGGGAATCGATCCTAGTACCTAGTCAACTGAATTTTGGTAACTAGCGTGACTATGCACAATACTCACATGGAGGTAGAACCGAACTTGTTTTGGTAGAACCGTGAAACCCATAATTGGTGATTTGATAAGATAATCAATCACATAGTTCTTGGAATTCAGACGAACCAATTCTAAACTTGTTTGGAAGTGTAGAAAATCGTTTCCAAGATTGTAAGTATGAAAAAGGACTTGCAAAGTAAAGATGTCGACATACTTTGAACATGTGTCGTAACTCTTATCATTAATTGTTCAAAGATATTCCTTAATAGCTAAAGGAGAATTCCAGGATCGAAATAAATTGAGAATCTTTTAATTAAGGTTTCTTAGTTTTTATATGCTATTTAATTTCCAGCAATTAAATGCACATCTTTAGAAAATAATAATTAGTAATGTGCATTTACTGATTATAGATTTTTGTATTGGGATTTCGGTCAATATTTGGAGAGTGCATTTCCAGGAGTTATGAAAACCGATTTTTTGTTTATTGCATATCTTTGAGAATATTCGTTTTTGGAAATTCCTTGGTGTCCAAACTTCCTTGTCTATAAATATTGAAGTTTACATTTCTAGCAAACTAATCCTCGGAGCCAGCAAAACTACCTCAGTTGTGTTGTTACTGGTGAAGCCGCCTATCGGAGAGGAAAGTATCCTAATTAGGAGAAATCTCTTACGACCGCTCAGTTTAAAGACTTCTTTGGGATTGAGAAGCTCTGTTATTACTGTTGGTGGGAAACTAGATAATTCCATTTAATTATTAATTTTCGATTGATTTGATTGACTAACGGTTATTGAGCTTTGATTGCACCTAGTATGTTTATGCTTGAGAATCTTCTCTTCTGATATAAGATTCACTCAAACTAGATCGAAGTTTCGACGGGGATCTTTAGACTGTTTGTAGATCTAAAGACGTCTTGTGATAATCCAACATTAACAGACTCCATCTTGTGTGGGATTGATCACAAGAGATTCAAGTTGATTGTGTGCAAGTGCTGATTGAATATTGAAGAAGATTTGAAGACAAGAAGACTTTCTGGGTACATAATCTTTGGTGTGCACAATACTTGTTTTGGATGGAAATGGATCCAACTATAATCGGTTTATCTTTGTGATAGATTGGATTGATTAGTTGAGTAGATCAGCATCAATACACTTCTTTGTGATTAATAGTATTGATTGCATAGTCTAACAATTACTTCGTAGTTTTTGAGAGATTGATCTAAGGACCCGACAAAGGAGTTTATTGGTTAAACAGAAGAGCCTTTGTCAAAATCATATCACGTTGTTTGAAAAGAGTTGTTACCGAACAAATTTGTTGTTGCTTTACTGTTTAGAATACGAACCATAGGAATTGTTCGAAGTGCGTGACTTATCAACAAGTTGGAGGCACATGGATACTGAGGGAACTAGGTGAACTATAGGTTTAGTTGTTTGGTCTCAACTATACGAAGTTGGTTTGATTTTGTATAGCGGCTGAATTCTGAGAGTATTCAATTCTGGACTAGGTCCCGGGGTTTTTCTGCATTTGCGGTTTCCTCGTTAACAAAATCTTGCTGTGTCATTTACTTTTATTTTCCGCAATTATAATTGTGTTTATTATAATTTAAAGTAAATCGCACAAACGTTAATTCCTATTTTACTTGATAGACAATCCCTAGAGTTTGGTTAAATCCGAACCTATTATCAAGTAAACATACTTCGTTGTTGTATTGTCTTGATCTTGTATCCATAGACAATCACACGAAGTGTGAACCGATTAGTTGTATTGTCTCGACTTAGTCCATAGATAATCACTTTCGGAAAAGGACTTATAGGTGGTAAAGCTTTAGATTGAGGTATATTTGGGTACCCTCGTCTTTTCAACTGGTATCAGAGCAGGCAAACACGAAAAGATGTAACAATCTGTCTTTGGTGTGATCCAACCTATAAGAAATGAATTCGAGTTATCATGAATCGACTTCGACTAACGTACCGCCAAGATTTGACGGATCAAACTATCTATGGTGGAAATCTTCTATGAGATCTTTTCTTCAAGCATTAGTCGTCGATGGTTATGATCGCTCGAAAGTAGCAAATTCGGAAACTGAGTTTAAACGCTTAGTAGATTACTCAACTGAAGAAAAGGCTTTTTCTAAGCAGAATTCAGATGGTTTGAATGCTATTGTACATGCTGTAAGTCGTAATCTACAACATCATGTATCAACATGCCTAGATTCGAAAGAAGCTTGGGATAATCTTCAGATCGTATTCGAAGGAAACACTTCAGGGAAAAAAACTAGACTTCAAACTCTATTATCCGACTGGGAAAACCTTTGAATGGATGACAACGACGCTTTTGAAGAGTTCTACCTCAAACTCTCTGAGATAATTAATGCTTCTTTCTCTCTTGGAAAGACTATCTCTGAAAAAAATATAGTATGCAAAATTCTCAGATCGTTGCCATCAAGATACGATTCTAAGAAACATGCAATCATAGAAGCAAATGATCTTTCAACACTCTCACGAAGCACGCTCGTTGGAAAGTTAAAGATCTTTGATCATGAATCACAGTCTATTCAAACTAAGGGAATTGCGTTTAAAGCTGCAAAGATTCTGAAAGCTCCAATGGAGAAAAATAGACATTTGGATGATTCAAATGAACAGATTGCAGAATTGTCTGATGATGAAATTGAACAATCATTATCACTGACCACTAGACAGTTTCGAGATCTCTTAAAGAAAAGGAGTAAGAGATTCATTAAAGATACTCATCGATCGTCTCGTCCACATGATCGTGTTCCAGTCAAGAAAGATCAGGAAGATGACGATGAATATCAGCCACAATGCTTCAAGTATAAAGGGTTTGGTCATATTGCTAAAGACTGTCCCAATCTTAAGAAATACACTGGAGGCAAGGCACTGGCTGTAACTCTTGATGAGACCTCTGATTCATATGATTCTGAAGAAGATGAAACAACTAATATTGCATTAGTTGTTAATCTTATTTCTTCCTCCTACATCAGTGATTTACCTATTTCAAAAATGGACATGTCTTCCGATGTTTGTAAATCATCTAATGGTAAAGGGAAAAATAAAACAAAATGCAAAAACTGTCTCAAGAACAAAATTGCTAAAATTTGCATATGCAACCTCAGTCAATCTCAAGATTCTTCGTTAACCAGTGGTAACGAAAAGAGATTATTCCATGTGATACTAGATCAAGGACACTCTTGTTGTTCTAGATTCTGTAGTGAGATAAAATCTCACACTAATACCACTTAAACGGTATTAGAACATCTTCCTTACTGTGTGCCAATTTTTGTGTAAGGAAGAAGAAAGTTCAAGGCACTTTTGTGTAAATTACGGGAATAAAATCTAGTAATTGAAAATATTTAAGATATTCGTATTTATGGGAATATTATATTTTCGAAAAAAAATATAAAAAGATATTTCTATTCTTTGGTCATTCCTTGTCCGAATTATGGGTCTGGATCCAATGTCTTCTCTTGATAAGATGCTAGATCAGAAAGATCTCTTAAAGAATAAATATGCATCATCTCTGGACGAGAAATCAAGAAGTAAGATCAAAAAGAGAGATTGACTTAGCAAGAAGGAAAGAGAAAATATGCTGAAGAAAGATCAGTGTATTGAAGCATTGACACACTTCTGTATTCAATCCATGACCGAATTACATGTTCTTGCAGAATCCTTCTCGAAAATATCCCAGCTGCAAAAAATTCTGGTCAAGCAACAAGGTTATCTACTGGAAGAATTTCACAAGTGGAAGTGCGAAAGTAATAACCTATCCTTCACCAGTGTTGAGATGAAGGAGTAAATCCAAAAAATAGACTTCAGTTTTTGATTTCTTTTAATAATTGTAAAGTCTATTATGAATAAAACTATCTTATTATGAATAAAATTATTATTTTATAATTTTTCTTGTGATAGTCTTTGATTACATAGCAGGTGCTTGAAATTCTTTATTTTATTGCTATGTATGTTTATGGGATGTTTGATTTCTGTTTTATTACCTTGATATTCGATCTCATAATGTGTGAACCCTTATGGTTTGGGTGACTTTTTGATTTAGCGGAATTAAGTTCTAGCCCATGTTGGTAGGCTTTATCAAAGGATCATGAGGGGTTCCTGTAGAAACAATATGTGAAAAGTCACAATATGTTGAATCTTTTGGTTTAGCATAAAAGCATATGTGTTTCGAGGTTTCAACTTTGCATCACATAGTTAATACCGGTTTTCAACCTTTCTCTGGTAAAGGTTGCTCTTTGTTGTTGTTCTTTTGTTTTGGCGGGAGGATGACAACTTTAATGGGGGAGAGTTCTAAGTGAACTTGCACTTAATGACATATGTTAAGGGGAGAAGAGGATGCGGAATTTGAGGTAACAATCTTGTTAGTTAACTGTTTTCCTGTTTAAGAAAAGCATGATTTTATTTCATATCCTTATTGCTTTTGCTTAACAAAATTTCGGTACAATTGATGTTGATTCCATTATTTGTGTGTGGATGTCTGATTGTGATTCAATTGTTTCCGGTTAAGAAAAACTATTGTTATCTTTCGTTATTGTTTGGTATCAATTATTTAGGCTTACAAAATTTCGGTGCAATTGCGGTGTTATAATATCTATGTTTGTTTCAATTGCTTCCGGTTAAGATAAATGATTATGCAAGTTGATTTATTTGCTTTGTATGGATTTTTTATGGCTTAACAAAAGTGTTTCGGGATCATTTGTTTAATCCAAGTGATTTCCGGATAAGAGAAACTAAGTTTTCGGATCTTGGTTAGACTTATCAAATGTGAAGGTTTCGGTTATTCAAGTCTAACCGAATGCCTTAACAAGAATTACTAGTTACTAACCTAGTATATGTCTTGTTTAAAAGTGAAAGGTATAACTTATTTTTGAGAATAATTAGAGCCTGATGAGAAAAATAAAGTTAATTATGATCTTTATTTTGCCTTATCGAACAAGCGATTATATTTGTACAATCGATTTAGTAAAAGAACTAAGGTGCTTAGTCGATTTTTGTTGTGCTAAACTATTATGGAAAATTGCTTCGGGCAATTGTTTCCTAGATAACATGTTAAAACCAAATTACTTGTAGTTTCGGTTTTGATATTGGTTATCTAAAATGGTGTGTAAAACCTCGTGCTCAACTCTTATAGGTTTGCAAATTCTCTTTGTGAGATTTGTAAGATCCTTTCGGTTTTTCCTTTATTTTTTGGTTTCTTTGTCATTTTGTGACAAAAAGGGGGAGAAATATTTGGAGTAAACAAGTGATATTGACTTGTTGTGAGTTGGTATCACTAAGGGAAAGGACATTTGTGCTAAAATGTTTATTCTAACGAAAAGAGTGAAAGCATAGACTGGGGGGGGGGGGGGTCACATACCATATGATATGTAGTTATGAGGAACTACATGAAAATAACAAAGATGTGCGGATTGAAAATCTACTTATCTTACCTTTAGGGGGAGTATTAGCTTTGTTATTATAATGTCAGCAACGACATTTAAGGATTGAATTTAATGCAGGTTTTGTGCTGTTGAACTTGGAATCAAGCGTATGTGTATAATGATTTTTGTAATTTGTTTATCCATATGATGTAAGAGTTTCGTCACTAAAATTGACAAAGGGGTAGATTGTTAGAGAATAACTCGGTTCAATCCACCAAGCGTTGGTATGTCAAGTTTGGTTGTCATATTTTAGTGAATCAAAACTCATTTAAAAAGCCATTTGATTATATACTAGAGTCAACTTCGTATAGGTTAGCTTGAAAGTGTTAGGATATGAGACTTACAAGTATTACATGAAAACTTGAAGAGTGTGAATAAGTATGGAACTACAACGACAACATCATCCTTCCTCTTGAGGTTAGTAATATTTGACTTGAACTGTTTCATTCCCTAACGTATCTTTCAAGTCGTGCATATTGAAAACGTAACTGCGAAACTGTGTATGATACTCTAGTTAGACATAGTATTAAGTAATGAAGGCTATTATTGGGGCGTCACACTCCAATAGAGGGGCTTCACTTGGATTCTTAGTGTCCAAAAAAGTGGTTATGGGTTATCCTAACACCAAAACAAAATGTCTAGATTACCCTTGAACTAAAATAAAAACTTAAAAACCTAATCTTTTTTATTTTAATTCAACAAAAAAACTGCTCCTCTTCATCTTTCTTCTCTTCCTCTGCTACAAGCATCTCAAGAATCACAATTTCAAACTCCACAACAACAACCCATGGTATATGTTAGGTAATAATCGTTCAAGCACATCTTTGTTTACTCTTTTTTGTGCTTAAAATAGGTTAGATTGAATGAAATCGGAGTAAAATTAGGTTTCAGTTATTCATCTGCTCGTGTTACGTCTGGGTTCGGGTCTAGGTTTTTAAACGTAAAATTTGAAATTGAAGAACTTACGTCTAGGTTGAATTCATTTCAACCATAAAATAGGATTTTCATGTAGTCTTATGTCTAGGTTTTGTTTGAATCAAACCGTCCAATGTTGTATTACGTTTAGGTTAGTTTACTAAATTTTCCTTTTGTAAACCTAGACGTAATTTCAATTTTACGGTTTGTATTTCTATAGGATCAACCTGGACGTAATTCTTCCTGTATGTTTTATAGAAGAAGTTTCAAATTGCATTACGTATAGGTTCGTGGTGCAACTTTACCAGACGTAATCTTCTAGGTTCGCTAAGTAACTTTTCCAGACGTAAACTCCTACATCCAGGTTCGCAAAATAAATTTTCCAGACGTAATATACTACGTTTAGGTTCGTGAATTTTTTTTCAGACGTATTCTCCCACGTCTGGGTTTTTGAAGTGCTTTTTCCATACGCTAACCTAACCTAGACGTAAAACAAGTAATAAATACCCATACAAAAACTATTTATGGCTGGGTTTGGATGACAAATATAACCTAGACGTAATTCAGGTTTTGTCCTATTGGAAACCAGTTACGGTTTGGAGTTCTTCCAAACCCAGACGTAAAATTGAATTACGGTTGGCAACGAAGCTCAACCCAACCGTAATTTTCCATTAAAGTCTAAAAATCTCAAACTTTTTACGTACTTAAGCTAGTTTTTAGTGAAATTGAACCCATGAGAGATAGTTTAGAGGTGTACCTGTTGATTTTCAACGATTGGTTCTTCACTTTGTTGATTTATTTCTTCAATTGGTTGAGATTCATCATCACTTTGTGTTAAACCCTCTCTACCATCTAACAAAATTCATCTTCTTAATTTAATTATTATCTAATTAAATTAAAAGTAACTACATAAGGGTTGTTTGGTCTTTACAAAATTATTTGAGATAAGGGGCTTTTGATATTACTTGTGGGTGACCCATTTTTGTCTTATAGGTGACGCCCCTCTAATGGAATGTGACGCCCCAATAATAGCCTTCTAAGGAATACAATACGAGGTTTATTGCTTAACCATTAAACTTTGTATATAAGACATCGACATGATCATATGAATGCTATTGTGATTATGTATGGGTATGAGTGAAGATTTCATCCTAGGAAACAATGTTTTACATTCGTTTAAAGGAAGTAAGTTCATAAACTCGTTTT
Organism: Papaver somniferum; assembly: GCF_003573695.1. Taxonomy (NCBI): domain Eukaryota; kingdom Viridiplantae; phylum Streptophyta; class Magnoliopsida; order Ranunculales; family Papaveraceae; genus Papaver; species Papaver somniferum. The sequence goes on along the minus strand of NC_039358.1, from coordinate 27,235,976 downwards.
GTGAATCGAAATGGAAATCGCTAGGCTTATTTGTATTGTTATTCATTGCAAATCTATTTTGAATTACCAATATGTGTGTTTAGTATAACCGCTCATAAAATTTTTTATGTATCTTGGTAAAACTATTTACAAGGCCTGACTGATGTATTGGTATGAATATTATTAGTAAAACCGATCTTATGTATGGTATGATCGATGCCTTGTAAATAACAACTTTTATCTAGTCATTGGGAAACGATCCTAGTAAGAGGTGCAACAAATTTACAAGAGGGAATCGATCCTTGTAATAGGTACAACACGTTTTTAGTAGATGGGGGAACCGATCCTATGAACATGTGCAATAAGTTTGTAGTTTTGGGGGAACCGATCCTATGGGCATGTGCAACCGAATACAGGTAGTTACCATAAGTTGTGGGGAACCGATCCTAGTACCTAGTCAACCGAATTTTGGTAACTAGCGTGACTATTCACAATACTCACATGGAGGTAGAACTGAACTTGTTTTGGTAGAACCGTGAAACCCATAATTGGTGATTTGATAGGATAATCAATCACATAGTTCTTGGAATTCAGACGAACCAATTCTAAACTTGTTTGGAAGTGTGGAAAATCGTTTCCATGATTGTAAGTATGAAAAAGGACTTGCAAAGTAAAGATGTCGGCATACTTTGAACACGTGCAGTAACTCATATCATTAATTGTTCAAAGATATTTCTTAATAGCTAAAGGAGAATCCCAGGATCGAAATAAATTGAGAGTCGTTTAATTAAGGTTTCTTAGTTTTTATATGCTATTCAATTTTCAGCAATTAAATGCATATCTTTAGAAATAATAATTAGTAATGTGTATTTACTGATTATAGATTTTCTATTGGGATTTCGGTCCATATTTGGACAGTGCATTTCCAGGAGTTATGAAAACCTATTTTGTGTTTATTGCATATCTTTGAGAATATTCAGTTTTGGAAATTCCTTGGTGTCCAAACTTCCTTGTTTATAAATATTGAAGTTTGCATTTCTAGCTAACTAATCCTCAGAGCCAGCAAAACTACCTCAGTTGTGTTGTTACTGGTGGAGCCGCCTATCGGAGAGGAAAGTACCTTAATTAGGAGAAATATCTTATGGCCGCTCAGTTTAAAAACTTCTTTGGGATTGAGAAGCTCTATTAGTACCGTTGGTGGGAGTCTAGATAATTGCAGTTTATTATTAGTTTTCGATTGATTTGATTGGCTAACGGTTGTTGAACTTTGATTGCACCTAGTATGTTTATGCTTGAGAATCTTCTCTTCTGATATAAAATTCACTCAAACAAGATCGAAGTTTTGACGGGGATCTTTAGACTGTTTGTATATCTAAATATGTCTTGTGATAATCCAACGTTAACAGACTCCGTTCTGTGTGTGATTGATCACAAGAGATTCAAGTTGATTGTGTGCAGGTGCTGATTGAAGATTAAAGAAGATTTGAAGACAAGAAGACTTTTTGGGTTCATAATCTTTGGTGTGCACAATACTTGTTTCGGCTGGAAAGGGATCCAACTATAATCGGTTTATCTTTGTGATAGATTGGATTGATTAGTTGAGTAGATCGGCATCAATACACTTCTTTGTGATTAATAGTATTGATTTCATAGTCTAACAATTACTTCGGTAGTTGTTGAGAGATTGATCTAAGGACCCGACAAAGGAGTTTATTGGTTACACGGAAGAGCCTTTGTCAAACTCATATCACGTTGTTTGAAAAGAGTTGTTACCGAACAGATTTGTTGTTCCCTACTGTTTGGAATACAAACCAAAAGAATTGTTCCAAGTGCGTGACTTATTAACAAGTTGGAGGCGCAGGGATACTGAGGGAACTAGGTGAACTTTAGGTTTAGTAGCTTGGTCTCAACTATACGAAGTTGGTTTGGTTTTGTAGAGCGGCTTAATTCTGAGAGTATTCATTTCTGGACTAGGTCCCGGGGTTTTTCTGCATTTGCGGTTTCCTCGTTAACAAAATCTTGCTGTGTCATTTACTTTTATTTTCCGTAATTATAATTGTGTTTATTATAATTTAAAGTAAATCGCACAAACGTTAATTCCTATTTTACTTGATAGACAATCCCTAGAGTTTGGTTAAGTCCGAACCTATTATCAAGTAAACATACTTCGTTGTTGTATTGTCTCGATCTCATATCCATAGACAATCACACGAAGTATGAACCGTTTAGTTGTATTGTCTCGACTTAGTCCATAGACAATCACTTTCGGAAAAGGACTTATAGGTGGAAAATATTTAGATTGAGGTATATTTGGGTACCCTTGTCTTTTCAGAAGTGATTTAGAAAAAAATATAGAACTATTATATTCGGAATACAAGACAGTGTTATCAGTCTTACAAACTGAGATAACTTTTATACGTTTGAATCCGTGTTACATGTACTCGTACACGTAGCGGAGTAGCTATATATCGACTTACAGATTTGTGTGATACGCATATTCGTATGTACATTATGAGAAAATTTGTTTGTTTCTCGATCCGGATAGGTATGCATATTTATATGCAAACCATTTTGGAATTGTGGGAAGTGAACCGGGTTTAAGTATCCAACCCGGTATGCGAACCAATACAACTCTATGTTTCCCGAACCAGTTTAGTACCCAAACCGCTACGCAAACTGAAAAGGTTCTGTGAACTCCGAAACCGGTAAAGTCTTAAGGTTTTCAAACTGGTTCGCAAACTGAAAAAGTTCTGTTAACTCTGGAATTCAGTTTTGCACCTAAGTTTGCAAACCAGTACATAACTGAAAAAGTTTTGTCAACTCCGGAACTCGGTTTTTCTTATAAGTTTGAAAACCGGTCCGCGTACCATGACTCAGGCGATTCACGAATGACTCATGTATTATACTTAGTGCATTTACCAACTATGTCGATTATGATTCAATTGCGCTTAAATAATTTCTATGAGATAATTTTGCATTTGATAAATTCTCTAATAAACACTAGACTTATTTGGTCACATGATTGTGACTCAAGATCAATGTCTTTGTGTTCATGAAAATGAATATTAAGCTTTTAAGCTCAAACCGGATAGTTTCGGCTAACCATGTAGAACATAGTCTTTGTACACGGTTCGGTTACAGTTTACCTAACCAGAGTGTATATCTTGTTTATGTAAGTGAGATTCAAAGTTTTCATCTAACGGTGAATATTGTTTGCTTGGTTCCAAAGTTATCTTAGCTTAAACCTAAAGTAACCTATGTTTTGAATGTCTATATAAGGGGAACTCTTAGAAACTGGGATCTTTGAATCCTGACACTATTTTTGGGTGTGTCCTAGTTGTATCTAGAGTCGTCCTCTCCAGAAACCCTTTTAGGGTTTAACGACTATCAATAACTTCATTGGAATTCATGAAGCCAGGTCCAGTTATCTTTTATCTTGATAACTTGAGTATCCTGATCTTGTTCGATTGTTGATTTAACATTCGAACAAGATAGATACAAATCACAAAGTTCTCTTTGTCTCAACTTTGTGATTCCGTAAGTTTTATACTTGTGAGGTGAATAATAATCTAGGCTGCACTTCGGGTTGCATAAGTACGGATTTTGAGAATAGCTAGACTTCTGTCAAATTGTCATCGATTTCCATCACCTTGATCCTACTTTGATTTGATCATCTGTTTCGATCGTAATCAGAAAATTAATTATATAGGCTTAATTTGTGGGAGGAAGTTTTGGTTTAAAGTCTTCAATTTAGTTGAAGTAACTCTTAGTGTGTGTGATGTCATATAAGGGAATCAATTGCGTGGAGTCCTAATAGGATTCAAAAGGCGTAAGGAGCGCGACTGTACCTAAATCAGTGGGAGACTGAGTTCGGGCTCAACGACATTCCAGAACGAAGTTAATTGGTAGTAGGATAGTGTCTGTAGCGGATGAATACAGTAGGAGACTAGGTCCAAGGTTTTTTCTACATTTGCGGTTTCCTTGTTAACAAAATTTCTGGTGTCCGTGTTATTTCTTTTTCCGTATTTATATTGAAATATCACAGGTTGTGTGTTGATCAATCAAAGTAGATATGTCTGACCTAGTTTGTTGGATACGACTTGATTGATCCTTGGACATTGGTCTTTGGTACCGGCCAAGAACTGCCTTTGTAATTAGGTTTACGGATTCAATTCTGTAAACATTCTAATAACAAGAGAGAGAAAGAGACACAACTCTAGACACTTTCCTTGATTTAGTTTTTACTCTCGGAGTTGTGTTCAGTTTGTCCATACAGATTTCCTACGAAAAAGTTGGTGGTGTATTTTGGTACCCCCAGTGTTTTCAACTGGTATCAGAGCAGGCAAACATATTAAGACCTAATAAGTCTGTGTTTGAAGCAGTCTGACTATATGGGCATAAGTAGAATCTCTGATAAACGCTGCACCGGTTAAAAAGACACTGTTTTTATGGATCTTGTAGAAGAGTCTGATTTGTCAAACTCTCTTAGAGACGAACACTGTGGTTCCATAAAACAATTGGATATTGTTAAGTGTCATTCCTATTGTTTGACAGATGAGTCCGACTCAGAAGTAGAACGCGAAGCAGTCATGGAAAGCTCTGAAATTTTCAAACGAATAGAATTTCAGACTTCAGAGGTCATTCGGATGAGACGCGAAGTCAATACTCTCATTGGTATTATTTCTAAATATGATTCCAAAACAAGGATGTCTCCTGTAGATGATGCCTTGGAGATCATTCAACCAACGAGTAAGAACACTGCTCTATGTCACGATTGTGAATCCAAAAAAACTACCGTGAAAACATCTTCTAAACAAGGCGATGGTTTAGAAAAAAGTAAGAGCAAATTTTGTTCATGATATACTAAAAAAATTGCAGTCAGAAACTAATAAACAAAGTATTATTGCTTTGTTAGGAGATGATCAGTTGAAATTCTCTGACCAAAATGAAACTGTGTCTCCAAGGAGGAAAAGTTCTTTACAAAACGAAGTTAGTAAAAATACCTGTTCTGATTTCATTGAAACTCAGAAAGTGTGCTTCTATTGCAACACTAAAAGACATGTTTAAAGAAAGTGTAAACTGAGGATGGAAAGCTACCAGTTTGACCGTCTTCAAGACACCTTGAATTTAATTCTGAAGGGTGCAACTGATATTCAAATGTCTAAACCTCTTGAGGTGAAATCACATTCAAGCAATTATGCTTCTAGAAATGTCAGTACTCATGGTCCACGAATATTCAAACAAATCAAAAGGGTAGTATACAAAATATGTTTAAGAAGAACTTGGTGACACCATCTCAAGTATGGATTCGAAATAATTCCTATTTACCACCAAAAAGGGTGGAAATTTTTGAAATTAGCTCAACAAGCTAATCTAAATTTGATCATTACAGGATATAAGGATCTTATCGACAAACTGTCTGTTTCAACACAAGGAACTTCCGGTAAGAGTTCTAATCATATCTCTTATTTTGATGACAGTAATTTCTATGATCATTTTTCACGTTTCAAAAGTAAGAGAAAAAGAAAACAACAATATTATTCCGGTGGTGAGTGTACAACTCATCCTTGTGAAAACTACGCACAGGTCTTGGAACCTATTCCATGAAAAATCCTGCTGGATAAGGTTTACACTCACGTTTGTTGAGCTAAGAATGCATTAATATTTTTCAAGGAAGAATATTTGTCATAGCTAAGAAGGATAGTTGCAATCTTGATAAATTTTTGTGTGCTCTTTAAAAATAAAATAAAATAAAAACTGTTCTCTACCCTCAAAAATTGTGTTCCGAAACCCGTTAGAATCAACCGGTCTCGCACCATCAAAAGGTACACGTACCTTTCCGTCTTGACCGTGCAAAACCCTAATATCTAAATCAGGTCACGAACCGACGTGCATCCCAGAGAATATCTTTTACAAACTCCTTTATATACCATAACTTGTGATTGAGAAGTTGTCATCCAAGGTTCTGCAACCAAGCATGGAGAAATCTCTTAGTCGCGATGGTATTGAAACAAGAGGAAAGAAGATAACTCTGGTCGATGATGAAGTCGTTGATTCTGCTGATGTAAATTGCTATTTTGAATATGACCATCAAGATATTGGATAGGAAGAGATGATCTCTACTGATGTTGTTTATGATTTTCTTGAACAATTTGAGGAAGCAAAGCTAGAACTTGTCGAAACGCTCAAAAGTCTAGACATGTTAAAAACTGAGTTGAAAAAGGTTTTTGCTGACCTTGTTCTCATGAAATCTCATGTTCGTGAACTTCTCAATGAGGATGTTTTCTTAAAGAGCTCGTGGATGCAATTGATGACAAATTCAAGGGTCTCAAAACTGATGAAGAGTCTAGAAAAATCTAGCTTATTTTTTCTTCTTTTATGTTTTATCTAGGAAACTTCTTTTGAGAATTGTTTCTTGAGAAGGATAACCAGGGTTTGGTATAACAAAGATTGTGATTACACATGGCTATTTCCAACGTTTTTCATCTTGCATGTTTTTAGATTTATTTATTTAAATTCTAGAATTGTTGGAAGATGAACTTGCAGTATGTAATCATTATTGGTTTAATTATTACAAAAGTCTTATGAAATATTTGTGCCTTTACGTTCTCGTGAATCGAGCTAATATTTCATATATGCTCAGAAGTTAAATTTATTATGTTTTTATAAACGGGAAATAGAACAAACTCTTTGAGATTTTTCTCGCAATTTTGATCTGCTTGTGACCACACTTTTGTGTTTTTGCTGCTTGAGACACTCCGTAAGATTCTCTTATGTTGAGTAAAATCGAGTAAAATTGTCTCTTTGTTCGTAACTGGCCTTGAGATTAATTTATGTCGATATTTTGGATACAAATCCTTGTGATTTGTTAATGTCCGCCAAAATCCTTCTTTTTCACAAAAGCAAGGTCACTTATGTTGTTCTCTTGGGAATGACATTTAATGGGGGAGAGTTCTTAAATGAACTTGTGCTTAATTGCTATATCTTTGTGGAGAATGTGGCTGTGGAATTTTGAAGGGGATGCTTATATCTTTTTAATCTCCTAGGATGAGCGCTAAGTATTTATTACCATGTGATATCATCTAAATAAGTTGATATGAGGAGTTGCATTTAACTATGTTATTATGTAGTATCTCCATCTGGTCCCCAAGATCAGGATGTAGTTATAGACTATGTTAAGCCTAAATTGTCTAGTTTGGATAACGATATGGGAACATTAATTAAATATCCTTATAATAGAGGCCCAACAAAAATACCCTCCCCCAAAATAAATATACCCTCCGCTAAAATATCCGGATTGTCAGATTACAAATGTACCCCTCAATATATTTCAGGATTATAACGTTAGTCATGTAGTGCAGTAGACGTTTCCAAATCGATCTGTCTCTTTCCTCCTCCTTCTCGTTCATCCAGTTGCCGTAACTGCAGTGGCAGAATTTGAAAACGAAACTGAAAAAAACCGTCGATAAAAACCATAAACAAAACCATCGATCTATATATATATCATCATAACCGCATCATTTAAATCATCTGTACTTTGAAGAAAATAAAAAAACAGTGAAAAAAATGATCGAAAAATAGGTATTAGTGAGTTTACTGAGTTTCAAGAACAAAATAAAGATTACACGGGTAAAAACACTAAAATACCTCATAGATATATTGTATTTCGTGACTATCTTGGTGTTGATTTTTGTTTTATTACAGTTTTACGATTTCGATTTTGAAATCAGATTTTATTTTCTGAAAAAAATTGTTGCATGTATGATTTATCATCAATTCCTGCTACTAATATGTTTGATTTGATTTGGTATCTAATTAGTTTGGTATCTAATTGATTGATTTTAGGTTAGTTTAGGATGTTTCAGACGTTGGAGTTGATTTTGATTTTCATCAGTTGCAGTTTCGGATAAAAGGGGTAAGAAATGACTTCTTCAGTTGATTTGATTTTCACAGCATCTATTGTTTTGTGTGTGTGAGTGCATTCTTCAGTATTTGCATGTTGATGTCAAAAAGTTCTGCAAAAAAATCAAGTTTCAGTTGATGTTGATGCTAATAGGGGGTCAACAATAGGAGTTGATCCCATAAAATGATTTATTCTCGGTGTTCTTTGAGTTGTAATCTAAAATAATAGCATGTTGATTCTACAAATATTTGATGAATAATGTTACAATTATCTGTTGACATAAGAACAAAAAAGTTCAATGAAATAAGAATAAAAAAGTTGATGTTTCAGTTGTTGTTGTTGATGCTAATGGTAGACCATATGTGGGATCAACAATAAGAGTTGATCCCATAAAATTGTGTCAACATCCAAAGTTGACAGAAAATTTTTATTTTAAGTGATCTTATTACTTAGAAGTAGCTTTTTTTTTATCATTTTTGTTGGTGAACATGCCATTCCTTCTTTTTTTTCCCCTTCTTTTCAACAACAGAAGTTGATCCAATTAATGGGATCAACAACAGGAGTTGATTCCATAAAACTGAAAACCAACCACAATTATACAAGTATAAAATGAGATCAACAACAGTAATTGATCACATAAAATGGAATCAACAACATAATTTGATTCCATTGATCGGATCAGCAACAGTAGTTGATTCCATAAAAATTGAAAACCAAGTACAATTATACCAGTAGTTGTCAACAACAGGAGTTGATGACATTAGATAGGATCAACAACATGAGTTGATCGTATTTTACTAATTGTTCAACTATTATTGTTGTGTTATTGAATGAATAAGAATGCTGACTATATTACTGTTGTTTGAAATATAGCAATCAATGAGGAGATCATCGCGGTTAAGCCTGAAGAATCAAGATGATCAACCGAAACAGATTCCAAAAGATGTAGGAAACAAACGGAAGAAGTTATTGGAAGAAAAACAACAACATATTGAAAGAAGGATAAACCAGAAAAATGATCAACAAAATGAACAAGTCAAAGCAACAAAAAGAACAGAAGAGGGACAAGAAGATTCAGAAGAAGACGAATCGCAAGAGATTGAAAAAGTTAAAGTAATAAAAAGAAAGAAGGAGAACAAGAAGAAATTAGATGATGAACATAAAAAAAATGTGTAGAAGAAGAAGAAAAATGAAGAGGAACCATCAGGTAAAATAAAGAAGAAGATGATAATTGAAGAATCAGAAGAAGATTCAGACGAAGAAGAGAAAAAATCAGAGGAGGAGGGAGAAGAATCAGAGGAAGAAAAAGTAACCGAGGAAAAGAAAGAATCAGATGTGAAAAAGCGGGGGTCTAACAACACCACCCAATATTTTGCTTAGCAATCTGTATAGACAAACTCCAATATACTTTTTATGAGAATCAACTAGACAGTCAGACTCAATCAATAAAAAGATATATCAAAGAGTTTATATCTCAATCTCTTGATTTGATCTTTACTCAAGCAAATGGAAATCTGCGAGTCTTTATCAAAGAGAGATAACTTGGACGGTACCAAAGACCAATGTCCAAGGATCAATCAATATCAATCAACAACCAAAGGTTGGATTTCCAATTGATGATCTTTAACGCACAACCTGTATTATTTCAATTATATAAAATATAATGCGGAAAATAAATAACACAAACACCAGAAGTTTTGTTAACGAGGAAACCGCAAATGCAGAAAAACCCCGGGACGTAGTCCAGATTGAATACACACTGTATTAAGCCGCTACAGACACTAGCCTACTACAAGCTAACTTCGGACTGGACTATAGTTGAACCCCAATCAGTTTCCCACTAATTCAAGGTACAGTTGTACTCGTACGCCTCTGATCCCAGCATGATACTGCACACTTATTCCCTTAGCTGATCTCACCCACAACTAAGAGTTGCTGCAACCCAAAATCGCAGACTTGATAATAAACAAATCTGTCTCACACAGAAAAGTCTATCAAAGGATAAATCTGTCTCCCACAGAAAAATCCTAGTTTTTGTTCCGTCTTAAGATATAAAATCAAGTTGAACAGGAACCAATTGATAATCCGGTCTTATATTCCTGAAGAACAACCTAGATTAATCAATCACCTCTCAACAATCCTTCTTGACTACACAAGCGGTTTGTCGAGGAATCACAAACAGTGAGACGAAGATGTTTGTGACTTATTTATCTTGCCTATTGGAGAACTCTCACGATCTTAAGCCAATCAATATATTGTACTCGTACGATAGAAGATGCAAGATCAGATCACACAACTACGATAAAAGTAGTATCGGTCTGGCTTCACAATCCCAATGAAGTCTTTAAGTCGTTAACCTGGTTTTAAAGAAGAAAACCAAAGGTTAAAGGAGAATCGACTCTAGCGAGCGCACTAGTATCACACAGACGTGTGGGGATTAGTTTTGCCCAATGCTAGATGTCTCCTTTATATAGCCTTCAAATCAGGGTTTTGCCTTAGTTACAAAGCAATCCATATTCACCGTTAGAAAAAAACCTGATTTAGATTCAAGCTAATATTTCTCAACCGTTAGATCGAAAACTTAGCTTGTCACACACACTAGGGTAGGCGTTTAATGGGTTTGTGAAAACTATGCCCAAACATATATGTGTATGTTGGTTCAACATAGTAACCCAAAAGGTTAACCACATGAGCAATTCATATTAACCTAGTTCTTCTTCACCATAACTAGTTCAATTGACTCAAATGAACTAGTTAGAGAGTTGTTCAATTGCTATGAGATCTTATGTAACTACACAAGACACAATTGAAACAAAGATGATTCGATTCTATGAATTGGCTCATGAACTTTATAGCCACGGTTTGCATAAAGCATTCCTTAGTAATTTAAGTTTCATGTTCAGAGCACATCTTTAGATCATAACCACTTAAGCTCACAAACAAGTTCGCGGACTTAAGGCAACCGGCAGAGTTTTCCAAACTCAGCAGAAAATCTCGGCAAAGAGACTTCCGCCAGTTCGCGGAATAGGTTCGCGGACTGATTCGCGGACTAAACACGCAAACGATTTTTTGGAAAATCCCAGCAGAATTTCTCAGCAAGAGAACTTCCGTCAGTTCGCGGACTTGGCAAAGCCAATTCCTCCGGTTTCTCTCAATCAACAAAGATCGAAAAATTCGGATTAAGGAATACATGGTTATGTAATTTAAACTCTCATTCCAATCATTGAGACATTCTCAGAGGATGTTATATAGCCGTTATTCACAGACCGTTTCACGTTAGAGCAATTCTCAAAGTAATTGAAACTTTTCATGACTTTCATCACAAGGTGAAGATAAACTTGATCAAAGTGAAACGCTTTACCAACACACGATTTCGAGAAAAAGATAAGTAGTGAATACTCATCTCGAAATGTAAAATGTGTATGATCCAGTCTATATAACATACGAATTTTTGTATCATAAGAAGTAGGAGATAGAATAGATAGACTTTTGAGTGGTAGATAAGTTCAAGTCTCCACATACCTTTTTGTTGATGAAGTTCCACGGTTCCTTGAGTAGATCTTCGTCGTTGTATGATGAATCTCCATGAAGTCCTTGAGTTCAACTACACTTTTCTATCCTAGTCCGAGACTTAGCTATAATAGACTAGAAATAAAGACTCATAGTTTTGATCACTAACATTGACAAACATGCTTGATATAGCAACGCATGCGAGGTCGACCGAGCTATGCTATAACAAGATGTTGATACGGCACAAGCGGAAGCGATAAAAGAGAAGGAGAATCCACTCCTTAAGATGATGATAGAACACTCCAATCCAGGAGCAAAGTAACGATAAAACTCTAATCCAAGAGTTAACGCAGAGATAACAATCAATATAGATGATTAATAAAGAAACAGGTTCAAAGACCAAAGAACTTACTTGTTCATAAACATTCAGAAAGGCGAGCTAAACCAAGCTGCTTTGCAAAACAAAAACGACGACTACTTATAACTATTGAACTCAACGAACTACGCGTAAGTGTACTAACAAGGCCACCTAGAAGAATCAGTCGAGGATTCCTGTGATCTCTAGGTTTTTTATCAAAAAATAAATAAATAAATAAAAAATTATTGATCTTGTTCGAAAGTTGAAGGTAGTTGAAGATTTGGGTTTGTCATCGTCTTTCATAAAGTCGTGAGCCCACATAGCATAGTTATACGTGGTTTATTACTTCAAAAGGAACCTCTAACTGAGTATGTGAAATGAAAGAATATCCCAATATTTTCTACGAGAGAAATCATTTTTTCCGTGGGATTGTTGATGGGAGTACTGCATGTCGTTTTATTATCGATGGTGATTGCATCGATAACTTGGTATCAAGGAGGATGGTGGAGACTACCGGTATGGAGATGGATTGGTATCCTTGTCCAGATCAAATTCAGTGTGTCAACGGAGGATTGATTACTTGTAATGGTGTATGCAGATTTTCATTGTCAATCGGTAAGGTATATTCTGACTCAATCATTTGTGAAGTAGTTGATATGGACGTATGTGATGTTTTTCTGGGTAGACCTTGGTTTCTAGATGTTCACGTAGTTTGTAGCAGTCGAGACAATGCTTATGAGTTCAAGTGGGGGAAGACCAAGGTGTCCCTAATACCAAGTCCTAAGCCATCTGAAAATACTACAGACGAGTCCGACAATACAGTTCCAAACACTTCGTGGGTGGATTCATATGAAGACCCTTTTGCTAATTTCTGTACACCAGCTTTCTTTGGATGTCGAAAAGACGGTACTTGGAAGGTTACATGGGAGTTCTTACATTGTAATGGTTGGAACAAACACCAAGGGTTCAAAACTTGGTGTATGCACATGAAGATATTGAAGCTGAATTCGTGTCACGACAATTTGGTGATTCCAATGCACAATTCGAGGTCGGGTTGTGTCTCAGGTGGGTGCGCCAAGATTCTTTCTTCGACAAGCCATTTCCAATATAAACTCGAGACGAGTTTCATCGCAGTAGGGGAGCCTGATACGGGATGTATTTAGGGACTTTTCTTATGCGAATCTTATTAGGCAGTCCATATTCATTAATGAGTCTGTTTTGTTAGGATTTACCTTGTTAATGAGTCCATATTCATTAATTAGTTGGTTAGTGTGCAAGTATAATAAGATAAGTCAAAAGGAGTTATCCGGCGTATCTTGTTAGTAAAGTCGTTAGGATAAACTACACTTACGTGTAGTTCGTTGAGTTCAATAGTTATAAGTAGTCGTCGTTTCTGTTTTGCAAAGCAGCTTGGTTTAGCTCGCCTTTCTGAATGTTTATGAACAAGTAAGTTCTTTGGTCTTTGAACCTGTTTCTTTATTAATCATCTATGTTGATTGTTATCTCTGCGTTAACTCTTGGATTAGAGTTTTTATCGTTACTTTGCTCCTGGATTGGAGTGTTCTATCAGCATCTTAAGGAGTGGATTCTCCTTCTCTTTTATCGCTTCCGCTTGTGCCGTATCATATGTGAAGACGGAAAAGGAACTCAAAGGTAACAATATTGAGTTGTGTTTTATGCTGCCATATCATTAAGTTGTTTTAACTATTAAAAACAAATAAGTCAATGGTTGAGTTGCATGTATGCAGGTAGGCCAAGGGCGAACGAAGTTACATTCAAAGGAGGTCTCATTCCATTGGTTGAAATGGGGAGTTTTCTATACAAGCTGTTTGAAGTAGAAGAACAAGGAAATAAGAAGAAACCAAACATTTCCAAAGCACTGAAGGCCAATCCTTTCTGGGACTTCTTCAGCCCATTCTACACAACAAACAGCAGCAGTATAGTGACTCTTAAATGGTTAGAAAGAATCAATCTTGCAATACGGCTGCTGCTTAGTGGATTTAATAAAGAAACGAAGGAGCTCGCATTTGGATATCCCGAAAATGAGGAGAATTATACACAATGCTCTCTGGATGCAAGGGAATTTGCGTTGAACTTCAAAATCAGAAGAATTATAGAGAGTGAATATTTCAAGAGGAGACTAAAATCAAAGCACCAAGATGAATGCAGGAAATTCTTGAATACCAAGTTCAGACCAGAGAAAGAGTTAGATTGTAAGCATAAAATAATTAAGACTGAGGTTGAGAACAAACTAATAATTGCAGCTGGAGATGAGTCTGACCCAGAGTATTTTGTCAGACTTTTTTCCATGTGGTTATGTGCAGTGTGTTTCTTCCCAGATTCTGGAACAACAAGCTTTGCGAGGAAATGGTTACCTTATGTTCTACAAATGGATAAAGTGTCATGGCCAGATCACATTGTAGATTTTTTGATTTCGAACATCTCAAAACAAAAAGGGAAAAAAGGATTGTTATTGGATGCACTACAATGATATCGGTAAGTAAAACTAAACTCTTTCATTTATCTGCATCCAGTATTAGTTTTGTGAACACATTGGGAACTACATCGACAATATGAAGGGTTTTGAAACCAGAACTCCGAGATTCCTAAGATGGAACCAACACACATTGTGCAAGAAACTTCGCAATGATTTTGGCGAAAAATCTAGAGAGGGAATAGACATGACTTGGTTTAAACATCAGGTAATTTTTTTCTTACTCTCTTTAAATTTCCTAGTACAAAATACTAATTTTTTGTGTGTAAACAATGGAAGTTGATCCCAGCAAATGGATCAACAACCAAAGTTGACACAAAATAACTGAAATCTACTGCATACAAGTATGATTATGCACATTTTTTTGTATCTGTATATTTAAATTAGAGGTGGTTCAGATTAGGATTAGGAAAACAAGTGTAATTATATATGATAGATTTAAAGAAATGATACTGATTTGCCATCTAAAATGTATTTTACAGATTTTGTGTATCAACAATGAAAGTTGATTCCCAATGAATGGAATCAACAACCAAAGTTGGCACAATATCTGAAATGTATTACAGATTTTGTGTATCAACAATGGAAGTTGATCCCCAATGAATGGAAGTTGACATCATATCTGAAATGTACTCCACTTATATATTGCCTAAAATAGAGTTTTAGCTGCAAATTCATATATGTCGCACCTCACTCGGGAATTAAGGGTAGAATGTGAGAAAAAAAATAGATTATCGCCCAAAAAATACTTTGCTCACTGTATTGCACACCGGTTTGCAGGTTCATGAAGATTTTGTTGATCCGGTTACAGAAGATGAGATGTATTTAATTGACCTATCATCACCAACACGAGAATTGGAAGTAGAGAGGAAGAAGAATGAAGAGCTGGCAGAAGAAAACTTGTATCTTGAATGTGACAAGCAGGAAATAACTTATCAAAGAAATGGGTCAAACAAGAACATTGATGAACAACATAATCTTCATGAAGAATATTATTGACAATAAGAACAACATGATTTAGTTGCAACCTGCAGATGTAGAGAGATTTGAAGATATTGCTAAACAAGTGAAGGAATGGAAAGAAAAGGAAATGCATGTCCAGAAAGCAAGATCAGAGAGTACTCAACAGGAATTCAAAAGAGCAGCCAGAGATATCTTAGAGACTGAATTAACTCAAGTGGAGAATACAAGTGGAGAACCATCTGAAAAAGGAGACTAAAGTTGTGACGAAGAACCAGAATCAAGTCAACTGATGTTGTCATTGTCAGATGCAAGTACATGTAATTTAGAAAAGAGTTTTCAGAAGGGTTTTCAAAGTGTACTAAATATCCAGGTAAATCCTATGTTGAACGATCACTTGGCAAACTAGAAGATGGGATTCAATGCAGGAAGTGAAGAACAAAGAAGACAAGAACCAAATCTTCAGATCAGTTTTGTGATTGCAGAGATTGGTAATTCAGTTGAACAGTTAGAAGAGGAGATTGAAGTCAAAGAAGGAGAAAGGAGTACAAACATGCAGGAAGCGGAGATGGTGGGAGATTTAATTGTTTATTCAACTCCTCCAATTAAGGATATACTTCCAGAGAGATCAGATTATGTCGCTACAGGTAATATTTAAACTCAGTTAAAGAAGTAATCAATTTACTTCTTAGTGTTTAACTCTGCAAGTGTTAGCTATAAGAATTGTATGCAAGTCTGTTTACATATTGCATAGTTTGGATTAATATTAGTATTAGTTTGGTTTACTGATTTCTATACATCCGTAATGAATGAAAATGAGTGAATGTTAGTATTAAAGATAGCAAGTATGTACAACTAATTGAGTTTACTTGAGTTTAAAGATAAAATCATGCATTTATTTATTTATTAAGTGTCAACAATGAAAGTTGATCCATGAAAGCAATAGGTCAACAATAATGAATGATTGGTTTGTTATCAAGAGAATGAGTGTTAGCATTATAGAGTATTTCCACATAATGGAATTAACTTGTGCATACAGATAAAACCATGCATACTTTTTTATTTTTTTTAAGTGTCAACAGTAGAAGTTGGATCCAATAATGTGGGGTGAACATAAGTTGGATCCAATAATGTGGGGTGAACAATGGAAGATGATCCCATGAAAGGACCAACAACAATTGTTGATCCCAAAACCAATAGGTCAACAATTGTTAGAGCACTGCTCGGTCAAACTCGCATGCGTTGCTATCTCAAGCATGTTTGTAAATGTTAGTGATCAAAACTATAAGTCTTGATTTCTAGTCTCTTATAGCTAAGTCTCGGACTAGGATTGTAAGTGTAGTTGAGCTCAAGGACTTCATGGCGATTCATCATACAAGAAGAAGATCTACTCAAGGAACCGGTGGAACTTCTCGACAAAAAGATATGTGGAGACTTGGACTTATCTGTCACTCAAAAGTCTATCTATTCTATCTCCTACTCTTTGAGACAAAAGTCGTGTGCTATACATATAGACTAGATCATACACATTTGGTATTTCGAGCTGAGTATACCTCGCCTATCTATATATCGAAATATGTGTTGGTAAGATTTTCTCTTCGACCAAGTTTATCTTTACCTAGTGAAGATAGTCATGAATGTTTCAATCACTTTGAAAATTGCTTTGACAAGAAATAGTGTAACAACTATATAACATCCTCTAAGAATGTTTCAATGATTGGAATGAGAGTTTAGATTACGTAACCAATGGATTCCTTGAACCGAAGTTTTCAAACTTTGTTGATCAAGAGAACCGGAAGTATGGCAAGTGCCAAGTCCGCGAACTCAGTCCGCGAACTGCCGAAGTTCTCAAACCCGAGAATTTCTGCTGGAGTTGTCAAACTACTTGCGTGACCCAAGTCCGCGAACCCAGTCCGCGAACCGGCGTAGTTCTCGAACCCGAGAATTTCTGTTGGAGTTTGTAAACTCTATCCGGTGTCTTAAGTCCGCGAACCTAGTCTGCGAACTTGAGAAGGTTATATATCTAAAGATGATTTCTGAACTTAATCTTAAAAGACTAAGGAATGCATTTACAAACCCTGGATATTAAAGTTCATGAACCGATTCGAGTGAATCAAATCATCTTTGCTTTAATTGTGTCTTGTGTCGTTACATAAGATTTCCTTGCAATTGAACAACTCTCTTAACTAGTTCATTTGAGTCAATTGAACTAGTTATGGTGAAGAAGAACATGGTTGGTATGAAACGCTCATATGGTTAACCTCTTTTGGTATACTATTGTTGAACCAACAATGTACACGTTTGGGTGCGGTTAACAAACCTAGAAGCGTACAATCATTTGTGTATGACAAGATAAGTTTTCGATCTAACGGTTGAGAAATATTATCTTGAATCTAAATCAGGTTTTCATCTAACGATGAATATTGATTGCTTTGTAACTAAGGCAAAACCCTGATTTGAAAGGCTATATAAAGGAGACATCTAGTATTGTGCAAAACTAATCCCCACACCTTACATGTGATACTAGTTTGCGTGCTAAAGTCGTTTTTCCTTTAACCTTTGGTTTTCTTCTTCTAAAACCAGGTTAACGACTTAAAAACTTCATTGGGATTGTGAAGCCAGACCGATACTACTTTTATCATAGTTGTGTGATCTGATCTTGCATCTTCTATCATAACAGTACAATCATATTGATTGGCTTGAGATCGTGAGAGTTCTCCGATAGGCAAGATACAAAAAGTAATCACAAACACCTTCGTCTTATCGTTTGTGATTCCACGACATCTTGTTTCGCTACCATACGATTAAGATTGTTGTGAGGTGATTGATTAATCTAGGCTGTTCTTCGGGAATATAAGACCGGATTATCAATTGGTTCCTGTTCACCTTGATTATTATCAAAATACGGAACAAAAACTTTTAGGGTTTTTCTGTGGGAGACAGATTGATCCTTTGATAGACTTGTCTGTGTGAGATAAATTTGTTTATTGTTAAAGCCTGGGATTTTGGGTCGTAGAAACTCTTAGTTGTGGGTGAGATCAGCTAAGGGAATCAAGTGTGCAGTATCCTGCTGGGATCAGAGGCGTAGGGAGTACAACTGTACCTTGGATCACTGGGAGACTGATTGGGGTTCAACTATAGTCCAGTCTGAAGTTAGATTGGAGTAGGCTAGTGTCTGTAGCGGCTTAATACAGTGTGTATTCAATATGGACTAGGTCCCGGGGTTTTTTCTGAATTTGCGGTTTCCTCGTTAATAAAATTCTGGTGTCTGTGTTATTTCTATTTCCGCATTATATTTGTTTATATAATTGAAATAATACAGGTTGTGCGTTTGAATAAATCAATTGGAAATCTGACCTTTGGTTGTTGATTGATATTGATTGATCCTTTGACATTGGTCTTTGGTACCGTCTAAGTTATTCCTTTTTTTTGATTATAGACTCACTGATTTCTATTAGCTTGAGTGAATCAAAACAAGAGAGATATTAACTCCTTGAGATACTTTTACCTAGAGTGAGTCTGACTGTCTAGTTGATTCTCTAGAAAGTGTTTCGGAGTTAGTCCATACAGATTGCTAGCGAAATATTGGGCGATGTTGTTAGACCCACGCTTTTTCAATTGGTATCAAAGCAGGCAAACACGTTCAAGACCTTACAAGTCTGTGTTTGTAGCGGTCTGACTCTATGGACAGAGGTGCTATCTCTATTAACGTACCACCAATCTTCGATGGTTCTAATTACTTATGGTGGAAAATTGTTATGCGATCTTTTCTTCAAGCACGTGATTTTCAATCGTGGGTATATGTTTTTAGTGGCTATATTGTTCCCGTTGTGGCAGTTGAAGATGTAAACGTTCCCAAGAATATTGGTGAATACAGCCCTGTCGAGATACTTGCTGCAAAGCAAAACTCCGACGGTTTGAATGCCATCATACATGCCATTACCCCAAATCTTCAGCACCATGTGTCTAATTGCACTAGGTCTAAAGATGCTTGGGATATCTAAGAAACCGTATTTGAAGGTAACTCCAGTGAAAAGGAAGCCAGGCTTCAAAAACTTAATTCCGATTGGGAGAACCTTCGTATGGCAGATGAAGATACATTTGATGAGTTTAATCACAAAGTGTCTGATATTATTAATGCATCTTTTGCATTGGGTAAGACTATTCCAGAAAAGGACATTGTGATGAAAATTCTCAGATCGCTGCCATCTAGATACGAGTCTAAGAAGCATGACATCGTTGAGGGAAATAACCTTGATAATATTTCCATAAATACATTGGTTGGAAAGCTAAAGATCTTTGATCATGAGCATACATCCAAAATCGGAAAGGATGTTGCCTTTAAAGCACAAAAGAACACTAAATTACTTGATAAGAGTAAAAGTGTTTATGTCTCTGAGGATGATCAGTCTGAGGGTGATTTTTCAGATGAAGATCTTGACAAATCAGTCTCCTCGATCACAAGACACTTTAGGGATCTTCTATTGAAGAGAAGTAAACAGTTTTCAAGAGACAAACCTAGGTCATCGGATAAACCTCACAATCGTGTTCCTCCTAAAAACAGGGATGTTGATGAGGATGATGACGAGGATATGCCACAGTGCTTTAAGTGTAAAGGTTTTGGTCATTTTGCAAACGAGTGCCCGAATCGTAGAAAATACACTGGGAACAAAGGTCTTGCTATAACACTTGATGAGATGTCCGAGATCTATGATTCTGATGAAGATAGGAAATCAAGTGTTGGTCTTCTATGTGAAAACATTGATTTTGATAACTGTAGCAATACATATATCAATCTTGATGGTTTCGGTGAACATAAGAAGCCAATCATGATGGAAGAATCAATTGACCCAACCTTTTGAAACCCTGTCTGTAATGTTTCAGGATCTACCTGTGTTTAGCTGCTGTTGCACCACAGATGCCTGATTATTATCCAAGATTGACGTGCTCGTTTTGTTCTCAGAAGGGTCATGAACTATCAAGATGTTACAAGTACAAACATCAATTGAGGCACGCCAACAAACTTCAACGAAGAGCAAATCAGTTAGCAAGGAAGCTTAAACTTGCTCAGAAGACCGTTGAGGTATGTAGGATTTTATCTTCGTCTAAGAAGTTAGTTTCCAAAGTCAAAACAAGACTATTTGAGAAGAAAGTATGGTCAAATCGCTTTTATAGAAAGAAGTCAGAGGATTCCTCTCATGAGGAAAATGGTGGACAAATCATTGTTCACCATAGCACAAATTAATTATGTTGTTTGGTAAATCTTGTCTCATGTGCCTGTTCAAAAGAGACAAGGTTGTGAACGCACAGGCTTTAGGAAAAGTTTTCTTAGGTTTATTCTTTTCTGTCTATCAAATAAAAGGAAGGGTTACTTTCGACAATTCTACTCTTTATAGGGTTTAGAGTTGGACGTCCACAAACCTGTTTAAAGGTTTCGAACCCTAGATTCCTTTTTCCTCTTTGATATTCTTTATATTCCAAGACTGTTTGTTGAGATTGTGAATTCCAATCACAAAAATCAGTTGGTTATAGCCGTTCTCATAAGCATCATGTCTTTGGATGGAAATGATGTCAACATGATTGGTAAGCCATCAATCAAGGAAAAAGAAAAATCTCCAGTAATTCCGTCCTTGAAAAGAAAAAGGAGGAATACAAGAAATCCAAGGGCTGTCCCTTCTAACTCTCAGAAATTTTCCGATGTTCTTGATGAGTTGAAGGAGGTAAGAAAGGAGATTCGTGATATTAAAGCTTGCGTTTTAAGATCTTTGGAAATTCAGAAAGCCCTGGTTCGACATCATCATCCAAGACAGTTTGTTTATATTAACTCCTATCTTCACGAACCTTATGTACCAATGGATGTTGACGACAAGGAGTTCGCGAATGATAAAGAATTTCTCAAAGACATTTTTTCCCAGTATGTCTTCTTTTTGGCTTAGTTGGAAGGATTAACTAGTGCTTTGAATAGCGATGATTGTGACTACATATAGCTATTATTTTCATCTTCTTGTTTTTAGTTTTTTTTTTTGTTTAAAATTCTAAAACTATTTGAAGGATGATGTTTTGCAATATTTTTGATTTTGTTATATTGCAACTTGTTATGGGATATTTGTGTTTACTTCCTTGAACTTTGTTGTCCCATATTTTTGTCAAAAGTAAAGTCGTTCACGATCGGTATTGGTTTATTGGTTTAATAATGAATAGACTTTTGACATATACAAAAGTTAAGCCTATATTGTCAACCCTTGACGGAAGATAGGTTAAAATCTTGTGTATCCAAGGATTATTGCTATTGTATATGCTTGTGCAAAAGAATGAATCCTTGTGTATTCCACGGTATAGATCTTCATTGATCCATCTTTTTGTATTACCGTGAGGCTCCGTGATGTGTCTTATGTTGAGCACGATACAACTAAGTTGATTATTTTTGATTAGCTTGGTTGGTTGTTCCGTGAGGTACGTTATGTTGAGCATTTAGAACTAAATTAATCATCTTCTTGGTTATTTAGTTATTACTCCACAAGTTCTCTTGTGTTGAGTACATGAACGATTAAGCCAATCACTCTCTTGTACGATTAACTTAGTCGTTGCTCCGTAAGTTTACTTATGTTGAGCACAATGAATTAAATTGATCATTTTTGTGGTTAATTTGATTATGTATTCCGATTAGATTATTCATGGGTTTACTTATGAATAATTTGATTGGGTGTTGGATATAAAAATCATTCTCATGGTTTTGGTGTACAATAAAATCCTATTTTCTCTTGAAATTAAGGTCGCTCGTTTTTGTTTGATAAGTGCATAAATCATATGATTTTAGTGTCCATTCCATATTTGCTTTAGCTATTATTCTTGCATATTTTCGTATTATTACTTTGGTTTTCTATTATTTGTCTAAATTAGGTGAATCATCCAAAACGTAGCTACAAAGTTCTGAAAAGATCTAAAAAGAGAAGTATTCCAAGTATCCAAGTGCGTAAGTCCAAGAGAAGTGGAAGAAGTGCGACGAAAGGGAGCAAAACACTCATAATCAAGACACAGGCCAAAGACCAATCTTAACTCATTCAAATTAAGGATTTCTCATCATCATTTTGAATATAATTTAAAGATAAAAATAATGCAAAAAGAATGAGGTCATTCCGAGTTCGGATGAAGAAGTTGTGACCAAAACAGTTTTTATCAAATACCGAAGACAGTGAAGTCCGCGATCTGGGTTCGCATACCGGGTTCGCAGACTTAATTCCGAAAATTTCTGCTGGAATTTGAAGTTTGCGGACTGGGTTCGCAAACTTAGGTAGTAGGAAACGTGTATTTACACTTTGGAAGGCCTAAGGGCACGTTTGGAGTCGTTAGGTCATATTTTTGGGTCGGGTTCCTAAATCAAACTAAGTACGTGAAGGCCAAGCAATGTAAACCTATAAAAAGGTATTAGGATAATCAATCGTGGGAAAAATCTCTTCTTCTACTTTTGTTCTAGGGTTTAGAAACATGAGAGCTTTTCTTTTTCTTCTTGTTATGAACTCCATGAACATGAGCTAGAGTTTTATTATTGGTTAAAGATGTAGTTAGATTTCACATAACATGATTTTGGGTTTAATGAATTAGTTTTGTCTCATCTTTATCGATCATGATTCTCTGGAATTATAGTTATATGATTGATGTATTATAACATGATTTGATTGTTTGTTTTGTCAAGTTGCAAATTGGTAGAAATTGTAATCACATCTATTTCTAGTTTAGGGTTAATCATCGAGCGATAATCCTTGAACACAATTGCAAGTAGCATAAATATGGTTATAGCTTGTAGTGATACATCCTTGTAATCGTATGTGAACCATGACCTTTGTCCGAATTGTTTGCGCAATGTATTTCAATTGCATTGATTAATTTCATGAATCTTAATGCTCCATGGGAATTGAACTTGATTAGCGCAAGGCGTTAGGTTATTCTTTTGGTAGAATTCATACTTGCATCGTTTTACATGTATGTGTGATGAAATCAGGAAATTCCGGGATATTCTTTCTACTAGGTATCTTAGGGCTTTTGATAATGAGAGATTAAATATCAATTCTAGTTATTAAGACAAGAACATGTTAGTGACTGAAAACGAAATCCTTGACCAATACTTTCACATATCCTTGAGTTGATTTGTTTACTTTTATTTATTTGCTTTTATTGTAGTTTATTTTACATAAATCAGAAAATATCCCCCTTGTTTTACATAAGAAATCGAAACATATTGACAACCTTAGTCCTCTCTGTGGGAACGATCCTCTCTTGCCCTTGCTATATTTATATTTTGAGTAGTAAGAAAGTGTAATTATTTTTGACGCCTACGACAACGATCAAATTTTGGCGCCGCTGCCGGGGAGGCAGTGGTTGTCATTTGTTTTTGGTTTCTTATTTTTGTTTTTAGTTTTGTCTTTATTTTCTGGTTTTTAACCTTGGTTTTAGAATCTTATTTCAGGTACTTGTTTCTCATGGAAGGAGCGTACTACATGGATGGATACGGTTTTCAACAACCTCAACAACATGACAACTTCCAACCATTCCATGGGTATAATCAAAACCAAATTATTGGTTATGTCCAATATTCCATGGAACCTTGTGGTCCTCATACGTACCAACAACCTTATGGCAGGTATGTGTGTGAACAACCACAGGGATGGGAGGATTCTTATGCTCGTGAACATCAAGTATCTAACTTTTTGGACAAATTTTTCAACTTCGTACAACAAGAGTTTCAAAAAGCTAAAGAGACTACTGAAGAGCAACTCCAAGAACTTCGTGAAGGTATGTCTATCTTGCGAAGAGGAATTGATCAATGTAAGGAAGATATGGATAATTCTAATGTGCATATGGTTTGTGATGAATATTTGATTGATGCTAATGTTGAAAAAGGCCAATCCTTGGGCACTTTCGTTGATAATTGTGTAGCTAACTCAAATCTTGATCTTAATAATGATCATTCACCTATTCAAAAGGATGAGTTCGATATTATCAACACTAAATTCAGCGAAGACCAATCTTATGTTAACTATGAAAGTGACGGTGATTATGATACATTGCTTGAACCAACTCATGGTGACAACAAAGAGGAGTGTACAATGGAATCTTTTTGGGATCAAGCTGAAGACGAAGAGGAATATGGTGACACTTCTGTAGATTACTCAAGCATTGATCTTAATAATGATCAAGAGCCTATTCAAAGGGTGGAACTTGAGAATGATGCATTTTTGAGTGTTCTCAAAAGGTTCCTTATAGTGAAATTTGGACCCCCAGTGGAGTATGTGACTTACAACAAGGAGGAATATGTTGAGAATGTGATCGTTAAGACCGATATTGTGGAAGACCCAATTGAGCTTGCAAAGAATTGTAATGATGATGTTTATGTCGAGACTTTGGTTAAGGAAGAAGCGAACGAAAAATGGTTGCAAAGTTTGATAGAAGACCATGATATACAAGAGGTAAGTAATTCACTTGAGTTTTTCAAGGATGAAGAGGATTATGTGATACAAGAGATTGTGCAAGGTTTGTCTAACCCTTTGCATATTGTTTCTTCTCCTTTACCTCTTATTGGTTTGAATGTATGTGCTTTGAGAATATTGTTGAATGACTTTGTTTCTCGATTTCCGTCATTAGAAACATTTGATTCTCATACTATGCAAGTTTGCAAAGAAGAAACCATGGAAGTTCCCGAATTCTATGTTCTCTATCCAATTCCGAGTGTAGAAATGATTAAGTGTGGGGGAAACTTCAATAAAGTGATAGCTTCTATATTTATAATTTGGGTTAATGATTTTGTGAAGCTGTTATTTGAATTGCAGATTGTTATTTGGAAGGATTACCAAATTTTCAGATTGTTGGTGTACGGACGATAACAATAACGTCGGGATTTGACGACGTTAAACCAAGCGCTTCATGGGAGGCAACCCATCGGTTTTGTATCTCTATCCCTTTTGTTTTTATTTTCTTAGTTTTTCATATCTTGCATTCCCATGTTAGATTTTACAAGTCCTATATCTATAATGAAAGTTTTGACGAAACTAGTTTCGTCAGAAAAATTCTGATTGCGTACTTGTTACAAAAATAGCTCTCGAGACTTCAAACGAAGTCCGATTTGAGTGGTTGACCCCAACTTTTAAAGAGGACAGACATACATTTCTTTTCCAAAAATAAAATCTGAATTCGGAGTCTGTTAAGTTGGAGCGATAGGCCTGGACATTTGAGTTTCGATATTTTTCCAGAACTTTTTCTGATTGCATGTCAGTCAGTCCGGAGGCCATAAAAGTCAGATCATTCATCGAAACTTTGTGACCTTTTGACATGTTTCCCATTTGATAAGTTCGCGTACCCAGTCCGCAAACTTCAAATTCCAGCAGATATTTTCGGACTGTTTTGGTCACAACTTCTTCATCCGGACTCGGAATGACCTCATTCGTTTTTCATTCTTTTTATATTTCAATTCTCTTCAAAATGATGATGAGAAATCCTTAATTTGAATGATTTAAGATCGGTATTTGGCCTGTGTCTTGATTATGCGTGTTTTGTTCCTTTTCGTCGCACTTCTTCCACTTCTCTTGGACTTGGGCACTTGAATACTTGGAATACTTCTCTTTTTAGATCTTTTCAGCACTTTGTAGCTCCTTTTTAGATGATTCACCTAATTGAGACAAATAAGAGAAAACCAAAGTAATAATACGAAAATATGCAAGAATAATTACACAGTTTCTTCTGTGTAGCAGCCATGTCAGTCTGATTTTTTGCAAGAGGCTCCAGCACTTTGATAAGATCATCAATGGTAGGTGGTGGATCTCCTCAGACTTCTTCAGGGTGTCGTCCAGACAGTGGATGACCTTCGGCGTGAGGAAGAGTAATGTCACCACCATCAGTGTTGGAGGTCGGAATTGTCTCCGGGATATTTTGATTGTTGTTGTTGCTAGTGCTAGCACGGTTTGTGTTAGGATTCGTAACTGAACCCGATCTGAGATCAACCATCTTGTGAAATTGTGAGATTGAAACCGAGAGAATGATCTCCCACTATGGTCGCCAATCTGTAGATGGGGAAAAACGATTTGCTAGTTTTTAAGGAATTGAGGCGACGACCGTACGGAGGAGACTCCTCGAACCGAGCGAAATATTAAACCTCACACAGATGCACCGCTGCAAAGGGGGTGCTTTAGATTCGAGAGATCAATCTGTAGTACTCCGGCCTAAATCAGGACAATGATCGTTCCAGAGTAAATTCGGTCACAAGAGAGGATGGGTTGATCTGTAGGAGGGAAGCTGAGAAATGTGTGGAATCAATGGTAATCAAATATTGTGGGTGTGTGAATTCTGAATACGATAAGCTCTGAGTGATTGAAATTGATCAATTGAGAGTAGTTGCTCAATTGATGAGTTGATGATCTCGTGTTGTCAGTTTGACGTGAGATTGATGATACTGATGATGCCGATGATTCAATCATGATTCAGAGACTTATTTATATTGCTGGAATTGTAGACACCATGATTCCATGAAGTGCGGAAGTTGATGGAATCAAGGAGTGGGGAAGTGGAGATCGTGTTTGAAACCAGTTGCTCAACGTGTGGAGACTTGGTAGATTTTCCACCCACTACCTCGTGAATTCCTTCAACTGATTGCACGACTTGCTCAAATTCCATCGTGTGTTTGAACATACGTGCCGTAGACCACCAGACCAAAACCTAAGTGATATCCCCCCAAGTGACACGATTGACATTCCTTGGTTTTTTAATAAATTGATGAATTCGTGGTTTGATGGGACGATGAGTCCATGTAGTTGCTGAGTTGAACATGATGTTCTGAAACTCATGAGTTGAACATGTCATGAGACAGAGGTATAGTTCTTACGATGAAGTGAGCAAGTATTGCTCATTTGATGGATCGTTGAATATTGATTGTTGAACCAATATCCCTTGGTTTGAGCAAATATTTATCATCTGAGCAAGTGTTTCTCATGTGATGAATTGTTGAATATTTGATCGTCTGAGCATGTGTTGCTCATCTGATGGATTATTGGCAGCATACCAAAAATATTAATTAGAATACTGGTCGTTGAACCGAGAATAATTAATAAAATCAATGACCATGAGGTCGTCGTAAAATTATTAAGGTTGGAATCTGGAATGATGATCCTTGGATCCAGAAACCCTAATTTGATCAATTGATGATCAATTCATGGTTCGTCAGAATTTCGACCATGGGACGAAGGAGGGAGCGACTACATGGGACCGGGGATCAACCGTGTAGTATCTATATGCTCACGTGAGAAAATACGAAGAACTCCTTGTAGAGTTGACGATTTGTTGGTGAATGAATGATCAAATGCTTATTTAATCATTTATTCGAAAATGCTCGTCTGAGCCTTAGGTGAGAAAACCTAATTAATTATGACGAGGCGAGGGACCGACCATGGAGTCATGAAACCGGCCTTGTGTTGTCACGTGACCGCCTGACGATCACTTCATGAAATCCAAAGTGTTTGGAAGTGTTTTGGACGTAATACGAGCAATTGTGCAAATTAGGTCAAAACTGTGAAAATTGATGGGACCGGCTTCCGTGAGCCAAAGAGCCAATCATGGTCGGTCAAGATAGCGTTCTCGTGTCCCCAAGGCGTCTGCGTCTCATTCCTGAGAATTTTGATATTTTCTGGCGTGCAATTGAGCATCCATTCGAGAAAATATGTAAAATTAGGGTTTCAACGAAACTGGGGAAAACACCATGAGATGATGAAAAATAATTATAAAATAAGGAATGAGGAGGCGTGGGACCGCCATGGTCAAGGCATGGTCAGTCGGTCTTGACCACGGTCCCGTGGTGTCTTTTCCTTAATTTTATAATATTTTGATGATTTTATGAAAAATTCATGAATTTTGAGAAATTTGATGAATTTAGGGAGTTCCATGAATTGAAGGAGTTTTCATGAGTTCAAGGAAGCAAAAAATATTAAAATAATAAAAACAAGGGCGTGTGGGACCGTGGAAGGCATGGCCGGCCGGCTTGGGCCCGGTTCCACGAGTTTCCCTAATTTTGTGTATTTTTCATGTATTTTTGATGAATTGAGGGAATTTTTCCTAATTTGAGAGAAATACCATGAAATCAAGGATTTTGATGAATTCAAGGAAAACTAATAATAAAATAATAAGACAAAGGGGCGTGTGGGACCGACTAGGACATGGCAGGTCGGCCAAGGCCCGGTCCCACAAGTTTTCATAATTTATTTTATTTTATTATTATTTGGTGATTTGTGCAAAATACCATGAAATCAAGGAGTTTTTTCATGAAATTAGAGAAATAATAATAATAATAAAATAATAAGGAACCGTGGGGTGTGGGGCCGGTTGGGACCAAGGCATGGCTGGTTGGCCAATGGTCACACCCCACACTCCTTTTCTTAATTTTATATTATTTTTTATGGATCTATGGAAGTACCATGAAACCGAGGAGTTTCCTCTAGACGAAGGAGATTTGATAAAATGAGAGAATTTTCATCAAATCATGGAAAATAATAAAAATGCATTAAAATATAAAACTGGCGTGGGATTGACCACGACACGGTCGGTCGGTCGTGTGTCCCTGCTCCCGGCATCCTGGTCAATATTTTTAATTATTTATTATTTTCGTCCCTATTTTGCATAGGTTCATCGTTTCGTTGTATTTTGAAATACTCGTTTGTGCGGTGACTGTTAGTGTATCGTCGTTGAATACACCTTCACCATTTGAATCAGGGCTTTCTTAGAGGTAGCTCAGACGCCCGGTTGTTGATTATTTATTACTAATTGTGGAATTCAGTGGAGAATAATTCACAAAACTAAGTAATAAGATGTTTATTATTAATTCATAGGATCAGATGAGGATTCGACTATGAATTCAGAATAATAAAGTGAGCATTACCATTCCATGGGATCATAGATTCGACCATAGAATCGGAGTAATTAAGATTTATCTATTACCATTTATAAGACCAGTTGTGGATTCGATCATGAAATCAGAGTAATGAGATAATATAGTTATTGATATTCTATGAGATCAAGCCGTGGATTCGATCGTAGAATCAGAACAATTGTTATTGCCATTCCGTGGGAGCAGTCGTGGATTCGACCATGGAATAGGAGCAATAATAGATTATTCTGGGAATTCAGTAGTGAATGTCACGGCAGAATTAATCTTAGTTAGGAATAATTAACTTTGTGGCTCTGTACTAGCAGAGCAAGCTGTCTAGGAGCATTAATTATCCCGATATGAGCTTGTCGGTAAGTCATATCCTTTATTTAGTCAAGGTAAACTCGTTGTTTGTTCCTGAAGACGTTATCGCTCTATACTAGCAGAGCAAGCTGTCTAGGAGCCGTCCATCTTGTGATACTATATAGAAATAATCACTGAAAGTATTCAGTATTCATGAGATATGCCGTTGTCTAGTTGTGAGACTACATATCTACATGTACTCTGAGAGAAAGTACTCTCCGTTGAGAATTCGATGAGAGACCCGTGTCTCGATACTCACGTCTGATTGCTGAATCAGAGCTTCGTATAATTATGAGTTTACGAATTTAGCCTTTGTCGAAAACCCATCATCTACATTAAGTCCCCTGCTTACTGAGGAAAGATGCGTTCCTCAGTCAGCATTAAATGGTGATTTTCCGGCCATAAATAATAATACCAGTAATTGAACTTAGTGGTAAGTTGAGACGTTACCGGATTTAGAGAGCATGAGCAAACCACGACTTGATGAAGGCTTCAATGTCATGATTGGAGCGTCGTTTGATGAGCATAAATTGGTGTTGAATCGCTGGTTTGGACGACGAGTCTGTGGTTGGTTAGGATTCGCGGGTCGGGCCCAATAAGGAAATCCTTAAAAAATTAAGTTTTGGAAATAAAAATTGGTATAAAAGGGATTAATCATTTTTTTTTCCACGACCAGCTCTTCATCACCTCTCCATCTTCGCGAGCAGGAGAAGTTGATTTTCTGCCGCCGCTCGATCCACCTGTCGCCGCCGGTCGTCGTCGTTGCCGCCGTCGGCAAATTTCCGGTCGGCGCTCCCAGGTACGTTTTTTTTTTTTTTTTGATGTTTGCTGATTCTATGACCTTCATGAATTGTTCATGCCTTGATCAAGATGAAATTATATACATGTGTATATATTAGTCTGAGTTTTATGAAAAAACCCTCGTTTTTGAAAACGTACGTTCGTTCGATCGTTAGTTTTGAAAACTAACTATAATCCCTGATTTAGGAGAGTTTTCTTTTTTTTTTTAAATATGAACTTAGGTCCAGTGATAAAACTTAGTGTATGAGCTTTCATGTGTACCACGGTTTTATCATAAAAGGAGTAAATTTTCACGAAATCGAAATAATCCTTCGTTTTAAAGACAAATTACGACGACTCGAAGGAAAATTCATATGATGGACTTGTGTCCAGTGATAAAATTTTGCTTATGAGCTTTCATGTAAATACAAAACTTTATCATATGTATGAGATGTGAGCTTTCACAAAATTTTTTGAAATAAACCTTCGTTTTAAAGACAAATAATGATGATACGAAGGAAAAATAGTTATATATATATATATATGCAGCCGTGACATATATTGTGCAAAATATGATGATATATTTTATTTGCATGAGTTTGTTTTCGTTAGATAAAATCCTTGAGAATTTATGTATGCAAGTTGCATTAATTGTTGTTTTTTCGAAAAATCAAAACGTGGGTTTTGAGGATTCTTCAAAGATAGACAATATATTTATGATAGAATATTGTATTGTTATGAACTTCATAGGTCGGTTGTGTGAATGTTCACATTATGAAAATTGTGTCCGTGATTTTATGAAAAATCAGTTTCGAAATTAATAAAGTTTCGTTCGTTTTTGCAGTTTTCGAAGAGACGAACGATTTTGAGGTGTTAACTCTACCGTTACTATCACTATTGTTAGTGGAAGCACAAAAGGTAAGAGTTAGGAGTTACCATTTTTTTCGTATTTCCTTGATTCATGTCTGGACATCATAATGAAGTAGGATGTAATGTGGACTTTGCAGTTGTTTTAGCAAAAATGACCAATTCCTCAGCCAACGATACTTCAAGGGACGAATCGCATACTGATGATGACATATCCAGGGATGATGCATGCATGGACGAGACCTCCATTGGTGAAGAAGAGGAGGATGCCACTGGCGTGAAGAACATTCCTAATATAGACGACGCATTCTTTGAGGAGGATCCAAAAGGAGCTGAAGCATATCTCAAATCCCCAGTATATCGTCTTCTGATCAACCCTAGGACTGTGACTCAGAATAAATTGGTGACCCCGAAGATGATAATACGGCTTTGTCCCGAACGAAGGCTTTTCCTTGCATCGGATACAAAGTTTAAGCTTTCTCGACGCCCTTTGGAAAAAAATTCTGGATTGGCGAGGCATATGTTGGGTTTCCCTCATGTCAGGGCTATGCTCAACCAGGCACAAGTGATGAGAGCTATTCAAGCTTCTGGAGACTTGTCTATTAATCATGACGTGAAAAGTATCGTGGCTTTGCTGCCTCGTTGGTGTGTTCCCACTCACACCTTCATATGTAGATGGGGAGAATTTACTGTTACCTTAGAAGATGTGGCTGCTTTGATGCATCTCCCGATTACAGGTAATTTCTCTGGAGGTCTTTCGGATGGGGAAAAAGTGGTTTTTGACACTCTGACAGCTGCGACGGAAGAAGTGAACAAGGCGTCTGGTAGTAAAGGTTTTTATGCCCATTGGTTGACACGTTTGTGGCCAAGAGATGAAGTTTCTGATAGTCCCATCACCGGTATGTTACCTATTGCCGCTTTCTTATGCTTATGGTTATCCAGAGACATATTCGAAGACAGTGGACATTTGTTGAATCCTTTCGTAATCCCTCTTGCTATTAAGATGGCTCAAGGTGAGCAACTCCCAATAGGTAGCTTATTCCTGGGTTCCTTGTATTCTAACTTAGACTCCTTGGTGTTAGATTCCAGCGTGTCGAATGGCTTCATGAAGATTGAGTGTTATGTTAACACGATGTTTCTTCAAGCTTTGATGTGGGAGCACTTCAAGAATTATGCGCCTGTCCCACGTAATATCTTGCAAGGACAAAATACTGATGCTCGTCACATCTTCGCCGAGAAAGATAATGCCTGAATCATGCGTTGGTCTACAAAGCAGCCCCGGTCTAAAGCACGCCTCATTGATGTGTTGGATGAATAATCGGAGTTCGACTTTCTTCCGTGGGTGTCGGTTCCTGATTATGTTTCTCAACCAACGACTTTCAATACTGGAGAGAGCACGACTCTGAAATCTGGTGTGAACTCGAATGATGGTGAGAGATCCTTCATGTTGAGCTGTACTCCTGGTCACTTGTTATCCGTTATGCATGGAGACTGGGCCGTAGAAGAATACAACATTGATAGGGCGGCTCGACAAATGGGTATGGATCAATGTGTTCCAACTATCCGGAGAAGGAAACCATCAGTTGATCAGCTTGCGTCTCGTTTAGATCACACTCACGTGGAATGGAGTAGTTACTGGTTTCCTGGTTCTGATAGATTTGCATATGTAACCCCAGCTTATATAGAATTCTGGCATCAAAAATTCGAGAGATTGCATGAATTCGTGACAGTTAGTCAGCCTCCAGTGAAGATTCCTCCATCTGCTGAGATGATCTCTGGTCGACCAAGACTGAAGTACCTTTCTGGTGATAAACAAAAATTATCTCCAGGATGTTCTCAAGTAATATTCTCCACATATCTTTTATGAAACCATGGTAACTGTATTATGATCATGTTATTGAATTCTTTACAGGACGGTCGTAGTGTAAGACCTCGAATCCATGCAAATTTTTCAGATATTGTAGAAGTTGTTCACGGCGGAGAAGGAAGGAACAAAAGTTATAAGCTGTTACCTAATACCGTGAAGTCCCCAGTTCGTTCTTTGGTGAGTTCCCAATATTTCTCACCGTAACTTTCATTGCTACTAACATTAGAATCATGAAGCCAATGTTGTTAATTTTGTTGCAGAATTTTACTCCATCAAGCCTTGAAGGTCTTCAATTTTCTGCTACTGAACAAGCAGTCGCTGATTTGAGTGACGAAGAAACTGTAAGTATTTCATCACATGTTCAAATGTGGTGCTTCATAGATGAAAATATTGATTGTACAAGACGTGTACAGGAGGATGTCGTCATGGAGATGGAGAATTCTGGGAATCAATCATCATCTGGGAATGGGAATAGAGGTAATTCCCAAGATTCGGAGCCGGATGGAAGTGATGTTCCTCTTGTCGTTGATGTGGACAATTCCAACCCCTTGGACACTTTGGAGACTCCTCAAGTAAGTATAAATCTTGTATATTCTTCATATAAGTATAGAAGTGCTGACTTGTGAATGAATTAATGAGAACCCATGTGAATATATGAAAACTTAGTCGAACTTCGTCGTCAGAAAATTCAGAACCCAGCTTTTTAGTAAAAACGCTGTAGAATCTTCGTTCGGAGTCGGATTTTGATGATCTGCATGTGGAAATTCAAGCCCGGAAAATTTCCAAGCTTTAACATAGAAGCTATTTAAGTTTTGAGCACGTTCAGAGCCTGAAAAAGGCAAAATAGTAAACTTCCAGGAGACTTCCAGAACTTTTTTAGATTGCGCATCACTTGATATTTTGGCCACATCTACTCGCTCGTTCATCGTATTGTCATGAAATTTTGACATGTCATAGAGGAAATATATACAAAGAGAATGGAATATGACCCATCCTCAGATTCCTTGTAGATTGTTCCCAGTTCGTCTCTTAGTACAGGGCAGAGTTTAGTTTCTTCAGACGGACTCATTGTAAAATGTGTTTTCATGACTTTCATATCATTTGCTCGTGCCTTGAATGGAGTATGATGATATTTGATGATATTGCCTTACGGGTATACTGTGTTTCATAATATCCTTTGGCTTCGTGACTCTAACCTCATGTAATCTTCGTATTAGGTGCTAAATACCGAATTTGAGGATGTTGGAGCCAATGATGATAACTCTAACCCTTCTGAAGTTATTGGTGAAGAGACAACCATCCCTACACTTCGAGGCTATGAGAAGATCGCTGCTGATGTTATGGAAAGCCAGATGGTTGTTTCCTTAGTGATAGAAGAAATCGAGATAGCAGCGGAGAATACCGAAGGAACTGTTGCTTTGGTCGTGGGAGCCGCTCCAGTGACTGAAAACCATATAATAGTGTATGAATATCCAACTGCAGGGGTTACTTTCGATCCTCCCTTTAACACTCCACTCCCATATCATGAACTGGTCGGTGGATTCAGCGTTCCCATCGGATATGCACGCTTGTACGAGACGATATGGAAGAAGTTTGGTCACATGATTATTGACAGGAACCCTGGGCGTTCTTATGTTTTAACCATGCAAGTAGGCGTTATCTTGCGTGTCGTGAGTGATATGCATACGAGACCCAGGAATACCGTGACTTCAGATATACTCTTTGATTAGGAGTTTAACTTGGAGAATTCAGAAAGACTTGGCCTCAACGTGAAATGGCTTCGTAAGCAAATAAATGTTATCAAGGATTCATGTGAGAAGAACATACCCTTTCCCAATGATGTTGTGAAGGAGAAGGAGGACAAGATTGCCAGGATGACCAAGGAGTTGAACAAGGAGAGGGCGGCTTTGCAAATCTTGAAGGATGCTGATGAGCGAAAGCCCTTTCTTGCTGATCTCTTGAACTTCTGAGAGATGTGAGGTTTATACTTGGGTTTTGATATTTAGATGGTTTTGGATTGACTGATGATTAATGATTTTCTTGTAGATTTGATAGGGATTTTGTTTTACGAAATATGAACTGAATTTTGATAAATTGCTGAATTCAAATACTGATTGCAAGTATTGCAAATGTTTTGGAGGAATTGAAATATAAATGAAAGAAAATCCTAAATGTTAAATCCCAACGCCATGGATGCTTCGAACGCCCAATACCTTAAATGTCCAATAATTTCAGATAAACGCCTTGAGCCAATTTTCATGAATTACTGGTAGGGTTCTTCCATCTGTGTTGATCAATTTGTAGTATCCTTCGGCCACGGACTTAGCGACCATGAATGGTCCTTCCCAATTGGAGTTCTTTGTAGAATGAAGACCGCGCTGAGCTGCTTTGAGAACCAGGTCCCTTTCATGAAACTTGTTAGGCTTGGTCAATCGTGCCTTGAATATCTTCCGCTGATTCGGAATTCCCTGTTTGATGGAATCCCACGATTGTGGCATATATGGTCACTCGCGCGGAAGAGAGTATCCAGCATAGTGTTGATCATGCTTAGCCAAGTCTTCAGCAATAAACCTCTCGATGGGATGACCGATTTGAAGAAGTTCTGAACCCAACCATTGAGTGTAATATTGCTGAGGTGAAGTTACCCACTCGTAGCTTTTGATGACTGCTAAATTTTTCATGGGGAGAAGTCCCTAGACCATAGTAGCGTATTTGAACATTGGTAATATTGGAACAATAGGAGGAATAAGACTTGTCTGAGCTCGAAACCTTCTGACAAAGGTGTGCGGATTTTCTCCAAGTTCCTGCGTAAGCCCCATCAGAGTTTTTACTTCTTCCAGATGCTCAAATAGTGGTGTGTCCTCTGCTTCGTCTTCCGACTCGGAATCCTTGTCGATGACAGGATGTGTTGAAGGCATCGTTATCCTTCCGGCATGAATCAAAGTTCTTCCAAGGACCATGTCGTACCCAGGGTCTTCCCGTATTATGAAAAACTTGACCTCAGTGCAGATCAATCTTTCCGTAACTTTGAGAGTGATGAAGCCGTATGCATCTCTGGAGATTCCTTCGTGGTCCCTAACTGCTATGGGAGCGTGGGTGTCTTCCTGTCGAGTAATACCGGCAGCTCAGAGAGTTTTCAAAGGGATGATGTTGACAGCGGTACCAACATCGACGAACGCCCTTTTGAACTCATTTCCTTTAATGTGCACTGTGGTGAGCAGTCCCCAGTCATACATTTCTTTGTCGGTGGCTGAAGATTCGGTGGTGGTTTCTTGGATCAGCAGACGTTTTCCGGACACGACGTGGTTCAGTGCAACAAACATATCTTTCCTTTGAGCTTTCGAAAGATACAACAACTCGCAGACATGTTCGATCAGAGATGGAACCGCTTCCTCGACAGGAGGTTCAGAGATGGTAAAAGTTCTGACTGGGAGGGGTTTTTTGTGCACTCCCTCAGTCCCCAGGTTGAGCTCTCCTGATTCGACCTTTTCCTTGAATATGTGCTTCAAAATTTTGCAATCACTTGTGGAATGGCTGACGTATCTATGAAAACGGCAATACCGAGGATTTTTCATGGCCTCTTCAGTTGGTTCCTTCTTGACATAAGGTAATTTGATTGCACCATCTTGAATTCATGCATCGAGTAGTTCATTAACTTCTTCCATTGAACAGGGAAAATTAGGTGCTTCTGGATCTTCCGTATGCTGAGGAGGGATTTTCGAATTCTCCTTCTTGTGTGCCTTTGAAGGGGTGGAGGAAGTCTGCTTGTATTGTGGTTTTGCTTTTCGCTTACTTCCTTACGCGATAGCATTTGTTGAAGGTTGCAGGTTGTACTGCTTGTTGATCAAACGCCTGCTTCCTCGAGTGTCTTTTGAATCCTCAGTCTTTGTAGACTTTGCTCTTTCCAAAAGAGCGGGTGTAGTGGTTTCCGACCTCTTCGCAGCTTCGTGAATCTCTGAGAAAGTCTGGAATAGAAGGTTTTCCAAGCAAGGACATGTAGACCGGGAGCATGTCATTGATGCACAAGTCCACCAGTTGTTGCTCCGCGACGTTTGGGTCATGACAATCTAGGGCTTGGACTCTGAACCTTTTCACATAATCATTGGGATTTTAACTGACCCTCTGAAACATCCTTCCAAGGTCGGAGAGGGTGACCTGTTCTGACACGAAGAAGTATTTCCCGTAGAATACGTTGACCATTTCTCCCCAATTGTTGATAGTCCCTGGTGCGATGTTGTTATACCAGGTGTATGCTCTTCCTTTCAGAGATTTCGAGAATTCCTTGAGACGAACGACATGATTATGTTCATGTTCTCCCAGGGATTCGAGAAAACGAGAGACATGTTCCCTAGCATTGCCAGTTCCATCATATAAGGTGAAGGTTGGAGAAACGTAACCTTGGGGGAGTGGAAATCCTCTGCGTAGCGGCAGGATAAAGAGGTTGATGACGATGGACATGCGATGTTTTGTCTTTTCCACGGTTCTCAAAAAGGTGCTCCAGATCCTCGCGAGTGATGAAATTCGATGATCCCTTCGCTGATGAGTTGTCTGCAGCAGTTTTGTGGACTTCGTCGTCCTTTACTGTATGGATTGGAATTACTTCAGGATCGTCGTCTGAGGATTTCTCCTTCTCCTTTCCCTTCTCTTGAGTCTTCTCCGACATCTTTTCAGTAAGAGTTTTGAGATAATTACACAGTTTCTTCTGTGTAGCAGACATGTCAGTCTGATTTTTTGCAAGAGTCTCCTGCACTTTGATAAGATCAGCAATGGTAGGTGGTGTATCTCCTCTGACTTCTTCAGGGTGTCGTCCAGATAGTGGATGACCTTCGCGTGAGGAGGAGTAATGTCACCACCATCAGAGTTGGAGGTCGGAATTGTCTCCGGGATATTCTGATTGTTGTTGTTGCTAGTGCTAGCACGGTTTGTGTTAGGATTCATAACTGAACCCGACCTGAGATCAACCATCTTGTGAAATTGTGAGATTGCAACCGAGAGAATGATCTCCTACTTTGGTCGCCAATCTGTAGATGGGGAAAAACGATTTGCTGGTTTTTAAGGAATTGAGGCGACGACCGTACGGAGGAGACTCCTCGAACCGAGCAAAATGTTAAACCTCACACAGATGCACCGCTGCAATGGGGGTGCTTTAGATTCGAGAGATAAATCTGTAGTACTCCAGCCTAAATCAAGACAATGACCGTTCCAGAGTAAATTCGGTCACAAGAGAGGATGGGTTGATCTGTAGGAGGGAAGCTGAGAAATGTGTGGAATCAATGGTAATCAAAGATTGTGGGTGTGTGAATTCTGAATACGATAAGCTCTGAGTGATTGAAATTGCTCAATTGAGAGTAGTTTCTCAATTGATGAGTTGATGATCTTGTGTTGTCAGTTTGACGTGAGATTGATGATACTGATGATGCCGATGATTCAATCATGATTCAGAGACTTATTTATATTGCTGGAATTGTAGACACCATGATTCCATGAAGTGTGACAGTTGATGGAATCAAGGAGTGGGGAAGTGGAGATCGTGTTTGAAACCAGTTGCTCAACGTGTGGAGACTTGGTCGATTTTCCACCCACTACCTCGTGAATTCCTTCAACTGATTGCACGACTTGCTCACATTCCATCGTGTGTTTGAACATACGTGCCGTAGAACGCCAGACCAAAACCCTAAGTGATATCCCCCCAAGTGACACGATTGATGTCTCGTGGTTTGTTAGTCAATTGATGACTTCGTGGTTTGATGGGACGATGAGTCCATGTAGTTGCTGAGTTGAACATGATGTTCTGAAACTCATGAGTTGAACATGTCATGAGACAGAGGTATAGTTCTTACGATGAAGTGAGAAAGTATTGCTCATTCGATGGATCGTTGAATATTTATTTTTGAACCAATATCCCTTGGTTTGAGCAAATATTTATCATCTGAGCAAGTGTTTCTCATGTGATGAATTGTTGAATATTTGATCGTCTGAGCATGTGTTTCTCATCTGATGGATTATTGGCAGCGTACCAAAAATATTAATTAGAATACTGGTCGTTGAACCGAGCATAATTAATAAAATTAATGACCATGAGGTCGTCGTAAAATTATTAAGGTTGGAATCTGGAATGATGATCCTTGGATTCAGAAACCCTAATTTGATCAATTGATGATCAATTCATGGTTCGTCAGAATTTCGACCATGGGACGAAGGAGGGAGCGACTACATGGGACTGTGGATCAACCATGTAGTGTCCATATGCTCACGTGAGCAAATACGAAGAACTCCTTGTAGAGTTGATGATTTGTTGGTGAAAGAATGATCAAATGTTGTTTTAATCATTTATTCGAAAATGCTCGTCTGAGCCTTAGGTGAGAAAACCTAATTAATTATGACGAGGCGAGGGACCGACCATGGAGTCATGAAACCTTCCCTGGGTTGTCACATGACCGCCTGACGATCACTTCATGAAAATCCAAAGTGTTTGGAAGTTTTTTGGACCTAATACGAGCAATTGTGCAAATTAGGTCAAAACTGTGAAAATTGATGGGACCGGCTTCCGTGAGCCAAAGAGCCAATCTTGGTCGGTCAAGATAGCGTGCTCGTGTCCCCAAGGCGTCCGCGTCTCAGTCCTGAGAATTTTGATATTTTCTGGCGTGCAATTGAGCATCCATTCGAGAAAATATGTAAAATTAGGGTTTCGACGAAACTGAGGAAAACACCATGAGATGATGATAAATAATTATAAAATAAGAAATAAGGAGGCATGGGACCGTCGTGGTCAAGGCATGGTCGGCCGGTCGTGACCACGATCCCGTGGTGCCTTTTCCTTAATTTTATAATATTTTGATGATTTTATGAAAAATTCATGAATTTTGAGAAATTTGATGAATTTAGGGAGCTTCCAGGAATTGAAGGAGTTTTCATGAGTTCAAGGAAGCAAAAAATATTAAAATAATAAAAACAAGGGCGTGTGGGACCGTGGAAGGCATGACCGGCCGGCTTGGGCCCGGTCCCACGAGTTTCCCTAATTTTGTGTATTTTCATGTATTTTTGATGAATTGAGAGAATTTTTCCTAATTTGAGAGAAATACCATGAAATCAAGGAATTTGATGAATTCAAGGAAAACTAATAATAAAATAATAAAACAAAGAAGGCGTGTGGGACCGGCTAGGGCATGGCCGGCCGGCCAAGGCCCGGTCCCACAAGTTTTCATAATTTATTTTATTTTATTATTATTTGGTGATTTGTGAAAAATACCATGAAATCAAGGAGTTTTTTTCATGAAATTAGAGAAATAATAATAATAATAAAATAATAAGGAACAGTGGGGTGTGGGGCCGGTTGGGACCAAGGCATGGCCGGTTGGCCAATGGTCACGCCCCATACTCCTTTCCTTAATTTTATATTATTTTTTATGGATTTATGGAAGTACCATGAAACCGGTTGGCCAATAGTCACGCCCATATGAGCAATAATAGATTCTGGGAATTCAGTAGTGAATGTCACGACAGAATTAATCTTAATTAGGAACAATTAACTTTGTGGCTCTGTACTAGCAGAGCAAGATGTCTAGGAGCATTAATTATCCCGATATGAGCTATTCGGTAAGTCATATCCTTTATATAGTCAGGGTAAACTCGTTGTTTGTTCCTGAAGACGTTATCGCTCTATACTAGCAGAGCAAGCTGTCTAGGAGCCGTTCATCTCATGATACTATATAGAAATAATCACTGAAAGTATTCAGTATTCATAAGATATGTTGTTGTCCAGTCATGAGACTACATATTTACATGTACTCTGAGAGAAAGTACTCTCCGTTGATAATTCGATGAGAGACCCGTGTCTCGGTACTCACGTCTGATTGCTGAATCAGAGCTTCGTGTAATTATGAGTTTACGAATTTAGCCTTTGTCGAAAATCCACCATCTACACAAGCTAATTATTTGGCTTTTTGATTTGTGTCTATCCTTAGTGGTTCTTCCAAGTCGAGAAATTGGAGTAGGTTTTGTGGGTATACCTCTTGTAAGCCCTCACGAGACTATAACTCGTCCACTAGGGACACCTAGGGGTTTAAAGGCCTGTTATTCTTGCTAAGAGTAACCGTATTCTTGACGAGATGGAGTTGTTGAATTTAGGATTAGTTTTATTTAGTTTGATCGAGGACTAGAAAAAGCTAAGTGTGGGGGAATTTGATAAGTGCATAATTCATATGATTTTAGTGTTCATTCCATACTTGCTTTAGCTATTATTCTTGCATATTTTCGTATTATTACTTTGGTTTTCTCTTATTTGTCTCAATTAGGTGAATCATCCAAAAAGGAGCTACAAAGTGCTGAAAATATCTAAAAAGATAAGTATTACAAGTATCCAAGTGCCCAAGTCCAAGAGAAGTGGAAGAAGTGCGACGAAAAGGAGCAAAACGCTCATATCAAGACACAGGACAAAGACCGATCTTAACTCATTCAAATTAAGTATTTATCATCATTATTTCGAAGATAATTGAAAGATAAAAAGAATTCAAAAAGAATGAGGTCATTCCGAGTTCGGATGAAGAAGTTGTGACCAAAACAGTTTTTATCAAATACCGAAGACAGTGAAGTCCGCGAACTGGGTTCGCACACCGGGTTCGCAGACTTAATTCCGAAAATTTCTACTGGAATTTGAAGTTTGCAGACTGGGTTCGCAAACTTAGGTAGTAGGAAACGTGTATTTACACTTTGGAATACCTAAGGACACGTTTGGAGTCGTTAGGTCATATTTTTGGGTCGGGTTCCTAATTCAAACTAAGTACGTGAAGGCCAAGCAATGTAAACCTATAAAAAGGTATTAGGATAATCAATCGTGGGAAAAATCTCTTCTTCTACTTTTGTTCTAGGGTTTAGAAACATGAGAGCTTTTCTTTTTCTTCTTGTTATGAACTCCATGAACATGAGCTAGAGTTTTATTATTGGTTAAAGATGTAGTTAGATTTCACATAACATGATTTTGGGTTTAATGAATCAGTTTTGTGTCATCTTTATCGATCATGATTCTCTGGAATTATAGTTATATGATTGATGTATTATAACATGATTTGATTGTTTGTTTTTTCAAGTTACAAATTGGTAGAAATTGTAATCACATCTATTGCTAGTTTAGGGTTAATCATCGAGCGATAATCCTTGAACACAATTGCAAGTAGCATAAATATGGTTATAGCTTGTAGTGATACATCCTTGTAATCGTATGTGAACCATGACCTTTGTCCGAATTGTTTGCGCAATGTATTTCAATTGCATTGATTAGCCTAATTTCATGAATCTTAATGCTCCATGGGTATTGAACTTGATTAGCGCAAGGCGTTAGGTTATTCTTTTGGTAGAATTCATACTTGCATCGTTTTACATGTATGTGTGATGAAATCAGGAAA
This sequence comes from Papaver somniferum, assembly GCF_003573695.1. Lineage (NCBI taxonomy): Eukaryota > Viridiplantae > Streptophyta > Magnoliopsida > Ranunculales > Papaveraceae > Papaver > Papaver somniferum. The sequence continues at coordinate 27,193,594 of NC_039358.1, read as the reverse complement.
TTCCGGGATATTCTTTCTACTAGGTATCTTAGGGCTTTTGATAATGAGAGATTAAATATCAATTCTAGTTATTAAGACAAGAACATGTTAGTGACTGAAAACGAAATCCTTGACCAATACTTTCACATATCCTTGAGTTGATTTGTTTACTTTTATTTATTTGTTTTTATTGTAGTTTATTTTACATAAATCAGAAAATATCCCCCTTGTTTTACATAAGATATCGAAACATATTGACAACCTTAGTCCTCTCTGTGGGAACGATCCTCTCTTGCCCTTGCTATATTTATATTTTGAGTAGTAAGAAAGTGTAATTATTTTTGACGCCTACGACAACGATCAAATTTTGGCGCCGCTGCCGGGGAGGCAGTGGTTGTCATTTGTTTTTGGTTTCTTATTTTTGTTTTTAGTTTTGTCTTTATTTTCTGGTTTTTAACCTTGGTTTTAGAATCTTATTTCAGGTACTTGTTTCTCATGGAAGGAGCGTACTACATGGATGGATACGGTTTTCAACAACCTCAACAACATGACAACTTCCAACCATTCCATGGGTATAATCAAAACCATTTATTGGTTATGGCCAATATTCCATGGAACCTTGTGGTCCTCATACGTACCAACAACCTTATGGCAGGTATGTGTATGTTCCTTACAACAAGGAGGAATATGTTGAGAATGTGATCGTTAAGACCGATATTGTGGAAGACCCAATTGAGCTTGCAAATAATTGTAATGATGATGTTTATGTCGAAACTTTGGTTAAGGCAGAAACGGACGAAGAATGGTTGCAAAGTTTGATAGAGGACCATGATATAAAAGAGGTAAGTAATTCACTTGAGTTTTTCATGGATGAAGAGGATTATGTGATACAAGAGATTGTGCAAGGTTTGTCTAACCCTTTGCATATTGTTTCTTCTCCTTTACCTCTTATTGGTTTGAATGTATGTGCTTTGAGAATATTTCTGAATGACTTTGTTTCTCGATTTCCGTCATTAGAAACATTTGATTCTCATACTATGCAAGTTTGCAAAGAAGAAACCATGGAAGTTCCCGAATTCTATGTTCTCTATCCAATTCCGAGTGTAGAAAGGACTAAGTGTGGGGGAAACTTCAATAAAGTGATAGCTTCTATATTTATAATTTGTGCTAATGATTTTGTGAAGATGTTATTTGAATTGCATATTGTTATTTGGAAGGATTACCAAATTTTCAGATTGTTGGTGTACGGACGATAACAATAACGTCGGGATTTGACGACGTTAAACCAAGCGCTTCATGGGAGGCAACCCATCGGTTTTGTATCTCTATCCTTTTTGTTTTTATTTTCTTAGTTTTTCATATCTTCCATTCCCATCTTAGATTTTCCAAGTCCTATATCTATAATTAAAGTTTTGACGAAACTAGTTTCGTCAGAAAAATTCTGATTGCGTACTTGTTACAAAAATAGCTCTCGAGACTTCATACGAAGTCCGATTTGAGTGGTTGACCCCAAATTTTAAAGAGGACAGACATACCTTGCGTTTCCAAAAATAAAATCTGAATTCGGAGTCTGTGAAGTTGGAACGATAGGCCTGGACATTTGAGTTTCGGTATTTTTCCAGAACTTTTTCAGATTGCATGTCAGTCAGTCCGGAGGCCATAAAAGTCAGACCATTTATCGAAACTTTGTGCCCTTTTGACATGTTTCCCATTTGATAAGTTCGCGTACACAGTCCGCAAACTTCAAATTCCAGCAGATATTTTCGGAAATAAGTCTGCGAACTCGGTTCGCAAACCCAGTTCGCGGACTTCACTGTCTTCGGTATTTGATAAAAACTGTTTTGGTCACAACTTCTTCATCCGGACTCGGAATGACCTCATTCTTTTTGCATTATTTTTATATTTCAATTATATTCAAAATGATGATGAGAAATCCTTAATTTTAATGAGTTAAGATCGGTCTTTGGGCTGTGTCCTGATTATGCGCGTTTTGCTCCTTTTCGTCGCACTTCTTCCACTTCTCTTGGACTTGGGCACTTGGATACTTGGAATACTTCTATTTTTAGATATTTTCAGAACTTTGTAGCTCCTTTTTGGATGATTCACCTAATTGAGATAAATAAGAGAAAACCAAAGTAATAATACGAAAATATGCAAGAATAATAACTAAAGCAAGTATGGAATGGACAATAAAATCATATGAATTATGCACTTATAAAATTAACACGTTATATAAAAGACGTAGGTGAACAACTTTCGTTTAGGATGTTTTTCCTAGTTCTCTACGCATTGGTACAGTTTTTGAGTTTTTCAGGGCTGTTATGTCAGAAATCAGAATTTTCGGTTTTGAACATTGAGGACAATGTTGAGTTTAAGTGTGGGGAGCATTTAGTATCTACTATTTGCATATACATATAATAATAATACTCTTTGATTTCTTGCATTCTTGAGACTTCATCTTTTGGAGTTAATTATGAGCTAATTAGGATGACACTCTAAACCTATTATGGTTGAAACAGTTCTTACAGCTATAGATTAAGTTCCATTTATTTCAATCCTTAAATATATACGTTCATAATTGAATGTGAAACTAAGCTATGGAAGTCGTTTGAAAGAGTCATCCTCGCAATTAATCATTACTGAATCACTTTCTTTTTATTTTTGCAGTTATATGTTTCTCTAAAGTGATTTGGTGGGATCCTGATACTGCCATGGATGTTGTAGCAAGGTAATCATTCGTTGAGTTTATATAAAATCCCCATAAGACAATTGTCTTACACTCGTAAAGAGTAAAGAGTGAGCCGAAAAAAAAATTAGAAAAAAAGAAAAGAAAAGAAAATTATATATAAATAAAGCTCCTCTTCATTTATCGACACTAATAAATGATAGGTCCGGAATCGCGGATAATCATAGTCTATGAAAACAAAAACCATATCATCATTATATAGCAAGTCAAAGAGACTATTGATGAGGTTCTTGACACTTTGATAGCAGTATGTGTGAAACGTTGTCCCTGTCTCCGTCGCCTAAGCAAGCGTGGAGTGCAGGATCCAAGGCAACTATCACATACTTGCTGAAAAGGAACATGCGCTTAGAGTATCTAATCATGTGGTCGAGTTAAATGGGTGCATATCTCAACTAGTGCGCTATAAATATATATCCTTTGACGACATTCATACAAGTATTGTGGGTAACAT